>NC_138560.1:6595373-7086745 GCF_964273705.1 Natrix helvetica
AACTTGGCGACTTTAAGTCCTGTGGACTTCAACTCCCAGAATCCCCCAGCCAGCATAGCTGGCTGGGGAATTCTGGGAGTTGAAGTCCACAGGACTTAAAGTCGCCAAGTTTGAGAAACACTGATCTAGATTCTACCTTTGGGCCAAAAAAAGGTGGTTCATATGTGCAGGGAATAGATTTGGAATGAATGCCCTGAGCATCGCACGTGTCTCTTCAAGCCAACACCTTTTGGAATGGGTTGGTTTTGCAGAATTCATCATTGGGATTCCACCTCTGCTAAAGATTTGGATTCTTGGTTGCTGCCGTCTACCGGACCTCTTCCGTGAAAGCATTCTCAAATGCGGAAAAGAGGGAGCGTCTCAGGGTCTCTCTGAAATTCTCACCCATAAAGACATAGAAGATGGGATTGAGGCAGCTGTTGATAAACGCCAAGCATGATACCAAGGGAAATCCAATATACAGTGCAATCTTCATGTTGCATTGAGTTCCATAGTTCATGTCGATGAAGAGGAAGACGTAATAGGGGAGCCAGAGGACAAAGAAGGGGACAATCACCGCTGTGATGACTGTGTAGGGCTTGTTGGACAGAGACAACTGAGTCCTCCTCAGTTTCAAGACAATTGCCCCGTAGCAGAGAAGAATAACAGAGAAGGGGATGAAGAAGGCAAAAATGAACCGGCTGATGACCATTGCAGGATTCTTGACCACTTCAAACTCACCATAAGAGTTAGAGCAACTAGGAGGATCCTTGTCAGTCGGATTTACTTCTGCTTGCATGCGATACATAACTGGAGAACACAACACCACGGCCAAGATCCATACACCCAAGACCACAAAAGAAGCCAACCGAGGTGTTCGGTGATTCTGAGCCCAGACTGGAAACCAGACAGAAATGCAACGGTCAATGCTGATGACCATGAGGAGATAAACACTGGCATAGAGGGTGAAGAAGATGAAGACGCCGTTGATCTTGCACAAGACCAGGTTCATGTTCGACCGGAATCCCAGAGCACGAGCCAAAAACAGGAAGAAGATGAAGATAATGTCAGCAATGGCCAAGTTGAAGAACCAGACCGTGTTGACTGTCTTCTTCATTCGGAAGCCGGTGATGAAGATGACCAGCCCGTTGCCAAGGACCCCCATCACTAACGCAAGACTGTAGATCGCCATAGAGGCAATCTGCATCTTTTCCTTCAAGGATCCGAAATCCAAGGATTCATGGTCACACGTTGCGTTGCTCATTTCCTCTGACCAAGCCAGTTCTTCACTGGTGCCTTCTTCCTTTGAAGCAAAGACATGAGGCATGAGAGTTGGCATGAAAAAGCAGAGGAGATAAAATTGTAACCGCTACCCACTCCTAATCGTTTGGAGGTCAAAAGATCACAAACTGAACAGCTTGCCTCCAGAAGTTGTGAATGCCCCAACACTGGAAGTCTTTAAGAAGATGTTGGATAGCCATTTGTCTGAAACGGTATAGGGTTCCTGCCTAGGCAGGGGGTTGGACTAGAAGACCTCCAAGGTCCCTTCCAACTCTACTATTGTATTGTATTGTATTGTAATTGGGCAAGGATATTTCCTTCTTTAGTTGGGGGGACGGACAATCAGGTGTGCTATGTTCAAATGTAAGAATTTGCTCGGTGGACCAGATCAATATATCTCTAGGCAGCAATGTTTATTTCACTTAGACAAGGGCTCCAATTTTCACACCGGTTGAAAAGTTTCACACTCTTAAGACTGCAATGGCAAACCTATGGCATGTGGGCTGGAAGAGGCACGAAGAGCCATCTCTCCCGGCATGCCAACTGTCACCTCTTGCTATTCTGAGTTCCGGTGTGACCAGCTAGCTGATCTTCACATGCCCATGCATGCCAGAAACCGGACAACCGGACGACCAGCACGTATGCGTATGCTGGAAACCAGAAGCTCAGCTTCCTGGTACACACATGTGCACAGGGGAGCTGCTCTTTTGGTTTCTGGTGCTCCCTCATGCGTGTGTGTGCGCTCCCGTTTCGGCACATGGTACCGAAAAGGTTCGCCACCAGTGCTTTAAGACGAGATCCAGAATCCTATTTTGGCTTGAAAACTAGTTTGGAATAAATGGGAAGAGGGCACATTATTCATTTGTTTTTGCATAAGGTGAAAGGAAAGAATCCCTGCTGATGAGATTTTTCATTTCAAAAAAGATTAAAGGAGAGAGGAAAAAAAAAAGAGACCTGATGCTAAAAGACAGGAACTGAAAATTAGAAGATGAATTGAGCCTTAGAGAGAAGCTGGAGATAAAATCCAGAAGTCTAACCCAAAAGGACAATGATGGGTGTTGATATACAAAGCATTAAAAATGCAATCATGAGCCCAATTCCAATCCGTTTTCTTTCATTTTTGAACAGCTCATAAGGGTATCTAACTTAATCTCAAAAAATCTCTCAAAAAGACAAAGGTTGAATCAATAGATTTACATCAGAGCTTAGTTAAGTTCCAAGCTCGGACACAGTGACGTCTCGCGGGGAGAAAAGACTAAAATACAGACTAACCGAGATGAATCTGGGTTGCTCCTGCATTGAATCTTCAGCTCTTCCTCCCTGATGTTTCTCTGGAAGATGCTGAATTTTCCTTCTTTTTCAGAATCTGGGCCTTCGAGGGATGAAATTTGCCGTCTTCTTTCTGGAAGAAACTACACAAGGAGTTTTCCTGGCATGGAGAACTGCATTGGCTAAAGTTTCATCAGGTCTGTGAATAGCGAGGAAAATTGTACTTATTTTAGAACGAGCATGGCTCTTTGTGTTTCCTGTGGTCTCTGCTGTAATATATAGAGGATTCTGCTGAAAGAGCCAGAGGAAGCCCAAATTCGTCATCAGAGAGGAACCAGCAGAGATTATGGGAAGTGGAGGACTATGTTTCATTACTTCAATCTCAACTTTAATCTACACTCCCAACACTTGAGGCGGGTTACCTGACACTCCCCAGATTTAACGAAAAAGGACAATGGTGTGTGTGTGTGTGAGAGAGGGGGGGGGAGAATAGGTTTTCCTCCTACTTGGATAACTTCTCTATCAATAAAGTGATTTTTAGGGGGCCCTTGTGTGTGTTAAAAAAATCAAGTGTTTGAACACAACCACTGAAGCATCTTCCTTTTAAGAAAAACCTGTGTTTCAACATTGCAGAGTTGTGGCTACTGCGGTAGTTTCAGTATTTTTAACTCCCCCTCCTCCCTCCCCACAGGATCCTTTGAGGTTGTACTTCTTCCTATGTCTTCCGTTGCTCTATTCTCAAGAAAGGGATTAAAAAGAGGAAGGAGGAATCACTCAGACTTTCACCTGAATTAACTAACTGAAACAACACTCTTAACTAAGCCCCTGAAATGATGGTGGCTTCGTTTATACCTACCTCGGTTGAAGCACTAAAGACATGCTGATCTTTATGCACGTTTTCCCAAAAAGGTACTACGTATTGCAGACCTTTTTAGAGAGAGTCTACATGAAGAAAATAATCCAGTTATGTTCTATGTCGGGGGGGGGGAGGTCAAACTCAAGGCCCCAGGGCAGATCCGGTCCACGGGGTGCTTAGATTTGGCCTGCAGGACTGCCCTGGAAACAATGAAGGAACAGCCCATAGTGCCTCCTCCAGTGAAAACGGGATCCCAAGGCCATGTTTTTGTCTGCGACAGCCTCTTGCAACCCTCTGCCATCGAAAACAAAGCTCAGGGACACAACATCAAATGTCAACTTAAAAAGAAAACAATCTTTACTACAAACTTTCTCAACCTGATTCTCGCTAGACATTCAGGGTGGTTACAACATTCAGGATTCCCTAGCAGTGGCAGCTGTGTGAGAATCCTGGGAGTTGTAGTCCCAAAGCACCTGGAGGACCTAAACTGGTGTAGGATGTTTAGGGCATTTGTGAGAGGCCAGAATTAACCAGCATACAGATCAAAGAGGTGCTCTCTTTGTATAATTGACATTAAATATAAAATTCTTTAATGCTATTTTTTTAAATCTTAACTGTCCCACAACTGCATTTCACATTGTTAAATCAATCAGAGAATCCAATTAATTGTTGTTGTTAGTTGCGAAGTCGTGTCCGACCTATCGGGACCCCATGGATAACGTTCCTCCAGGCCTTCCTGTCCTCTACCATCCTCTGGAGTCCATTGAAGCTCACGCTGACTGCTTGGAAGACTCCCTCTAGCCACCTCATTCTCTGTTGTCCCCTTCTTCTTTTGCCCTCCATCGTTCCCAGCATTCGGCTCTTCTCCAGTGAGTCCTTCCTTCTTATTAGGTGGCCAAAGTATTTGAGTTTCCTCTTCAGGATCTGGCCTTCTGAAGAGCAGTCAGGGTTGACCTCCTCTAGGACTGACCCACTCAGCCTTCCTTACGGTCCAACTTTCACAGCCATACATTGCAACTGAGAGAACCATAGCACTGACTATGCAAACTTCTTTTTCAGGTGTGCGTTGCTCCCAGTTCAGCCCGGATTGGGTGAACTGGTAGTGGCAGTACATATATCCATAAAAGCTAGTGATAATCAACAAATGCCCCATCACAGACCCCACATATTAAAACCTAGCAGCCATTGCATTTCTGTAAAATATAATGTAAGAGAAACACAGCAGCAGCATTATCAAAAAGAGACATCTCTGTATTTCACTTTGAGGAATAAGAATAATAAAGCAGTGCAATCAAACCCTCATGCTCTCATATACGTGTAAAGCATATTTAGGGAGCTACAAGGTGACTGGCTAGGATGTTGCAGTTTATGGGAGAAAAGAGCTACCCCTCAGGCAGCACAAATCGATCCAAGGATCACTGTAGAGCCAATGTGAATCATTTCCATCAATAGATAGTTAGCTTTTCACGGTACATAAGGAAATTGGAATATTCTGGGCCACAAGTTGTGTTGCTTATTTCCTCTGACCAAGCCAGTTCTTCAATGGTGACGTATCCCTTAAAAAGTAAAAATAAAAACGTAAGAACATAAAAAGCAAAGCAAAAGAAAATCAACGGTAAGAACTTCCTTGCTGGACCAAACCAATTTATCTTTTTTTAAAAAATCAAGGTTTTCTCTCTTTTCTAAAGACTCCAATTTGTATAGCTATTCAAGTTGGATAAAAACCAGAATCTTTTCTGGCTTGAAAACTGATTTGGAACAAAATGGAAGAGGGCACTTACTTATTTATTTTTCGTTCGTTTGATGTGAAGAAAGAAGTCCTGTTCATAGTCCCCCCCCCCCTCCCAAACAAAGAAAGGAAAATGAGATCAGGGCAGCTAAAACTGTTTCCGGGGAAAAAAGAGGAACAGAAAATTAGAAGATGAATTGAGTCTTAGAGAAGCTGGAGATAAAATCCAGATATCCAATCAAAAAGGACAATGATGGGTGTTGATATACAAAGCATTAAAAATGCAATTCTAGGCCCAATTCCAATCTGTTTTCTTTCATTTTTGAACAGCTCATAAGGTTCCGTAACTTAATCTCAAGAAATCTCTCAAAAGGCAAATGTTGAATCAATAGATATAGATCAGAGCTTACTTAAGTTCCAAGCTCGGACACAGTGAAGCCTCGCAGGGAGAAAAGACTAAAACACAGAATAACCGAGATGAATCTGGGTTGCTCCTGTATTGTATCTTCAACAATTCCTCCCTGATGTTTCTCTGGAAGATGCTGAATTTTCCTTCTTTTTCAGAATCTGGGCCTTCAAGGGATGAAATTTGCCGTCCTCTTTCCGGAAGAAACTACACAAGGAGTTTTCCTGGCATGGAGAACTGCATTGGCTAAATCTTCCTCAGGAAAATAATAGATCTGTAGATGGCGAGGAAAATTGTACTTATCAGGGGTGGGCTTCAAAAATTTCAGTAACGGGTTCTCTGCCTGATTGGTGGGTGGGCGTGGCCATGGTGGGCATGGCCTAGTTGGCCTCCTGGACCACGGGGGTTGGGGACATTTTTGCCCTCCCCGGGATCAGGAGGCTTTTCTTGACAAAAATGGCCTCCCCCAGGCTCCAGATGTCTTGTGGAGGCCAGAAAAGGCCCTATTTCCAGCCTTCAGAAGACCTCCGGAGCCTGGGGAGGATCCCAGCTCCTGATAAGCCCGTTTTCCCCCTCCCCGGGCCTCTACATGGGCCCTTGCATCCAAAATGGGCCATGTGGGGACTCCTGGGAGGGGCAGAGTGAGATGGGCGTGGCCATCCAGGAGTGAGATTCGGAGGTTCTCCAAACTGCACAGAACCTTAGCTAGAGTTTCTCCCCAACCCCTGCAAACCCCCAGCAGCCCCACCCCTGAACCAGTTGAAATTATGGGAAGTGGAGGGCTATGTTTCTTTAATCTCAACTTTAATCTGCCCTCCCAACACTTGATCTGGGTTACTTGACACTCCCCAGATTGATGGTAGCTAATCTCCCCTTTCTTGTAGGGTGTGTCAAATTTTCCAGCTTTCGATTTCCAAACATAAAGGGTGCTCAAAAGTTGTGCTATGCCTTGAGGATTGTAAAGATAATGTGGTTGCTTTAATATAATTTAGATGTGCTTGGTGAGTAACTTCACAAGCCTCACAACTGTTTAAACATTTTGTTTGTTTCCTCATTTAAAAGCCGATGATGCAAAAGGAACACAATATATTTATATATAACTTTTTCAGTCTTGTCCTAATGAAAGCACAAGCAAAGTCATGACAACAAGGTCAATGAGTAATCTGACATTATTTTAAAAGTCGCCGAAGACTTTTAATGTCTGGAACCTTTCATTACTTCTTTAAGGACTATGTTACTCTAGAGACTGAGATGTTAGGGGTTTTGGGGGCCTTCAAATTTCTTGGCAAATTTTCAGAAATAGTTGGCCGTTGCCCCCTTCCTGGGTCTGAGAGAGAAAGAGAGAGAGAAGACAACCCCAAAGTCATTCAGCAGGCTTCATGCCTAAGTCAGAATTAGCACTCACAGTCTCCTGATTATCAGATGCCTTAACCCAGTGGTGGGATTTAAATTTTTTTTACTACCAGTTCTGTGGGCGTGGCTTGGTGGGCATCGCAATGGAAGGATACTGTAAAATCTCCATTTCATCCCCACTTCACTAACCTGCTTTCCAGTTCCACTCTCCTGTGCAGGACAACAGCTGGGACGCCCATCAGCTAGGACTCGGAAGGCAGAGAATAGATGGAGGCAGGGCCAGCCAGAGGTTATATTTACCGGTTGTCCGAACTAATCAAAATTTCCGCTACCAGTTCACCAGAACCGGTCAGAACTGGCTGAATATCACCTCTGCTTTAACCTCTGCAGCAAAGTTGTTAAGATAGGCTTAAGATACAGAAGGATCTTGAGAAACTTGAACATTGGGCACTATTTAACAAAATGAAATTCAATGGTGAAAAAAGTAAGGTTCCACATTTAGGAAAAAAAAAAACCAAATACACAGGTACGGTACTGCTCAATAGTAGTAACTGGGAGAGGGATCTTGGAATCCTAGTGGACAATCATTTAAACATGAGCCAGCCGTGTGCAGCAGCTGCCAAAAAAGCCAACACAGTTCTAGGCTGCATCAACAGAGGGATAGAATCAAGATCAAGTGAAGTGTTAATACCACTTTATAATGCCTTGGTAAGGCCACACTTGGAATATTGCATCCAGCTTTGATCGCCATGTTGTAAAAAAGATGCTGAGACTCTAGAAAGGGTGCAGAGAAGAGCAACAAAGATGATGAGGGGACTAAAACCTATGAAGAACGGTTGCAGGAACTGGGTATGTCTAGTTTAATGAAAAGAAGGACTAGGGGAGACATGATAGCAGTGTTCCGATATCTCAGGGGTTGCCACAAAGAAGAGGGAGTCAAACTATTTTCCAAGGCACCTGAGGGTAGAACAAGAAGCAACGGATGGAAACTAATCAAGGAGAGAAGCAACTTAGAACTAAGGAGAAACTTCCTGACAGTTAGAACAATTAATCAGTGGAACAGCTTGCCTCCAGAAGTTGTGAATGCCCCAACACTGGAAGTCTTTGAGAAGATGTTGGATAGCCATTTGTCTGAAATGGTATAGGGTTTCCTGCCTAGGCAGGGGGTTGGACTAGAAGACCTCCAAGGTCCCTCAAACTCCGCTATTGTGTTGTATTGTACTCTGCATTGGTATTTCATTATTTTAAGATGCTCATTTTCCAGCAGAGATACCGCTGACACACTGCTTAAGATGTGTTTTGCAGGGCTGGGAAATGCACTTTTTGAATAGAAGAATCCAAAGTTTAGGAATCAGAAGTTCAGGAAGTTTAGGAATCACAAGACAATGCGAGCCTCTGACTGAATCGAAGCAAAACAAATGAAGAGACAAAAAGCAAATGAAGGGGTAACAAAATAAAGACGACAATGACAAATGGAAAGTAATGGGGCTGCCAGAAGCAAAACGAGCCACCAAATAAACAAGACATTGAAAGACGTCAAGTTTACTCACTGTTTCTAGGGCATTTAACTGAACTATCTGGTTTTTTTCCCCATGGGGTATATTGTGCAATATGTATGTGTGTATGTATGTATTTATTTATCTTCAATATATTTATATTCTGCCTTTCAAGCAGCGCATCTTCTTGGAGGTACAGGATGAAAAAAAAATACATTTGGCTGTACCTTAATGAAGGCACAGACACGGAGAGAATAATAAAAGTACAGTCACAAAAGACACAATACAATAGTGACAGCACTATTAAGCAATATCTGGCCCCAACAAAGTTGATCAAATTCTGATTCTTTTCCAATCCGCTATTTTTTTTAAAAGAAGGTGGCTAGACTGCAGCTTCTGAGAACTCTGGAAGAAATGAATCGCCTGGATCCCTTTCTATCTGGCTTCAGGCCTGGGCACAGTACCAAGATAGCATTATGTGGATGATGTGCCCATCTTGGTTCTCCCATAAGAGATCAATGCTCTCCAATGCCATTGATCGTGGCATTCCTCTAGATTGGCTTCGGAGGGCTGGGATTCAGAGGTGTGGCGTTAGGGTGGTTTTCCTTCCTCTGGTCATGATTCCAGCCAGTGTTAATTGGGGAGAGGTCTAGCCCTCCACCATTGCTTTGTAGGGTGCCTTAGGACTTGAGCCTCTTGCCACTCTTATTTAACAGCTCCATGAGGCCACTCGGTAGACCAGGCATCCTCAAACTATGGCCCATGAGCTGGATACAGCCTGCCAATGCAAGGTATCCAGCCTGCGGAGTGGTGAGATGAAAAGTAGCTACCAGCTTGTAAAACAACCTTTCAGATGTTTTTCACAGTCATGTGGTCCATTAAAAGTCTTTAAAAGTCTTTAAAAACAGCCTTTCAGATGCTTTTCACAGCCATGTGGTCCATTAAAAGTCTTTAAAAGTCTTTAAAAATAGCCTTTCAGATGCTTTTCACAGTCATGTGGTCCATTAAAAGTCTTTAAAAGTCTTTAAAAACAGCCTTTCAGATGTTTTTCACAGCCATGTGGTCCATTAAAAGTCTTTAAAAGTCTTTAAAAACAGCCTTTCAGATGCTTTTCACAGCCATGTGATCCATTAAATGTCTTTAAAAGTCTTTAAAAACAGCCTTTCAGATGTTTTTCACAGCCATGTGATCCATTAAAAGTCTTTAAAAGTCTTTAAAAACAGCCTTTCAGATGCTTTTTACAGCCATGTGGTCCATTAAAAGTCTTTAAAAGTCTTTAAAAACAGCCTTTCAGATGTTTTTCACAGCCATGTGATCAATTAAAAGTCTTTAAAAACAGCCTTTCAGATGTTTTTCACAGCCATGTGATCCAGGGCTGGTGGGTGAGTAGGAGAGGGGTGCCTTAAATAAATAGATTCCTTGGATTGAGCAAGTACAGCGAGGACAAAGGCAAAATGGACAGCTAAATTAGCCACGCCCACCCAGTCACATGACCACCTAGTCATGCCCACCTAGCCGGTCTGGCCCTCCAACAGTGTGAGGGACCGTGAATCGGCCCCCTGCTCAAAAAGTTTGAGGACCCCTGCAGTAGACTCGTAGCCAATATCTGCTCAAAGAATAGGCGATAGCCATGTCTCAGAGGACGAATGTTCCCAACAGCATTGTGCAACCTACAGTTACACACAAACACACGCATACAGTGCACATTCCTGACAATCCCATCCGAATCCCAGCAGAGAAGGGACACTTGCAGCTCCTCTGTAATTAAGAATGATGTAGAAGAGCCCTCTTGTGATGAAAGCTTTAATCGCCATCCCTTCTGTTTTTAGCAAACGTCTTAGAAAGCCCAATCAGCAGAAGAACTGGGTGCTACGATCGCAGCTCTAACAGCCAGACTAAACCCGAGGGCTGGATGTGTGTGTGTGTGTGTGTGTGTGTGTGTGTGTGTGTGTGTGTCTGTGTCTGTGTCTGTGTCTGTGTCTGTGTCTGCAATCAGTTGGTGAGTTTTGAGGAAGTCATAAGCAGGCTTATGAGCAAACAGTCTTCCTGGAAAAGCCAAGCAGTCAAAAGCTGACTCAAAGGTGCGCACAGACACAAGGACACATGTAATAGTAGTAGTGGTGGTGGTGGTAGTGAAGGAAGGGGAGGAGGATTATGAGGATTGGAATGGAACAGAAGGAACAGGACAGAACAGAACAGAATAGAATTCTTTATTGGCCCAGTGTGATTGGACACAGAAGGAATTTGTCTTCTGTGCATAAGCTCTCAGTGTACATAAAAGATATAAGTGATAAATCATGATCATAGTCATCAGAAAAATACATTCATCATGAATCATAAGATACAACACTTAGTGACAGTCACAGGATTCTAAATAAGCAATCAAAATCATACCAGGAAACTAAATAAAACAATATAAATCATTAAGATACAAGCAACAAGGTTATAGTCATAAGTAGAAAAGGAGATAGGTAATAGGATGGATGAGAAGAGTAATGTAGTAGTAGTAGTAGTAGTAGTAGTAGTAGTAGTAGTAGTAGTAGTAGTAGTAACAGCAGCAGCAGCAGCAATATTCTCAGTTTAGATTATAGTTCTCTCTGTTCCTGGTAGGTGCCCATCCTTATACTAACCAACAGTTTAGATCAGGGGTGTCCAAACTTGGGAACTTTAAGACTTGTAGACTTCAACTCCCAGAATTCCCCAGCAAGCCTGGCTGGGGAATTCTGGGAGTTGAAGTCCACAAGTCTTAAAGTTCCCAAGTTTGGACACCCCTGGTTTAGATGACCAATCTTAGTGATGTTGGAAGAAAAATCCAGTCCGGTTCCAAGCTGGGAAAAAAAGGCGCTGAAAATAAAATGGAGGCTGATTGGAAAGGTGGTTTCTGTTTATTCATGAGCAGAACCAACAGCAGAATGCAGCTCTGGGACACCTGACAAATTGGTTTGATGAGTACATGGATTTTTACAGGGCTTTGAGATGCTGCCAGGGGTTTTGTGCAATGTAGTGAACCTGGTGCCTTTTGCTTTTCCAATGGTGGTGGGTTAATCCTATCATGTCCCAAAGGTCCTGACCTTAGAATTTTTTTGGGGGGAGGATGCAAATTCTTAATCCCATCGCTGGAGGTGAAGGTGTTTTGTTTGTGAATTACCTGGCCTGGATTTCTTAACAGGCACAAAATAACCACCTCTAAAGACTTCAGGACCCAGATTGTCAGGGGCAATATTCTGTCTCTTTTAATAGCCCCCCAAATATTTCATTCTCTGGGGAGTGGGGCTGCCTACAGCGATGCCACTCAGTGTCTTATGACTTAGTCTTTGCATTTACAACCATCAAAGTAGCCCCATGGTCATGTGATCAAATTTTGGGTAGTTGGCAACCGTCGTCATGGTATTTACAAATGGTTGCGGCTGTCACGATTGCCATCTGCCAATCTTATCAATCGGCTTCGGATAAACAAAGTCAATGGGGAAAACTGGATTCGCTATTAACAACCGCATGATTTGCTTAACAACCATGGCAAAAAAAAAAAAGGTAGTCGAACGGGTGCAACTGCCTTACTCAGCAATAGAAATTCTTGGACCAATTGTGGTTGTAAGTCAAGGACTACCTATGAACCATGGTGGCGCAGTGGTTAGAGTGCAGTACTGCAGGCTACTTCTGCTGGCTGCCGGCTGACTGCAATTTGGCAGATCGAATCTCACCAGGCTCAAGGTTGACTCATTCTTCTAAGGTGGGCAAAACGAGGACCCAGATTGTTAGGGGCAAGAGGCTGTAAAACTGCTTAGAGAGGGCTGTAAAGCACTGCAAAGTGGTATATAAGTCTAAGCATTATTGCTATGGACAAATTTGATTGCTTACAGGTGAATGGATTGGTTGAAACCTGCTGAATGGTGTCAGCTTTGTGTGGTCATCAAAGGTTTCATAGCAACCATTCTTGTTGTGAATCATCTTCCTTGCTAGTGGCACTTCAGATTTTTTCAGAGGCTGCAGGAAATGGACTTTGGTGGAAGACATTTTTAAATGCATTAAGGGAGGGCGCTAAGTGGACAAGATGGGGAAAACTACCCAACCTTTCTTCAGATACAAAGAGTATTTGAATCTAGACGCTCTCAACTTTCAGAAAGAGCCCCATTCAAGCAATATTATTGTAGGCAGGTCGATCATATCACTCAATGCAGAAGCTTTTGAAAGTTTAATGAAAATAAGGACTAAGGATGATGTGATAGAAGTGTTCCAATATCTAAGGGGCTGCTGCAAAGAACAGGGGGTCAAGCAAGACAAGAAGCAATGGGTAGAAACGAATCAAGCAGAGATGCAACCTAGAACTAAGGGAAAAAAATTCTGACAGTTAGAACAATTAACCAGTGGAATGACTCACCTCCAGAAGTTGTGAAGCTGGACAATTATTTGTCTGAAATGGTAGAAGGTTTCCTGCTTGAGTAGGGGGCTGGACAAGAAGACCTCCAAGGTCCCTTCCAACTCCGTTATTCTGTTATTTTGAAAGGATCCCACATGGCAAAGAGAATAGAAATCTGCAGAAAGATTTGATCCATAGGAATCAGCATCCTTTTGCCTCTACCTGTCCTAACTGAAAGCCCTATCAATTGTGGAGCCAACCAGTGACAGGGAGCTGCAGCAGAGGGATGAAAGAGCCATATGCGCATTGATGGGTTTCAAAAAAATTTGGAACCTCTTCTGTAGGTGTGGCCTGCTTTGTGGGAGTGGCTTGCTGGCCATGTGACTGGGTGGGAGTGGCTTGCCAGCCATGTGATTGAGTGGGAGTGGCTTGCCGGCCATGTGACCTGGTGGGAGTGGCTTGGCAGTCATGTGACTGGGTGGGAGTGGCCAAGACGATGTCACTGAATTCTTTGCCCCAATGGATGATCTACAAAAAGAAGATACAAAAAAGGAAATTTATTATTTTGTGCACTTACTACTTAAATAAGATTGAAATAATTCCCTAAAAATAATTTTAAAAAAAGATATTCTATAAATAATAAAAAAATCCTTGAAAATCATTTAAAAATATTCTATACACAATAAATTAAAATAAAACCATTAAAAATATTGTATGCACAATAAATTAAAATAAAACCATTAAAATATTCTATACACAATAAATAAAATTTAAAACAACATTAAAAGCATAAAGGAAAAAAAATGTGTCACTCACCAGCAGGCAGAAACAGCAGCTGTCCGATGCGATGGATGCAAGCAGCAGGCAAGCAACCAGCTTTATGACCGGAAAAGATCTAGTATTATCGTTTTCTAGGGTTCCTGATGGATGCATTGCATCAGATGCAGTGGACTGTAGCATCTAACATTTTAGTTGAGCAAGGCACAACTTCCTAAACAGCTTGTGTGTTGTTATTTTTTTAGTGAAGCCAAGAGGAATGCAGCACTTGTGTTAGAAACAGAATCTACCTATCTGAGTCTGACACCAGTGAACTTTACTGGTTTTGTTCCTGTGGCAAGAAATAACACAAAGCAACTGTTGTCTAAAAATGATAAGGCTGGGTACTTACAAATGCAAATGGCAAGGAAGCCAAAGAGCATAAGGATTTAAATTGTATTCACAGAAAAGCTAAAAATTAGAATAAGCAAACCAGGATATAAAAGGAAAGGTAAAAGTGCTGCTGTTAGCAACGGGATGAGGGGAAGCAAAACACGGAGACACAGAAACAGCAATAAACAGATGGAGAAAATTATCTTTCTCTCTTTACATCACCAAACTATCTGCCAATATAAGTTTGCAAGTCAACTATCTGCCAATATGAGCCCGCCAGCAAAGGACCTCCCCGGACTTGCTTTGCTGAGCACCGGGAGATGGACGGTAGTTTGCCCAGCACGGCTGGTGCCTAGGAGATCCTAGGAGACTGGCCACGCTGCGTAAGCTCCCGTCGCCGTCCCCACCCCCACACCTGTGCTTTCTGGTGGCCAAGCATCTTAGGCAAGTCCGGGGACCTTGCAAAGGCCTTGTGAAGTCCCCGAACTTGCCGAACACGTCGGCTGTGCCGCGTAAGCTCCCGCTGCCGTCCCCACCCCTGCACCAATGCTTACTGGCGGCCAGGCATCTTAGGCAAGTCCAGGGACCTTGCAAAGGTCTTGTGAGATCCCCGAACTTGCCAACAATGCCAGCTGCCCCTCATAAGCTCTCGTGCCCGTGCTTGTTGGTGACCATACGGCCCCGCGCTATAAAAGAGCCCGGGATCCTTGCAAGGCCACAAAAGGTCAACAGACTCGCTTATAGTGCAGGGCTGCGGTAGGCTGCTCCAGCTGACCTGCCGCTGCCCCCCCCCTCGTTCTTAGTTGCAGCTTACCTTAGTTGCAGCAATAGAGAGCCAAGCATGAAAAAGGGTAAGTGGGTTTAGATAGGGCTCTTAGAGGCGGGCGAGGCAATTGGTGAGCCAGCCAATCAGTGAGAGGCGGGTGGGTTAAGCGTGGTGCAGACAGGTAGGGGGAGCAAGCGAGTGAGCAGCACCAGGATGGGTGGAGGTGAGCGAGCAAGGGACCGGTTCCACCGGTGGAACCGGTTCTAAATGGCACGGTTGATTTGTTGAACTTCTTCTACCGAACCAGTTAGAACCGGCAGGAACCCTGCACATGCGGCTCCAGAGCTGCAGGTTGCCGACCCCTGGAGTAGTTGGTGTGTTTAAACGACCTGTTTTAGGAACACTAGACTCATAAGACGCTGCAGAAGGAGTCTCCCATCTTTCTGAGTCACTGGTTTAATACACCTCTGAAACAACAAAAAATAAATCTACTTCTTAATGATTTCTCTGCTTCTGTACTTTTCCTAGAGAGCATCTTTTTTAGATTCTCTATCTCTGCTCTAGGGCCAAACAAAATGTGCAGCTTTGGAAGGCTGCAAAATAGGATTGCATGCTCTAATTACAAACAAGCACATTATTCCGGCATGAATTTCTTCTTAACTTTAAGCTTCCAGAGCTTTGATAAGGTTTGCAAAATATAATTTACACTCTGATTGAGTTTAGATACCTCTAGGCTAAGAAAAAAAAAACTTATACCAAGGCCTCTTAGCTGAGTGAAGCTTGGAACGCAAATAGCCCTAATTCTGTTTAACCCTTCTATAAATCTCTACCATATCACCTTCCGCTAGAGTGTGTGAGTGTGAGTGTATTTGTACACCCACACCCCAAAAGGTGTGAGCAGCATAAAAATCTAATAAATAAATAAATAAATAAATAAATTATATATATGTGTGTGTGTGTGTGTGTGTGTGTGTTGTATTTGTGCTGATAAATAAATAAAGGGAGACTAGTATAGATCTATTTCAAGCTATTTAGCTCTCATCAGCTAGCCATACCCTTACTGGGATTTGATGGGCTGTGTTACATATTAGGCAGATTTGTTAGCTACTAAGCCACAGGCTCTCCTCCTTATCAGCTGAGCCAGGGAAATAAGTATGTATTTGTGTTACAACCGCTGGTATGCCCAAATATGGGAGTAGTGAGCTCCCTCCCATATTTGGGCATACCAGGGGTTGTAACACAAATACATACGTGTATGTATGTATGTATGTATGTATGTATGTATGTATGTATGTATGTATGTATATTGCTCTGTGTGTGTCTGTGTGTGTATGAGCAATTTCAACCAAACTTGGTACGCAGATGACTTACTCTCTAGAAAGAAATACTGTGGGGGTAAGACACCCCTAACACCCCTCGGGGGGGGGGGTTGATCTGTTATGATACAGCCTGTTGTGCCTTCAAATGACTTCTACTGTACTGCCGCAAAATGGCTTCTACTGTAGAGTGCAATGCAGTTGCCATGGCAACGGTTTCACAGTACTCCACCAGGGGGCTCTGGTAAGGCAGAAAGCCCAACATTAGAAATTATGTTTGGTCCGGACATTTCCCCTCTATAAATAAATACCCGGACAATGCCGGTTTATAAACTAGTATATGATAATATATACTGTATATAAGGTTTCTGCTTTTTTAATTCACTGCATTGCTACGATTCATCTGCATTTTTACTCTTTTAATAATTTATTATTTATTTTTATTTATTTTATTTTAGGAAATTTCTATTGCGGCCTATTCACCCACGGCGACTCAAGGCGGCTTACAAGAATATAAGAGCCTCACATATAAAACAAGAAAACTAATGAAATGGAAGAATCATATAAATAAATTAATGTAATAGTATAAGAAAATAAGAAATTTGAACAATAAAGGGGAAAACGTGGAAGGGAGGGGTCTTGCCGAATTAATGCCTAAGGTTTTAATCTTTCACATAGATATCTGTGTATTACCCTCCCGCCCTCCCAAAAAAACCCACAAAGAAAAAAAGAAAATTAAATGATTTTCCTTGCAGCTTTCTTTGCTTCTAAGAAGCAATCAATTGCAGTCCGAAGGTCATCCAGACCTCTCAGACTTATTTAATAGCCTGATTTGCTTGAGGTCTGCTTACATGCATTACTCTAATCATTCCTGGCTTAAAAGTGATATCAAATTCCAGCTAAGGGAGAGAGAGAGAAAAAGACCAAGGAAGGAGCTGAGCTTACAGCTCTCAACCCTTTGCCTTTTGAAGTGTGGCTCTTTGCCATTGCTCATAGAATGCAAGAAGAACAAACAGGAATAGATTGCATTGGATGGGTTTTAATCATGATATTATTTCCTTCCTACAGCCCACCTTGCAACCTGGATGTTGCTACTGGCACAAACTCGATTTATTTATTGTTTCACTCTTCTCTGCCCGACTGCTCTGAACTCCATCGGGGAGGAAAAGCAAATCTACGAAAATAGATTGGTTATCATTGGCAGGGGGTTGGACTAGAAGACCTCCAAGGTCCCTGCCAACTCTGTTATTCTGTATTCGGTCAACATTGGAGCCTGTTGAAAAGACTCACTGATTACGAATGCATGACCTCTGCGCCAATGGTTTCTCTGGCAGGAAAGAGGTTTTAGCATTTCAAATGACAAAGCAGATGCCTTCGTCACAGGCGCAGCCAAAATCCAGTTCCAAATTCTGAACAACAGATGACTGAACAACTCAACGTACAATCCCTTCGTCTAGCAACTCTTTGAAGTTACAACGGCATTGAAAAAAGGATCCTCACACTTATGGCCATCGCAGTAGCCCCACAGTCAAAGTTGGAAGGGACCCTGGAGGTCTTCTAGTCCAACGCCCCCGCCCCCCGTGCTCAGGCAGGAAACTCTATACCAGGGGTGTCAAACTGGATTTTTTGGGAGGGCCACATCAGCATTTTAGTTGTCCTCCATGGGTTGACGGGAAGGGAGAAGGAGACAGGACAGACAGACTCCTGCAGCACCCTGCCGGCCAAAACGGGGCATGGGCGTGTGCGGGCAGCCCCTCATGTGGCCCGTTTTTACCCTGGATGGTCTCCTGCAGCACCCTGTGGCCAAAGAGGGTGTGTGGGGGGGCACAGGTTCCCTCCACATGGCCCATTTTTGCTCTGGACAGCCTCCTGCAACACCCTGCCCTGCAAACGGGCTGCGGGGGGGGAGGGGACAGAGGTGCCCGCCACATGGACTGTTTTGAGCCTGGATGGTCTCCTGCAGCATCCTGCCAGCAAAATGGGCCACGGGGGCGGGGCGGCCAGCCCCCAATGCATCCCGTTTTATCCTGGATGGCCTCTTGCACATACTGCCAGCCAAAATGGGTTGTTTTCGCTAGCAGAGGCACTTTGCTATTTCCTGGCCGGCCCCTTGGGCTGGATCTAAGTAACCCCGAGGGCCAGATACAAGCACCCCGCAGTCCGCATCCAGCCCGTGGGCCTTGAGTTTGACACCCCTACTCTTTACCATTTCAGACAAAATCCTTCCTGAACTACGGCATCTATGTTTGCAATGGAGTGAAATCGCGCCAACCTAAATGGCGCTATAATAATTGGATTCACGCATTTCAGCCCCGGCATTGTCTCTTTGGGCCTTGCTTGCTGCATGAAACATTTTCCTTTGCTCAAAAAAACAGACAAACAAATAACAGTGGAAAAATTAGCAACCCGGGTGTTTCTCTCCCCCCCCCCCCAACAGCACAATTTCTCTTCCTTTTGCAAACTCCCCACGAGTTTGTCTCCGGAGGGGGGCTCCCCAAAGGTTCCAACCAAGCACGGGTTCTCTTGAGATGGACCATTTTTTTAAACCTTAAATGCTCAACCTTCTGATTCGGCAGAGATTTCTTTGTCCAGAAGGATTCTCAGCAGTTGCTGGTCACACCTCTGTGACCATTAGACGCCTCCCCAAAATGCAGACATTGGGGGGGGGGGGGAAACTTCCACAGCGCTTAAAAAAAAAAAAGCATTTGCAACCACTGAATCTCCCTACTGATCTCCTACTCAATATTAATTTTTGAGCAAGGCTTTGTTTAGTCTTCCCCAGAGATGGAAAGGCTGAATCTGTAGACTTTGGCCAATGGTGTAGAACTCTAAACAACAATGAGCATCCTTTGTATCGACCTCCGCCCCCCCCCCGTCCCCCGTCTCTTGCAGACAAAAGCAAATAGTGCAGCTGTCAGAAAGGAGAAAATCTTTTTCTTCTGCTGCTAATCCCTTTCCCTATCCTATTGGGATGGAGCATTTCTGCTTAGGAAAGGGAAATGGCAAACAAGCAATTTAATCAGGGAGAGAGGCATCGTGGGGTGGGGTGGGGCTTTCGGTGGTGGGGAAAGGATTATTTGTTTATGGAAGAAAAGGTCAGCTAACTCTAAGAACCGTCTGGGACGATCCCCTATGCCAGGGGTGTCCAAACTTGGGAACTTTAAGACTTGTGGACGCAAAATGAAGCTAACTCTCAGAACTGTCTGGGACGATCCCCTAAGCCAGGGGTGTCCAAACTTGGGAACTTTAAGACTTGTGGACTTCAACTCCCAGAATTCTATGCTGGCTGGGGAATTCTGGGAGTTGAAGTCCACAAGTCTTAAAGTTCCCAAGTTTGGACACCCCTGCCCTATGCTCAGGATGGGCCGATCTGAACTTTTTGCTGCTAGATCAGAATGGATTTATTTGTGAGTGGTTGCTTGTCTTGGCTGCCTTTTTCTTGTTAGCAGTCAGGTGGGCACCTAGACAAGTCTCGCCTCTTTTTATCTGCACGTAGGTTGAGCTAAGAGGGAAACACTAGCCTGGTTATGTATTGGAGGAAAAAATTCAGGTCCAGTTCCAAGCTGGGAATAAAATGGAGGCTGATTGGGAAGGAAGATTGCGTTTATTGGTTGAACAGAACCAACACAAACACAGCCTGCAGTTCTAGGACAGTTGACAAAATGGAGTTGAGAGTGGGTGGGTTAAATAGATTCTGGATCCCTATGGGGTCACGTAGGGGTCGTGGCTGGCTCTATAGGCAAGAGGGGAAACGCAAATCCTAGGCGTTCGACTGAGCTAATCTTGTCAGCCTTTGGCTTGGCGCTTATCTGAAGTTTCTGTCTCACCCAGTCTTTCTGAATGGATTACCAAATCTGCATGTCTAAAAGCTGATTGGAAAGATGGTTTAATGATGAAGTAGAAGCACATGGTTGGTTCTGGTGCAGCTGACCACATGGAGTTGAGAGTGGGGGAAAGGTATTTATACCTTCCCTTGGCTTTGCATTTGAGCTTCCTGTTCCTGTGCAAGAACATGTATTCTATTGACTGTTGTCCGACTCCCATGGGACCACGTACAAATCCTAAGAGTTTGTCTGAGCTACATTGGGTTGATGTTTGGTCTGCTGATGCAATGAAGGGGCTTGTTGGGCAATTCCTATTGGGGCTGAGACTGGCTAATCCTACCTTTGTTCAGACCTTGCTGCAGGGAATTTGCTTATGAATGGCGCTAGCTATCTCTTAAGTGCTGACATCTGCTGTGTGTTATTAAGGAAGGTGGGGGCTGCTTTCCAAGAACATGTTTCTCCATTTCTCATCCAGGGAAATATAATATTCTTCTTTTTAAATATTTCTCAAAATATTTCATTCTTCTAGGAGAGGGATGGGTGCTAACTTTCTACACTGGTTAACATCATTACAACTAGTTGGCTAATGGAATGTCTGGGAGAAAACCACTGAGCTCACAAGAGTTCCCAGTTCAACCCTGACTGACAAACATTCTCCTCTATTAACCTGGTTATCTTGGTGATGGAGATGAAATCTGAAATTCTTTAGCTGTTCCCTTCATCTGGCAACTCTGCGCATGCGCACACTGGGAACAGGCTCCAGCTGTTCCTCTGCCTCACTGATGTCTGACTCTGAAGGCAGCTGATAACTGTCAGACAGCTCTGGCCCCCTCTCTGCCTCCGACACCAGATGGCCTTGGTCCCCTCTCTGCCTCCGACACAGAGCCTTCATCAGAGCCTTCCCCAGACTCCAAGACTGGCCCATGTTCCTCCCAACCTCCTCACTGTCTGAATCTGCTGCCAGCTCTGCAGGCTGCTGATGGGCCACAACAGTTACAAGTGTCCCAACCAAGCATCCAACTTTTAGCGGTCCTTCCCCCATCGTTTCCAACTCAAGGACGAGCAGCTTAGGAAAGCCGAAATCACGGATCGAAGGGAGCACCGTTTTCAATTTCTAGGTTTGTTTTTAGGGGCTTTTTTTTCCTTTTTCCTTTTCTAAGTGAAATTAGTTTCCTAATCCCACCAGAGGCTTAACACGTTTTTTTTTCACTGCTTCTTGCACAGTTTACAATCACCCATCCCTGCAAAGTTAACACGTTATTGAATTTCAGCCGCACTGTGGGGGAAAGGCAAGGGATGAGCACCACGTGACACGAAGTGAAAGGTGGACTCTCCCCAGTTTTAATTGGAGTGAGGGGGGGTGTAGAAACTGGATGCTTTCTGCGTGCACAAGGTGAGCCTTGAAGCTGAGTTACGGTCCACATTCAGATCTGCTGAGAGGAAGCAAGATTTCTCTAAATCCCGGGGTGTGCAAAGCAGTGTAGCAATAGCACTTAGGCTTATATACCGCTTCGCAGTGCTTTACAGCTCTCTCTCTAAGCGGTTTACAAAGTCAGCCTTTTGGTCCTCATTTTACCGACATCGGAAGGATGGAAGGCTGAGTCAACCTTGAGTTCAGGATCGAACGGTCAGCAGTCAGCAGAATTAGCCTGCAGTACTGCATTCTAACCACTGCACCACCGCGGCTCTCAGAATTGAATCCCGTGCTCCTGTAGTGGTTCATCTTGCTGAAACTAATAGACGGTCAGTCCTCGACTTACGACCGTTCATTCAGCAACTGTTCCAATAAGTGCTGAACGAAGAGACTTACAATCAGGACCTCGACATTAGGTCTACTGTAGCATCCCACAGTCACGTAAACAAAATTTGAGGGCTTGGCCATCGGCCCACCCTTATGACCAATCGCAGGGATGCCGTAAGTTGCCCCCTACCACCAAAGCAGGGATTGTGGTCGTTACGTGAGGAAATCGTGCGGGAGCCTCATTTAAGGACTGCCACGAGTTGCAACCATAACTCTGATCTCGTCTGTAGCTTCTCTTCTGTAGTGGGAATTCAAGGACTTCCTGCATAAGTAGAGTGGTTGATGCTGCTTCTTGCATTGCCTAGTCCAGGGGTGCCAAATTCAAGGTCATGGGATGCTTAGATCTGGCCTGGAAATAGCAAAGGACCAGCCTACAGTGCCTCTGCCAGAGAAAATGGAGTTTTTTTGGGGGGGGCTATGTGTTCCCCCTCCATGCTCCATTTTCACTGGCATGGGGCTGCAGGAGGCCATCACAGCTGAAAGTGGGGCATGTGGGGGGGGGGGCTGTGCGGCCGTTTTCACTGGTCAGGGTCTAGCAAAACAAATTGAAAACAAAAGGAAAGTTTCCCCTTTTGCATTTGAGCATGCAAGAAGGGACAGGAAAGGAGAAAGGGACAGAGAAAAGGCAAGGAAAAAGAAGGGAAGATGGGAAGAGAGCAAGGAAGGAAAAGTAAGGAAAGAGGGGAAGAAAGAAGGAAGGGGAATGAAGAGGGAAAGAAAAATAAGAAAAGGAGGTTATAGATGAGTGAAGGAGGATGTCTGGCGGGGGGGGGTGTTCCGGCTTCTTCTACTGCTGGTTCACTCAGGGATGCTCTTCGGATGTGCAAATGCTTGATGCACACATGAGCAGTAGGTAAAATATGCATCTGCACATGCGCAGAAGCAAAACCAAGATGGCAGCACCTATGGTGCTGCCGATAGAACCGGTTTGGGGGCGTGGCTGGCCGAACCGGTCCGAATCGGTAGGAACTCACCGATCTGGGTGATCCTGCTTTAGCACTTGGCCACCACAGGTGCCCCCGACATGAATCCTGTGTCACGGCCACCATGGCCACGTCCGCCCCGTCACCCCTGCACCACAGACCTCAGCCCTCCGAGGTAAAACACAACCCTGATGCCGCCTTCAATGAAATCGAGTTTGACACTCCAGACCTAATCCATTTGTTGCTGCAAGGCAGAAGTGGGTTTCGAATTTTTCTCCTACCGATTCGCTCGTGCACGCACAGAAGCGTCCAGGCAGGTGGGCGGAGTCTCTACTCTCTGCCGCCACTACTATTGGTCGTCCAATCTGGGCTGAACCAGGAGTAACCTACCTCTGCTCCAAGGATACTTTGGTCGGGTGTCTCATAAATTCAACAATTTGAAGACAGAGAGATCGGTCTTATTGCCTCTTGAACCTGGAGCAGGAATTATGCCCCCTGGATCATCCTTCCTGATCTTGATGGACAACAGAGCCTACCGTGCCACGATAAAGTGGCGTCGTAAAAAAACGGGGAAAAAGATCGTTCAGAGGAAATAAAATGCCACACAAACACAATAAAAGCCCAGCCCTTGATTTTCCGTCTTCCGCAGGATGGCTCCGAATTGCCCCCGAGGCAGCAGCAGGATTCTTCTTCTTCGCAGAACAGATTTGGCCCTGCAATTCAAACAAAAGCATTGCTAAAAGCAACAAGTGCTTTTAAAAAAAATAATGGTATTTTTTTAAAATAAAAAAGCCAGGGGTGGGAGGGAAGGCGGCTTGTACACATGATGATTATTCAGAGCGGTACAGGAAAGTGGCTGAGAAAGAAACAAAATTGGAGGAAGGTGGGCAATTTTTTGGAGGGGGGCAAAAAGCAGCTATTTGGGTTTTTAATGCTTTCACTCCTGGCATTACCGATCTCACAAAGAATTAGCATTGGGTAAATGGAAAGCTGTTAAACTCCCCCTCCCCCTTTGGCTGCTTTTCCTACAGTTATGCTGGGTTTTGATTTTTTTTTCCCTTTAGAAAGCCCTCATCCTGATACGAACCCAGCCGGGAGGACCTGCGAGAGGTCATAAAAGTCAAAATGGCAGCCACAGCCCCACCGAATTGAAGTTGCAGAGTTTAGCGGCATCATTAAGATTGTGTTGCTGCAATGTGCACAAGAAAAAAAAATTGGTTACAGAATTATAGCTGTCAACTTGCACCAATTTTTGGGAGATATCTCTGACAATTTTTGGAACATTATATTTAACTCACATCCTTATCGGCTTTTCACCCACGTAAGCTACAGAGGGACCCTAACCGTTTGAGAACATGTATTTTCTTAACAGGGATGTTATTATCCACTATTAATCTCAGTACTGTTTTTGTTTAATATACTGTAAACAGTGATGTCTATTGCTGGTCTATGACCGCAATGAACTTATATTCTACCCTGAGGCGTCATTTAAAAGGGGGGCTTTCATTATTTAGTTGTGGCTGCCAACTTGACTAGTTTTTTAACCCACCTGTGGGCATTCCTGCCCTCGGCCCTAAACTTGTGAATGTTGAATTCTATCTGTGTAGGGGATGTAATAAGTGCTTCTTCTTTTCTTAATCAAGCATTTGGGCAGGCAGAAGATGAGGAGGAGGATCAGGTGGAGCAAATATTGCATCCGATGCTTTTGTTTCGTGAGGCACCTGTACGAAAATAACTTTTTTGGCTAAGAAAATAGCAGCCTTTTTTTGTTTTTGGAGGATAAATGTAGTTAACTTCCTGCAAGATGTAATATTTCAGTAGTGTTTTTGATGGTCCCCTGCAGACAAATATTCCGGCTGGAAATTGTTAACACCACAAGGGAGCTAAATATAGGAAGCAAAAGAATAAGGCCAAATTACCGGAAGCTGTTTTTTAGGACTGTCATTACCCATTCCACCACTCGTCAGCTGGCGACTCATAATAATGATGTCGTAGGCAAAAGAAATTCTACAATCAAATGTCC
Source organism: Natrix helvetica (assembly GCF_964273705.1). Classification (NCBI taxonomy): domain Eukaryota; kingdom Metazoa; phylum Chordata; class Lepidosauria; order Squamata; family Natricidae; genus Natrix; species Natrix helvetica. The sequence continues at coordinate 6,619,902 of NC_138560.1, forward strand.
CCCCCCCCAACGCTAGAATTAAACCCCAATACTATGGCAAGACAAGTCACACTGGACAAACTTTTGCCTGTGACAAAAGCCTAGAAAATCTAGTTGTATGTCTGGTCCAGGGGTGTCAAACTCAATTGTCTTGTGGGCGGCATCAGGGTTATGTTTGACCTCGGGGGCAGAGGTGGTATTCAGCAGGTTCTGACCAGTTCTAGTGAACCGGTAGGGGAAATTTTGAGTAGTTCGGAGAACTGGTAAATACCACCTCTGGCTGGCCCCACCCCCCTCTATTCTCTATCTCCCAAGTTCCAGCTGATCGGGAGGGAATGGGGATTTTGCAGTCACCTTCCCCTGCCACGCCCACCAAGCCACACCCACCAAGCCACACCACGCCCACAGAACTGGTAGTAAAAAAATGTTGAATCCCACCACTGTTGGAGGTTTTCAAAAAGAGATTGGACACCCATTTGTCTGAAATAGTATGGGGTCTCCTGCTTGAGCAGGGGGTTGGACTAAAAGATCTTCAAAGCCCCTTCCAACTCTGTTATTCCATTTATCCCCCCGCCCTTCTACAAAAAGTGGAGATGGGTTTATAGTACATGTGAAGGCTTGTTCTGCTGAAGAATAGTGTCTTAAAGAAAGAAAGCATGGTGGGATTCACACAGCGTGTCAAATTGTATATTGGGATTTAACCTTCAGAAAAACTGGGTTTCAAAGTCACAAGAAGCTGACACTGAACCATTATATGAATGAATATATCAAGGTATAATTCCAGACAGTGACTTTTATTGAGAGCTCAACGGGCATCTTCTGATGAGGAGTTCAGTGAAACTCAAAAGCTTGCACGCTCTAATAGAATACTTTATTAAAATATATCCCTTTAAGGGAAACATATCAGGCATGTCAAGGAGTAATAAAAGTATATTTTCCTCCCTGTCTGCAGATCCTTGAGCCATCTCATAATAGAGCTCAGCATTTTTTCTATCTTGTGCTAGTCAATTTCATTTTTTTTTTAAAAAAGTGGTTTCTTATCTCTGGCCACACCAAGGCCTCTTTCCAGAAGTCAGTTTATAAATATTATAATTTTAAACTTGCCAACGTTGAGGTCTGGAAGCTGAGTGAGAGCAATTGACATTTGCAGTTTCCTTTCCTTTCCTAACTTTTGGTTCCAGAATGCCCCAGGGAGCATGTCAGACGCCTCGCTTGCTTCTAAAGCAAAAGCCACCAAGATGACTTCAAACCAGGTGGGTGCCAGAATCTGCTCCCTCTAGTGGGTCAGTTGACTTGCTCTCCATCTCAGGGCTGTCCTTAGAGTTGGCAAATTGGGAGTGGGAGACAGAGTGTTGCAATCACGCCCAACCCTTGACTGAACCGAAGAAGGGAGCAATCCCTCCCTTTGACTGGACAGCCAGGCCAGTTTCCTTAAGCCTGGTGCAACCTTGGTTCCCATTTCTTTTTTTAAATTATACATATATGCAGCAGAGGTGGAATTCAGCCAGTTCTGACAGATTGTGGAGAACCAGTTGTGGAAATGCTGAGTAGTTCGGAGAACTGGCAAATAGGCTGGCCACGCCCCCCCTACCTCCCAGCTGATCTTCTTTTGTTGCCCTGAACTGGAGAGGGAATCTGGAAAGCAGGTTAGTGGGGTGGGGAGGGAATGGGAATTTTGCAGTAACCTTCCCCCAGGAATGAGGAGGGAATGGGGATTCTGCAGTATCCTCCCCCTGCCACGCCCACAAAGCCACGCCCAGCCAGAACCAGTAGTATAATTTTTTGAATCCCACCACTGATATGCAGAAAAAGACACACTTAAACACACACACACACACACACACACACATGCAAACAGGCCACAAGTGATAGATAGTTAGGTAGGTTAGGTAGGTTAGGTAGGTTAGGTAGGTTAGGTAGGTTAGGTAGGTTAGGTAGGTTAGGTAGGTTAGGTAGGTTAGGTAGGTTAGGTAGGTTAGGTAGGTTAGGTAGGTTAGGTAGGTAAGTAGGTCGGTGGATGGATGGATGGATGGATGGATGGATGGATGGACGGACGGACGGACGGACGGATGGAGAGACAGACAGACAGACAGACAGATAGAGAGACAGACAGACAGGATAGATAGATAGATAGATAGATAGATAGATAGATAGATAGATAGATAGATAGATAGATAGATAGATAGATAGATGATAGATAGATAGATGATAGATAGATAGATAGATAGATAGATAGATAGATAGATAGATAGATAGATAGATAGATATGCAAAAAAAAAACACAATTAGTTCACTGCTACATAGAGTATATATTGTATCAGCCCAGTGCAACAAAATCACACAGAGACACATCTGCCCATACGCAAACAAGCTACAATCAGCCCAGTGCAACGTACACACACACACACACAGAGCACACACTCACAGGGGCTGAGAGACAGACACCCACACATGCAAACAAGCTACCTCTCAAGGAACAGCTAATCTGCTTTCATTCATCTGTTCTTTCACACCGCATCCCAGAGTTTCAGCTTGATGGACAGCCCCATCCACACCACCTCTTCCTCCTCCACCTCCTCTTCTCTCCTGGAGCCCAGGTACTCCCTGTCTGGGTCTGGACCGAGCAGCGTTTCCCCTGCCTGAGCAGCCGTGGAAAACCCCCCTTTCTCTTCTTCTCCTGTTGCCGATGGCCGGGAAGGGGGACAGCTGGAAACCTTTCCTCCTCTTCATCCGGGAGAGGCAGCAAATGCCAGCGAAGTAAGGTGAGTGGAGTCCCACAAGGGTTGCCTTGTTTACACCCACCCACCCCCTTCCTGGGAGAAATAATAAGAATAAAGTGGGAAGAATAAGAAAGGGCTTTCTAAGATGACTCCCCCACTCCCAGGTTATGTCCCTTTCTGCTTAAGTATTATAGATGATGATTGTGATTATTTTGAGCTGTCCTGTAGACAAGCATTAAGCAAAAAAGCCTTCTTGAAGTATTATTACTATTATACATGCAAAACTTTTTAAAGCAATGGCTCTCTCTCATGATGGTTTTTACCCACCCCAAAAGGAAGGGGGTGTAACATTCAGCTTATCTACCCAACTCCGGATTCAATCCACCTGTTCGTGGAATTGCACACCTGCTCCTTCGGTTGGGTGTGTTTTAATGCACCCTGGAAGACACGGCTCTTCCCCCCCCCCCCAATTAATTGGTTATAAGGGGCAGTAATGCATCCGTCCATCAGAGACAGGTGGTAAAGAATTGAACCAGGGAAAAGGGGGAAAAGAACTCGGTGGACGGATTCACACAACATGCTAAGACAAGCTTGAAGGAAGCCCTGGGTAGAAACCTAGGCATTTTGTCTTTGTGTGTGGAATGAATCAATGGACAGCTCATTAAAATACGTAACAGTTTGTTTGATCCTGGCACCAGGGTTTTACTTGTTGTGTGAACACAGCCACAAAGAGCATTCTAGGTTTTACTCAAGTCTATTGTAACTCGCATTTTGGTTGTTTCCAGATTGGCAGACAGTGTCTGGTCTGATCAAAAGGGGGGTTCTCTAATTTTGAGGAGTCACAAAAGACAGTGGGAGCCTTGAATGCATATTTGGGGCACACTCGGGGAATGATGTCCAGAGTGGATGTGGTCAACCACAAAAACCCCCTTTATTAAGAAGCCAAAAGAAAAAAAAAGTTCTGAACTTTTGCTCCCTTTTTTATTTTATTTTCTAAGAATACCCCGGAGATCGAAGGGGGCCTTGGGAGAATAACTAGAAAAATGATTTATCCCTCAGGCTGTTCGGAGCACACTAGTTTGCCATTTATTTTTTAAAATTAAAATCATCTTTTAAAAACAAATAAAATTAGAGCCAGCAGGGAACTTGGCTGATGCTTAGAAACATCTTGGCACATTGTCTTCCCTCTGGATGTCACACTGGGATTCAGAAACCACAACGCTCGACAGCAAGTCCAAGTTCTCTCTTCCGCCCGACTTTCTGCGCGCGAGAGAAAGAGGAAGATGCGACGTATTAAGTAGATTACTCCTGGATTTCGGCTTCCCTGTGCAGTTCTGATCCATCTTGGTTCATTTTCACTGAATTTTAATTTGAGATCTTTGCGGTTTTCGTGTTTTGTTCTGCATTTTAACTGAATGATTGTAGGGCTCCTGCGGCCAGATGGGTGGCATATAAATTTAATAAATAAATGAATCTTCCATCGATGGCCAGACCTGCTGGATGCATTGACCTCCCCTCGATCCATGGGGGGAGGACAACTCTCATAGTGAATGTGGGAGATCTAAATTTGGCACACTAGAGCTGTAACACATTTCCTCCATGAACAAAGAGTCATGTGAAGATCTGCACTCAGTGTACACACTCCCAACATCCTGGGGTGGGGGGAAAGGCGGAAAGGACTTCATGGCATTAGTGCTTTCGGCATTTGCCTTTGGGTAGCACGAGTTGCCGGTGGGCACAGCAGCAGCACAAAAGGGCGCAAGTGAGTCTTGGGGAGCCCAGACAAGTTGTGCGGTTGCCTTCAACTCTCCCTTTTCAGGGAATTCCTACTGGGTGTCTCACCTTGTTAAGCTGAAGTTTGTGGGAATAACCTCCATAGACTCGGCTGATCCACAAGGGAAGCCAATCCTACAACCAGCCGAGTTTTTGAGGGTGGAAAAATGCGAGAAACTGGCATTGGGATGGTTTGGAGTGTGGTGTGTGATGGTAACAGAATAATAGAGTTGGAAGGGACCTTGGAGGTCTTCTAGTCCAACCCCCTGCCTAGGCAGGAAACCCTATACCGTTTCAGACAAATGGCTATCCAACATCTTAAAAACTTCCAGTGTTAAGAGCATTCGCAACTTCTGGAGGCAAGTTGTTCCACTGATTAATTGTTCTCACTGTCAGGAAATCTCTCCTTAGTTCTAGGTTGCTTCTCTCCTTGATTAGTTTCCACTCATTGCTTCTTGTCCCACCCTCAAGGTGCTTTGGGGAATAGCTTGACTCCCTCTTCTTTGGGGCAACCCCTGGGATATCTGAACACTGCTGTCATCTCACCCCTAGTCCTTCTTTCTATTAAACTAGACAGAGCCAGTTCCTGCAACCGTTCTTCATAAGTTTTATAGCCTCCAGTCCCCTCATCATCTTTGTTGCTCTTCTCTGCACCCTTTCCAGAGCCTCAGCATCTTTTCTACATGGTGACAACCGAAACTGGAGAAGGGAGCCCTAAGTCGTCGTTTTCTTTTCTTGCATATCCACAGCAGAGTCCCAAATGCACTTTTTTTTTTTCAAGAGGCAACTGGACTTTCTGTGTTTTTTTTTCTTTGAAGACGTTTGAAGCTTCTCATCCAAGAAGCTTCTCCAGCTCTGACTTTGAAGAGGAGCTGAAGAAGCTTCTCGGAGGAGAAGCGAAACGTTTTCAAAGAAAAAAACAAAAAGTCCAGTTGCCTCTTGGAAAAAAAGCCCCTTTGGGACAACCACGATCTGGATGACTAAAGAATATCCATATTATAGTCCAAGTGTGAACATTTACCATTATAGAGCGGGGTGGGAGCGGCGCCCCCCCCCCCCACACACCTCGCCTCTCTTCTGCTCCGGGGGCAGCGCCGCTCCAATCCAGCGAGCCCCGCAGCGCCACCGGCCCGCCCGCTTGGCCTTGCCGGGCGTGGGTGCCGAAGCAGCTGGGCGCGCATCGATTAGCTCGGGGCTAATGGGCCTCGGCAGCTCCGCAGCACGTGCGCCGCCGCTCCCCCGCCGCCTCGGGGGCCCCCGAAAGCGCCGCCGGCGCGGCTCGCTCCATCCCGATGCCTAATTATTAACCAGCCGGGCCGAGCGCGGAGACAGGCAGGCGTGGCGGCGAGACTAATTCGCCCGGAGAGCTGAGCCGCGATGGGGGAGCAGTTATCCTTGCCTTCCCCCTGCCCTGGGCCGGCGAACGACGTAAGGGAGCGGATGGATGAGTGGCTGCCCGGCTGGTTTCACACGATACGCCGATCCCGAGTTCCCGAATTAAAACCGCACTGCAGGTTTGCAGCGATCGGTCGAAGGAGCTGGGTTCGCGCAAGGCGCGGAACGCCAAACCCATGTCTAGCCGACTGGGTTGTGTGAATGCACCCGCTCGAGTGTTTTAGCAGGCTGGGGGAGAGTCTTGTGGGAGTACAGCTCCCGGTCCTGTTGGATGCTGCCGTTCGAGCATCCTAATTCTGTTCTGCAGACAAACGCTTCATTCTACTGCCTCTTCTAAACACGCAAAATGTAAAGTGTTGCTCTATAAATAAATCTGGTATAAAAGTATTACTATATAAATGTCCTGAGTGAGAAATTTGCTTTTTCCTCTTCGAGTGCTCCAATTGCAGATCTTCATTCATTTTTTTTAGATTAAGCTATGCTTTACTTAACTCAGGGGTGTCCAAACTTGGGAACTTTAAGACTTGTGGACTTCAAGCATGGCTGGCTGGGGAATTCTAGGAGTTGAAATCCACAAGTCTTAAAGTTCCCAAGTTTGGACACCCCTGACTTAACTAGAGCAACTAAGATGCTCAAAGGCTTGGAGACTAAACCACCCGAAGAAGGGCTGCAGGTTTTGGGTCTGGCTAGTCTAAAGAAAAGAAGAATTAGGGGTGACATGATGGCAGCGTTCCAGTACATTGAGGGGCTGCCCCAAAGAAGGGGGGGATCAAATTATTCTCCAAAGCACCAGAGGGCAGGACAAGGAACAAGGGTCGGAAATTAATCAAGGAGAGAAGCGACCTGGAATTAAGGAGAAACTTCCTAACAGTGAGGACAATCAACCAGTGGGACAGCTTTGCCTCCAGAAGTTGTGGGTGCTTCACCACTGAAGGTTTTAAAGAAGAAACTAGACAGTCCATTGGTCTGAAATAATATAGATTATATCCCTTGAGCAGAGGGCTGGACTAGAAGACCTCAAAGGTCCCTTCCAGCTCTATTCTATTCTAGGGAACTTTGGTTTGTATCGAGATAAAACATGGTTGGGTTCAGGCAGCATTCTAAATTCAAACCAGAAGAATAACAACACCGGGGCTTAATTGGTTGTGGGAAGCCGACGGCAAAGGAAAATAAGAAATAATAATAAGAAATAAGCTTTGGAAAACTCTGATGGAGCCACCCTTTCTTTGCCACTGGGCTGGCTTCTGTGTCTTTGCCAAGCTAGGTGGGGGGGGAAAAAACAGACGATGAAGGGCAGAAGTGGAAAATCAAAACCGCGAAGGGCTCTCCCGGCTCTTGAAAAATCCATGCGTTTCTTAGGACTAGAAATTTGTTTGACACCCTGCGGAGTTGATGTTCTCTGGCTCTGAATTGCTTAGTGCTGGAGTGAAACTAGCAAGTTCATCACCAAACTTCCTCCCTGATGTCAGAAGGGTAATTAAAGTGGTGTGTGGTTAAGGAGGTTGATTATTTGTGGGTTTTGCAGAACCAGTAAGATTATATATATATATATATATGGAGGTTTGCTTCACATTCAGACAGATGACAATGGGCTTCAGGTTTAGGCAGTGGAGCAAGATGTATATATAAAAAGAACCTGGCAAATATAGCCATTGTTCTTATCTCCTTCCAGATAAGATGCTTCTCCTTGTTGAGCAACATCTGAAATTTACTCCCAATGCAGAGAGGGAGGCAGAGGGAGGGAGAAAAAGAGAGGGAGAAAAAGAGGGAGAGAGAGAAAGAGAAGGAGGGAGAGAGGGAGGGAGGATAGAGAAAGAGGGATGGATAAAGAAAAAGGGAGGGAGACAGAGAAAGAGAGGAAGGGAAAAAGGGAGGAAAGGAGAGGGTGGGAGAGAAGAGAGAGAGGAAGAGATGATAGAGAAAGGGAGGGAGAGAGAAAGGGAGGGGGAGAGAGAAAGGGAAGGAGAGAGTGGGGGAGAGGATAGAGAAGGAGAGAGAGAAAGAGGGAAGGAGAGGGTGGGAGAGAAAGGGAGGGAGGATAGGAAAAGAGAGACGGAAAGAGAGAAAGAGGGAGGGAGAGAGGAAGAGGGAAAGAGGCAGGGAGATAGGGGGAGGGAGGGAGAGAGAGAGAGATCCAGCTCTCCTTCCAACCATCCCCAATAAATCCAAACTGGTTGTAACCAAACAACCCCATTTGAAGCAGTAGGGTTGCATAACAGGTTCACATTATTATGCGGACTTGCCAGCAAGCAACAAGCGGTGCTAGAAGAGATGAACATCCTGCTGGTTTTATGTCCTCGGCTCTGACGTGCCCAGTTTTGGACTAAAACTAAGTTCAGTCATCCACCATCCAGCTGCCTCTCTCTTGCCAAAAAGGGGTGATCGCACTTCTAAGGCCTGAATGCTATTATTGCCAGCCACAAAACCAAAGCCTCGCTAGGGAACCGGCTGGCTGTTGAGGAATGCGTGATCTGTCCGAGGTTTTCCAATGAAGCAGATCACCGGATCTGATCCCCTTGCAGAAGGATTTTGAGATCAGGCTAAGCCCGGGAGAGTTGAAAAGTTATCCATTCTCGTGTCAAATTGGTTATTAAAAAAATTTGCATGTGAACACTCCCTCCCTACAAATTCTCTTTGAGCCGATCTAGTTATACTTCACGCTTTTCCTGCTCAAAATGTCCCCCCCCTCCCGCTGGCCAAGTTGCAAACAGGGAAACTAAATCTCCAATCCGCTATTTTCAACCATCCAGGTCGTGGTTGTCCCAAAAACGCTTTTTCAAAAGGCAACTGGACTTCCTTGGCTTTTTTTCCCCTTGAAAAGGTTTCACTTCTCATCTAAGAAGAAAACTGAAGAAGCTTCTTGGATGAGAAATAAAACGTTTTCAAGGGTTTGGGGGGCGGGGAACCCCCTAAGAATATCCAGTTGCCTTTGACGGAGCACTTCCTGTTTTCATTGGGTTAGTCAGATCTAACTCGTGAATATGCAACCATTTTAATATCACTAATAGCGCTTAGACTTATATACCCCTTCACAGCGTTTGATGGCATTCTGTAAGCGGTTTACAGAGTCAGCCTATTGCCTCCAACAACCTGGGTCCTCATTTTACTGATCTTGTAAGGATGGAAGGCTGAGTCCATTTTGAGCCCGTCAGGATCAAACTCCTGGCTATGGGCAGAGTTTAGCCTGCAATGCTGCATTCTAATCTTCTGAACAAGCACAGTCAAAGGGGGAAGCCAGTTTCAGTTAACAACCATGTTATTAACTTAACCGCAGTGATTCATTTTACAACTCTGGCAAGAAGGGTCGTAAAAAGGGCCCAGAATTCACTGAACAACGGTCTCACTTAACAATAACCATAGCATTTAGCTTCGTAGTGCTTTACAACCCTCTGTAAGCAGTTTACAGAGTCAGCCTATTGCCCCCCAACAACCTGGGTCCTCATTTTACTTGTAAGGATGGAAGGCTGAGTCAACCTCGAGCCCGTCAGGATCGAACTGCTGGCTGTGGGCAGAGTTAGCCTGCAGTACTGCACTGTAACTGCCACCACCATAAAATTTCTTGGACCTCAAGGCTGCATAACTCTGAATGCGATCCAATGGAAACCCCGCCCCCCTCTGCGTTGCAAGGAATGGAAGCCCATCAAAATATTGATGGGGTTCAGGGTGATGATGTACTGCCGGCTGGATCTGCCTCTATATCCCTTTCTGACACTCTTTGGAACGCCCACCCACCCCTCTTCAGCTTCCAGAGGTCACATCCAGAAGCTGCTTCCGGCTTCTGCCACTTGGCAACTCTCTTTGTATTGCTTGGCAACCGAGCCCCTCTGCAACCCCATGGCAACTTTCTAGCTTTGAATAGAAGCTCATTCACGAATGTTCTTGCCTCCCTCTGCAATATTTCTAACAATGTCAGAAGGTAATACCGTAACCAGAGCAACAGAGACTGCCCTTGAACATTTCCATTACGGAAGAAGGGAAAATACAGACGAAATCGGGGCGACGGGTGGTTTTCAGCTTAGCTAAGAGCACCCCTAGGAGAGGAAAATTCAGAGACACAGAACGTCCCGTTTCATCCTCCCATCTTCAGCTGCAGGCTGAAGATGCTGACGGACGTCTGGTTTTCTTTTCTAATTTCCAACTTTCTCTCTTCCTTTGCCCGGCCCTGTATATCGAACTAAGGGATCAAGATCAGAATGCTCTGTATCTGTGGGAGAGACCCTCCCCCGGCTTTGTCCTGACTCATGGTTTGCATAATGGGGTTTTGGAGTAAGATTCAGTTAGCTGGGTTTGTTCTGACTGAGGCTTCCCAAGAGCATGACGCAAACTCCTGGTCCCGGCAAAAAAAACCTTTTATTAATTGACTGTGAATTCGGCTCATTCGCAGCCAGCAAAGTCTTTCAAGGGAGGATTTACAGTCACAGACCTTCTCTGGCTTGGAGAGCTGACAGGCCGATATCTGCGGAACCTGGCAAGGAGTCTCAGAGAGTCACCAACCAATTAAGCAAACTAATTGTCTCCTGCAAGCTCCACTCCCTTTTTGCTCTTCTTTTATTTCCTCTGGGAGGGGCCATTCATCGTCCACCTGTGGCGTTACTCCCAAGTCGACCCCTTTTCTTCAGCTGTTCCCTTTGTTTGGCAACTCTGCGCATGCGCACACTGGGAACAGGCTCCAGCTGTTTGTCTGCCTCACTGATGTCTGACTCTGAAGGCAGCTGATAACTGGCATATGGCCCTGGCCCCATCTCTGTCTCTGACTCAGAGCCCTCATCTGAGCCTTCCCCAGACTCCAGGACTGGCCCATGTTCCTCCCCAACCTCCTCACTGTCCGAATTTGGCCACAATAGGGTTTGCCCAGTGCACCAGCTGAAAACTGGTTTGCAAACCATGGTGGCTAATTGTTGGGTTTCGCGAGTTGCACTCGGTGAAACCCCAATTGACCGTGTGATGGCTTAATGCGACCCCCAAAATCTGTCGGATCAGGGAAAGTTACTGTGAAGACACCTAAGCCTGATTTTTCTTTGAAGACGTTTCACTTCTCATCCAAGAAACTTCTTGGATGAGTTGAAGAAGCTTCCTGGATGAGAAGTGAAACATCTTCAAAGAAAAACCAAAAAGTTCAGTTGCCTCTTGAAAAAAGTACCTTTGGGACACATTTGGAATACAGCATCCAGTTTTGCTCACCACAATGTAAAAAAAAGATGTTTAGACTGGAAAGAATGCAGCGAAGAGCAACAAAGAGGATCAGGACACTGGAGGCTATAAAACCTATGAAGGAATTGGGAATTGCAGGAACTGGGCATGTCTAGTTTAATGAAAAGAAGGACTAAGGGAGACATGATAGCAGTGTTCCAATATCTCAGGAGCTGTCGCAAAGAAGAGGGAGTCAAACTACTCTCCAAAGCACTTCAGGGTAGAAGAAGAAGCAGTGGGTGGAAACTAATCAAGGAGAGAAGCAACTTGGAACTAAGGAGAAATTTCCTGAGAGTTAGAACAATTCAGCGGAAAGACTTGCCTTCAGAAGTTGTGGGTACCTTTTGAAAAAGTCCAGTTGCCTCTTGAAAAAGAACCTTTGGGAAAAGGGGATCATGTGACTTTTGGATACAGCAACGGTCATAAATATGAACCAGTGACCAAGCATCAGAATTTTGATCCCATGATTGTGGGGATTCTGCAAAGATCGCAACTGTGTGTGTGGGGGGGAAACAGTCGTAAGTCATATTGTTCAGTGCTGCAGTAACTTTGAGTGGTCACTAAACGGTTGTAAGTCAAGGATTACCTGCATTAGCTAAACTGGAAAGTTGATGAACTCTCCTGGAAAAAGGCAAGATCAAATGTGGTCCATCTTGTTATCCAGAGAAAGGATATTTCTTTCCCTTCAATGTAACTTTGCTCCAGTTTATTGCAACGTAGATCTCAGCCAAGTAAGAGACCATATCTGATTTCATACCATAATCAGCCCCAGAGAGCTTCCTGTTGAAGGAAGCCACCAACGGTTAGGCTACGTATGGCCCTCAAATTATATAACAATTTGTTCACCGAAGAGTCCAAAGGTAAGCAATTTATAGCCTTCCAATTGAGATTAGATTTGGAGCAACTCTGGAGCACAGCACAACTTTGCCGTTCTAGATCAGTGTCTCTCAACCTTTGGCAACTTTAAGATGTGTGCGGACCTGCGCGAACCCCTTACAGCCCACCCCTTGGGGATAATTTGCTTTTCGGTAAAAATGTACCGTATTTTTCAGAGTATAACATGCACCGTATAAGATGCACCAAGATTTTCAAGAGGCAAATTAAAAAAAAAAAGTTTTTGTACTCTGACGACCCATAAATGTCCTTTAAAAAAAAAAGAGAGCATGAATTGCCTTTAGGAGGCTTGTAGAGTGCTCCTGGGGAAGTGGGGGTGGGTGGGGAGAGCAAAAAAAGGGCCCATTTTTTGTGAAAACGGGCTCGTTTTTTGTTACAAAAAGGGCAGGCATAGCCTTTAGGAGGCTTATAGAGTGCTCCTACGGGCTTGGGGGGGGGGGCAAAATTGAGCAACAAATGGCCCGTTTTTCACTTATTTCTGCCCTCCCCAGTACCCAGGAGCACTCTGAAAGCCTCCTAAAGGCTATGCACAGCCATTTTGGTGAAGGGGGTGGAGTTTCGGGAGGCAAAAAATGTTGTATTCAGTGTATAAGATGCACCCAGATGTTCAGCCTCTTTTTTGAGGGGAAAAGGTGCGTCTTATACTCCGAAATTCCTGGCAAACAAATCACATTGCCCGGTCTGGATAACGAATAATCACGGATCTTCATCCTTGTTCTTCTCTCTTTGACAGGGAGATGTCAACAAACCCAAGTGCCAATGGCTCCTCCTCCCAAGTGCCCGTGGAGGAGAACTCCGTGCGGGACAGCATAAAGGTTATCACAGGGTTGATATTCAGCTTTATCTTCCTGGCCGGTGTGACTGGGAACGGGATAGTCCTGTGGGTCACTGGGTGGAAGCTGCGATGGACCTCCAACACCGTCTGGTTCTTCAACCTGGCCTTAGCCGACTTAGCGTCCACCTCCCTCATCCTTGTCACAGTACTCAACTTGGCGCTTGACCTGAATTGGCCTTTCGGCTCTGTGGCTTGCAAAGTGGCCAACTGCCTCTTCGGTCTGAGCGTCTGTAGCGGCGTGTTGCTACTGAGCTCCATCAGCGTGGATCGCTGTGTGTTGGTGGTGGCTCCCGTCTGGTGCCAGAACTACCGCACGCCCCGACTCACCTGGGCGGCTTGCGGATTCCTTTGGCTGCTGTCGTTGGCGTTCTTCGTCCCCAGCTCCTACTTCTTCACCCAGGTCTCGGTGGATAACAACAACCGGAGCTCTTGCAACAACCTGGACATTTTTCAGGACTGGCAACAAGCCGAAGTCCTCACCATTTGCATTTTCCTCTATCAATTTCTCCTCCCCTTACTGGTCATCTCCATTTCCTACACAATCCTGGTGGTGACCATGAGCAAGAAGAAGCTGAACAAATCCAGCAAGCCCTTCCTGGTGGTCACCAGAGTAGTCTTCTGCTTTTTCCTCTGTTGGCTCCCTTATCACGCGTTGGCTCTGGCCAGGATCTCGATGGATCGCGTGCCGGAGAGCATGCGGCTGGTGGCCATTCCCCTCTCCAAATGCCTGGCCATGTTCAACAGTTGCATCAACCCCTTGCTTTATGTCTTTGTAGGGCAGGAATTCCAGGACGCCGTCAGGAGGTCCTTGCTGCAAGTCTTCAAGACGGCTTTCGAGGAAGCCCCTCTGGGTGCCAACCTCTGAGAGAGGTCACCAGGAAAGCTGTCAGGGTTTCCCTGGCACAAGAGGGCATTCTCAAGCTATTAGGTGGAACAGAGAGGCAAGGACTAAAAAAGTAGGCTTTTAAAAAAAGCAGGACGGAAGTGAAAATGATCAGATAATTAGCACACCACCTTGGTGCAATGGGTGTGACCTACTCTGACTTCTCACAGCAGGGGTGTGGTATTTCCTCGAGCCTCCGGGAGGGCGAAAACAGCCTCCACGGGCTCTGGAGGCCCTCCGGAAGCCAGAAATGAGCCTGTCTCTGGACTTCCAGTAGGCCCATTTTTCACCCTCCTAGAGCCTCAAAATTGGCATCCGGTTCACTTGAACTGGTCCGAACTGGCTGAATCCCACCCTTGGTTACACTTAAGTGAAAAATATTGCCCCCCTACTTAAGCTAGTAGAGTTATGCATCCGTTGTGCTGTTTATCGGCTTGACTGATCTATTTTTTCAACTTGCAGCAGCTTGTGGAGAAGCAATCCTACTTATAGGTGTTCAGATGCTCTCCTCTCCAAATATTTTGGGTCACAGACTCCTTTGGAAAATAGTGTGGGTGGTGGGGCGGGAGAGGAATTGGAGCAGTTCTCTACCTCATCATCATCATTTATAGACCCCATAATCCCTTGTGGGGTGGAGTCTGGGCACCCGAATGGAACTAGCAGAGTGTTTACTGGCCGGATGCCCATCCTGTTGCCAATGCGGAGTTATATCCAGCCGATATATTCTCATTATGCCCAGAGAGAGAGAGAGAGAGAGAGAGAGAGAGAGAGAGAGAGAGAGAGAGAGAGAGAGAGAGAGAGAGAGAGAGAGAGAGAGAGAGAGAGAGAGAGAGAGAGAGAGAGAGAGAGAGAGAGAAATATCTGCCTCTACCCAGGATCAAACTCACAGCCTCCTGATTGTGAGGCAAGAGCACCCCCTCTAGGCCAACACACCACCCTGCTGAGCAGTTTCCTACCTCCCTGTCTCAAAATGTAAATTACTGTAAAGCAAAATCTGCAGGGGGGAAAAATCCTACCACTTGGTGTATTTCTGTTGTGGTCAGTATAGCTGGACCCCTGGTTATCTTTTCTAGGTTTCATCCGATTCCAGTATTTCTCAACCTTGGCAATGTGAAGATGAGTGGACTTCAACTCCCAAATAGCATCCAAAAGTAAATCAGAGTCCGAGGCAAAGGATTCCTCAAAGTTCCAATTTATTAAGAGAACCATGTTGGCACATCTGGGAAAACCCGAATTGGGAAAGCTTCTAGGTTTTCTTACCCAGTTAAAAGTTTAAGATCCTGCCCCGACACCCACAAGTCCATCACATGGTCCAATTTTCCACTGCCATGCTGGCAGTTTCCACCCATCCAGTTCTAGCCAGGTGCAGAGACAGAGGATGACCTTGGCTTTCTAGAAAGAATGTTATTGTGGCTACATATCACCCCACTCCGTATAATTCTACCCTCCCATTTTCCCACAATAGAAAGTGAATAGTAGAAAGTGTGGCAGGCCTGAAACCTAGAGAGAAAAGAGGACTTGCAGGTCTGACACCCAGAATTCCCTATGCCAGGGGTGTCCAAACTTGGCAACTTTAAGACTTGTGGCCTACAACTCCCAGAATTCCCCAGCCAGCTCTGCTAGCTCTGCTGGCTGGGGAATTCTGGGAGTTGAAGTCCACAAGTCTTAAAGTTGCCAAGTTTGGACACCCCTGCCCTATGCAGTCCATTCATCTTCACATTGCTAAGTTTAAGAAACACCATCCTATTCCATGCATTCCTTCTTCCTCTCTTTTCATTTCTCTTATAAAAATACAAGTTTTTCATCAAGTTGAGCCTGGTGACATACATACATCAAGGCCATTTTCTGGGCATCAGATGGAAATGGTTGGCTGCTGTTTCTACCGGAGGTTTTTTTTTTTTTTTACTTCCCTAGCTAATAACTCCGAGATTCCTATACGTAAGTGTTTTTTTTCCCCATTCTCAGCAACTGTTAAGATGTATGGACTTCAAGTTCCAGAATTCCTCAGGAAGGTGGACTTCAACTTCCAGGAGTCCCCAGCCAGCTGGGGGAATTCTGGGAGTTGAAGTCCACACATCTTAAACGTTGCCAAGTTTTTTTTTTTAAAAAAAAAAAACCCCACTGATTTAGTGTCATGTCAGAGGTTTGGAACTGAAGGAATTATTTTTTAAAAATTAAATGGTTCCTTTTTTTTTTAATCTAAGTAATATAAAGCATCCCTTTTCTGGGGATCCTCTCCCATGGCACCTCTTTTTCTCTTATGTAGCACAGGATAATTTTTCATTTTTTCAAAGCATGCTGCAGAGTTTCTCTGTCTGCACCTATGGGGACTTTATAAACTACTTTTAATCAATCGCTTGTCAATTAAAATAGGGAGCCCTTGTTTTGCACTACTTGAGTAATTGTTCGGGGGGTGGGGGGGGGAAGAAACAAGATATATGCTGTGAGTTATTTTGAAGAAAGTTCTCAGTCTAAGGCGAAGGTTTGAGTCCATGACATTATTTAATCAGAAACAAGAGTTTTGTCTTACTATCAAGGAAAACTTGCTCACCTTCTAAGTTAGCATTCAGATAGGGTTACATACCCTACATGGTCAACTCTCCTTTTAAGATACATTAAGGGGGGCTTTGCATTGCTTTCATCCTTAAAACTCTTTTGTGTCTTGGTCATATTAGTAGCAAGAGCTCTCTCTCTGTTCCTGAAATGTTTTGCATTTGTAAAGATCACCAACAAGAAGCATACTGTACCCTGGCTACCATTATCCCATTCTTCACAATGTCCTGGGGTGAATAACCACCACGGATAATTAGCTCACTAAAAAGCAAGATAGTGTCATCCTTTCTCTAGAATGGATAGGACAATCTCTTCCTTCTGCTTTTAAATGACCCCGACATCAGTTACACCAAGCCTTTTCTACTTTGTGGAGAGCATGGAATGGGAAAAAGGGACATTTTAACCTTTCTAATTTGTTACTTGGAGGGGGGGGAAATACACTCACTCCATTACCAAGGTTAGGTGGCCTGCTCTTGAGGCTAGGGAAACGAGATTGGGAAGGTGGATGTGACGCACCCAGTGAAAAGAGAAGAATCAGGACTTTTTGAACAAAACCGAGCAATTTGGAGTTGTCTGGATTTTCCATTGCATAGAGGCTTCGAAGACCATTTATGACTCTAGGAAGATGGAAAGCCATCTTTCCAGAGCTTTAGAGAACTGCATTTGCTTTCTGGATGCCTACAGACCTCACTCTCTCCATTCGGTTTTTGACACAATCTCTCTTACTTCAGATCAAGTTTCCTACTGGGGGAACAAAATGGAACTTTTACCAGTACGCATAACTAAAACCCTAAGTTGGATTGTGCAAGAAAGCGAATTCCAACTAACTGGCAACTAAACTTGGTGAATGGAACAAGATGTCTTAAATGAGGGGTCTCGTCTCTGTGGAGTGTTTCAGCGATGTGGCTAGCATTGTGTATTTTGCATCAAGCAGGGATTCGGGCTAAAAAATTCTGCCAGTTCTTTGGACCCCAGATTGATTGTGGTGCAGGGGGAGGCATAAAACAGATATCTGTGGCTTAAGATAACAAAATTTAGAGAACGGGAACAAATTTAGAGACAGTCACCCTCTCCTGCCATCATCAAACTCCCTACCACGTCTTATATCCTACTGTGCTTGGGGGACAAACCACGTGTATTTTTAGGAAAAGAATGGACATTATTTTTTTTTAAATCTCATGTTTACGCACCACTTTTAACAGCTGAAGTGGCCCAGCATGTAAAGCTTAGTTATAATCGCAATATTGACTTAGTTATGTTGTCTGAATTCAACCTGTTTGGTTAGCTTACAGCTTTGACGTATCTCGCAATTGCAGATGTGTTTAGTTACCAGGTTTGGCATAGCCTAAGATGTAAAATTAAGTCACTTTTTTAGGGGGTTGTCTTGACATTTTTATACTTTTCTCAGCCTAGCTGAGAACACTTCAGCATGTCACTTGAAGGTAGAGTGGAGGCTCATCTTATGTGTATCTCAGCCATCATCTGGAAGAGGGGTGTCCAACCTTGGCAACTTTAAGACTTGTGGATGACAACTTCCAGAGCTTTGTTGGCTGATGGATTTTGAAAGTTGACATCCAAAAGTCTTAAAGTTGCTAAGGTTGGACACTCCTGATC
Organism: Natrix helvetica; assembly: GCF_964273705.1. Taxonomy (NCBI): domain Eukaryota; kingdom Metazoa; phylum Chordata; class Lepidosauria; order Squamata; family Natricidae; genus Natrix; species Natrix helvetica. The sequence continues at coordinate 6,637,738 of NC_138560.1, forward strand.
TGGAAGACCAGTGGCACACCAAACACCTGTCCTGTTACTACAATTGCCATAAGCCCCTGCAGGCAGCCACGAGGCACCAGGCATTCTAGGATGGAGAGAGATAATCTTTCTCATCATCATCTCAATATCGTAGTGCCTCCCCAGGAGGGGTGAGAAACAACTATCCTCTGATGTAAATTCATCGTCAGAGCCCGTTGTGGAGAGGCATAATGTTCTCTGCAATGTAAAAAAATATCCCTTTTGATTAGCCCAACGGCTGCCAATCACACAGGATGAACAAAAGACAGTCATTTTAGTAGAATCACCATTCGCGGCTGAATTAAGAGCAGCAGGATGATCAAAAACAAAACCTAGTGAAGTGAAGCTTTCTGAGTATGGGTAGGAAGCTGCCAGAAAAGCAAAACTTGTTCCCTTCATTAAAAAAGGCATCTAAAATCTTATTTATACAATGGACAGCTTGTAGGCTCGTTTCCCATCTCCAGATATGGGTGGCGATGGGGATAGATATCTTGGCCAGATATCTTAGCGACCAGTTTTAAAAATTCAAGGGAAGAAAATGCTTTAGGTCTTTCTTTTTTTGGTATGATTGGTACCAAAAATACTACTTTGGGTATTCTTGCTTCAATCTTATAAAACATGTTTATGATGGGGAAAGGAAAACTCTGAGATATTTGCTGCTTCAAATTTGGCGATGGGGCTACTTACAAAAAACAGCAAAATACTGCTCAAATCATATATCCCTTTCCAGTTTTTCGACCTGCGGTGGATGACCAGTAGACAATTAAGAAGATAGGTTAGGTTGTGGTCCTTCTCAAAAGAGGCCTATGTGTTCCTTTAATGCAGTTATTTCTCAACCTGAGTTGCTTGAAGATGTATGGATTTCAATGCCAAGAATTCCCGTTGGTTGAGGAATTCTGGGAGTTGAAGTCCACACATCTTCAAGCGGCCCAGGTGGAGAAACACTGGTTTAATGGTTGTTAGATGCTCCCGAGGGAAAATTCCAAGCATTGTGAGAGTGGAAACCTTTGCATTTAGAACGAGTAAAGAAAAACTGGCTATAAATCGCTAAGCGTTGGATGTGATGTATTTCTCTTGGGGAAACGTCTGCTTGCTTTGAATTATGCTGTTTGTATATTTATAAATAAAGCAAGTGGGATGAAGACATCAGAAATCTCCTACGCCTTCCCACCTAGACGCAAACAAACAAACCTGGAATGGGTGGTGGGGATCTGTTTAATATGTCATTTCTTGAATTAAAAACATCCCCAGGCTTCTGGTTGTTGATACTGAAACCTTTGTTCTCCATGTTCCTCATCAAAGGAACACAAATAAGCTTCTGAGCAAACCACAAGCACAAATCAATTCCAGGCAAAATGCTGGAAGATCCATTGAATAAAGAAGCAGAACTGGCTGGATTCATGTTAAGGATGGCACACTAACTTTCACTGGAAAGCTCCACCCATTAAAAAGAAATTCTACGCTATTCTCTTCACAAGTCAATCCTGCTTTCCCCACTTCTCACCAGCCTAGCTGTTAGCACACTGTTCGTTTTAACAACGGAATCTGATCAATTAAACCCAACTACAATAAAAGGTAGATCCTTTCATTATGGCCAACGATGGAACGAATGAAACAATGCAGGTTTTTTTTTTGTTTGGTTTGCCAAAAACTTGACTGGAATAGAAAAAGCAGGCAGAATAAATAATGTAAGCACTCAAGGCATAAAAGATGTGACTGAAATCTTTCCACATGCTGAAGGACCTGATCCAGCTCCCAAGCAGCTCGACTATTCTCCAAAGGTAGGGTTTTTCACTTGCTTTCAGATGTGTGGACTTCAACTCCCAGAATTCCCCAGCGAATTCTGGGAGTTGAAAGCCTGCAGGGTCCTTGCTGCTGAAGTTGGTTGCTTTCTTGCAGATGCGGTGGCACTGACGATGCTGTCTAGTATGGTAGTGAAATGTCTACAAGCAAAACAACCAAACTCTGAGAACATCAAGGGCCTACTGTTCGATCCTAAGGTACAAATATCCTCTTCTATCGGTACATCTGGAAGTGGCCAAGGTCAAAGAGCTCTGCTCCAAGGAAATTAGCCTTGATGAGAGCCAAAGCTGGACCAAATGCAGTGCTAAAAGTTCTCCGGAATGATAAATTTTTGGAAATTTTAACATTTCAAAATAGGAGCCAGAGATTCAGGAACAGTCCTAAACAGGAGCTGTAAATAAACTACAGAGATATTGGTGCAGGGAAGATAGCGAAGCAAAAAATGCTGTGATTATGCAGGCAAAAGAAAAACAGAACCCCATACAAGGAAATCCAATGCATTATAAGCATGCAAGTGATCTGTCTAAGAGAAGAGGGATCCACTGTCTTTCTTACATAAGGAACGACCGAACTGTAACCCAAATACCTCATTGTTTAATGGAAAGAGATCTTGCACAGCCTGACCCAGTTCCTGTCAACTATCACTTTCTAAGATAAATAGGGAAGTGATAGTCCTCTAAAAACAAAGCTGAATTATAGGAAGTTCTCAACTTTTGCTTAGTGGCCGTTTGATGTTACAATAGATCTCCAAAAGGTACTTATGACCCATTTCCAAAGTTATGAATCCACAGAAAAGCACCTTATAGCAGGGGTGTCAAACTCAAGGCTCGGGGGACAGATCCGGCCCACGAGGTGCTTGTATCTGGCCCACGGGCCAGCCTGGAAATAGCAAAAGACTGGCCTGGGGGGTGCCTCTGGCAGCCAAAACAGAGTGCAGGAGATTGTGTGCATCCCCCCCCCCCATGCTGCAGGATGCCATTCAGGCCAAAAATGGGGCGTGTGTGGGGTCACCCACACCTCATTTTGGCTGGCAGGGTGCTGCAGGTGTCCGTCCTGGCTCCCCCACCCCAGTCGGCCCGTGGTGGAGAACTACAATGCTGATCTGGCCCTCAAAAGAAATCCAGTTTGACACCCCCTTCCGCATAGCAAACAATGCATTCACTTAATGACCAGCCCAATTAAGAGTCATGTCGATGACTACCTGTATACACTCCCTTCCTATTTTGCTCCTGGCTGTCTTGGCTAGAACTGAAGGAAGATTTGAGACCGGGAATATCTGGATGGCCACTGGTTTTCCTCCGCCCCCCTCATTTCAAAAGATTCACTGACCCAGCTTCATTCTTTACCAGCCTTGTTAAGTAACGATCGAGCATTTTATTAATCGGAGAGAGGAGGAAAAAAATAAAACAAGTGTACATACATATACACACAAAAAATTCTGACGTTTTTAAAATGACGTTCCCGTTAGTGGGAGCGAAGGGAGAGAGAGAGTGTGTGTGTGTGTGTTAGGAGATGAGTGGTTAGAAGAATACACACTTCTTTCAACATGTCCAGTGCTAGTGTTAGAGAGACAACCAGCGAGGAACTCAAAAGGTATCGGAAGGAGGAAAGCTTGGGACACCACTAAGGCAAAGCTGGAAGGGAGGAGGAAGTTCTCTGGGACAGAAATCAGCGCCCCCATCAATCAAGAGCCCACAGGAATCATCCAATCACTGCTGGAGAAAGTGACCCAATGTCCCCTCTTTTCCCGCCAACAGATGTCTCTTTCATCAAAGAGCGCCTTTTCGTTTTGCACCACCGGAATTTGGGAACGGTTCCCTGTTTGGAAGTTCAGTGGGAATATGGGACTAAATTTAGCCTGGAGGTAGCATCCCACTGTGATGAGCCAAAGCGATTTGGGTTTTCTTTTTAAACTCTTCAGCCCGTGTCAACTGCTCCATGGCTTTCTTTCTGTCTTTCTCTCTCACTCACTCTCTCACACACACACACACAGACACAGACACATCCCCATGCGCCAAATAGCTACCTCCTTCCAGCAAAGGCCAGGGAAAGGAAACCTATCGTAAACAGAAAAAGGCACAGGAGAGAATCATGCAGAGGGAAGTGGGAAAACACTGTACAACGAAGCCTGATCAACCGAGAGAGTCCAATCAAGGACTTAACTACCCTTCTACCTTCTCTGGAGCAAAACAAAAACCGAGTCAAGATGCTGCTAGGTTTGATTTTGAGTGAAGGAAAACATTCCCATTGAACTGATACTTCCAACGCCAAGCAAGTCGGAGGGAGAAGGTGGTGGCTTTAATCATCAGGATGAAAAAAAGGTAAGGGACTAAACAGGCCGAGCATGGACTGGGAGAAAAGCTCAATGGGGGTGTGTGTGTGTGTCATGCGGAGTTACACGCTCCATGGCGGTGGCATTCCCATGCAAACTGTGGCCCAGAAGTGACAGGAAGCCTCAACGAATGGGTTCTGCCTCCCTTCCCCTGCTCTGTCTCTCTTGCAAGTTTCACAGAACTGGGGGGGAGGAGGAGGATGTCACCTGTGGCCCCCGGATGGTGGGAACAAGTTGAACCTGACTATTATGAGAAGGGGAGAAAATATAACAGCTGCCCAAGAAGGTTCTGAAAACACAGAGCTAAGAGGAGGAGAGAAGAAGAGGGAGGTGGGGCTCCCGAGAGGACCATAGTCAGCCGTGGCCTAATTCCATCATGTACATCCAAGAGGAGACGGGTGGGCTGGTCATACACATGCAGGGAAAAGGGAGAAAAAATGGTTGGCCCAACAGCATCCACGTTGGAGAGACAACAGAGCCAGGTCCCGGATTCAAGCTAACGTCAACACTGTATGGGAGAGAGAGAGGAAAAGAGGGTATTGAATGTTCATAAGTTTATGAAAGCTAATAAACCATTTCATTAACGGCTATCAATTCAGTTGTGCCGGTGCCCATTGTACACTGTTACTCACAAATCATCACCATCGTCATTTAACCACCCTGTAATCCAGAGATCTTCAAACTTGGCAACTTTAAGACTTGTGGCCTTTGGGAGTTGAAAGTCCACAAGTCTTAAAATCGCCAAGTTTGGGGACCCCTGCTATAATCCCTTGTGGGGTGGAGTCTAGGCAACTGAATGGAGCTAGCAGAGTGTTTCAATGGCCGGATGCCCTTCCTGTCACCAATGCAGAGTTTTGTTCAGTAGATATACACTCATTGTGCCCAGAGAGAGAAATACCTGCCACTACCTAGGATCGAACTCACAGCCTCCTGATTGTGAGGCGAGAGCTCCACCTCTAGGCCACTGCACCACTCTACGGTTACTCACAAAGGCTAGCATTAATTTGAAAAGGGGACTTCCAAGCTCAGAGTCTCCCACTGTATAGAACCCAGCAAATTAGGTGCTCGCTGGTTGGTCCCTGCAGGGTGCAAGTGGGACCTTCTGCTACAACTTCCACATCACCTCAAACATATAACTTGCCCTCAATCCCTGGATCCTGAGTAACAGTGTACCTAATGCTTCAGGAAGCTTGCTGCTCAAAGAGTCCGAGGAAGCCAACCCTGAAATATCGGGGGATTGAGCTGTTGAGAAGATTCACATCTTCTAGGAAACTCTTGCCCAGGCCTGAGCTTCTGCTTATGCGCTTTCCACAAATATTTGGTTGGCTGCAAAGGGAAACTAGATGCCGACTTTGAGGTAATTCTGGGAAGTAATCCTTACAGATAAAATTAGTATACTTGCTGCTCAAGCTTAGGCCCAAAATCACAAGTGCCCCCATAGGTTTCCCTCTCTAAAGTGGCTACAAAGGAGCTGATGAAGGAACCTCTCCGGGAAACCTTCTGCTGGGAACAGCTAACAGCAGGAAAACAAAGGACCAGGTGCATTCAAAGAACAGGCTAAATGCCACCTGAGTTTGAAGTCACCTTGGAAACAGAAATTCAAAGATGACGCCTAAGAAAAAAGAATGTTTATGTCCATCTTCCACAGGGCCTTCCATGGTAAGAATTGAGGTCTAGTGAGAGAAAGGGAAGGAGAGAAGGAAGAAAGGAGGGAGGGAGGGAGGAAGGAAGGAAGGAAATAGGTTTCACTAGGGACAGCACACTCACCAGTCAGCGCCTCCTGGGCGAAGTATTTGACATCCACATCAGGATCCTGGGTAAGTTTCTCTAGCACTGGCTTCACTTCGTTCTGAAGGGTGCTGTAGGTGAAAAAAAGGCAGGCAAGGAATGAGAGGAGGAAATAGGCAGAAGACAAGGCCTGTATCTAAGGTTCTCCAAAGCCTCAGTATGTCCACTGTAGCAATAGCTATGGCACTTATATACCGCTTTACAGTGCTTCATAGCCCTCCCTAAGCAGTTTACAGAGGCTTCAACAATCTGGGTCCTCATTTTACTGACCTTGGAAGGATGGAAGGCCGAATCGATCTTGAGCCTGTCAGGATCGAACTCCTGACGCTGGGCAGAGTTTAGCCTGCCATGCTGCATTCTAACCGCTGCGCCACCACGGTTTCTATCTCTTCATTTCCTCCCACCCCAATAATCAAGATAAGCCCCAAACCCGGATGGCATCAACAACAGCCATTGTTCCCCGTACCTATTATCCAAGATTGGTCCAATTTTTTGAAGTGACTTGGCTACATTGAAGCGAACATTTGCTACTGCATCTCCGGCCATCCTCAATACCGTGGGAAGCATGTGCTTGGTGGTGATTTCCTGGCCACAGACCTCTGACAGCACCTAGGAAAAGAGGAGCCCTGGAGGTAGATCAGTGCAACTCGGATCTGAGGAGTTCTTATTATTGAAGAGGTTTGCTGTTTTGGAGCTGGGCTTACGCTGGGCTCGTTCTGCAGCTCTTTTGATCCAGTTCCCTAACAAGGCCAACTCTTCGCTCCAACCAGAAAACCCCAAATCGCACCAGGCAGGGCAAGGACGATCCTTAACTTATCACGGTTCCTACGCTGACTCTTCACAACCAGCGCACGCGCCTCTTTCCGCCTTCCCTCAATTGGTCTGTCCCGCTTTTTCTCCTCGCTCCCAACTCCCTTCCCCAACTCACATTGATGCAGAAGAGCGTGGTCATACGGTGCAGGTAGTTGGGGTCATTGGACATGGCCAGCACCTTGGGGATGATTGTGGCGTGGGCCCAGTCCTTGCCAAACTTCTCCACAAGCTTCTTAAGGTTGCTGGTGGCGGCTTCTCGGATGGCATAAACTGCAGGAGGGAAGTAAGGAAGCACAAGGCAGATTAAAGCTACAGCACAGATTCTAGAACAGCAATACACAGAAGGCTAAGGGAGCCAAGTTCTTGCTGCAATACCCAAGACTTGATTTGAGGTATACTTGGAGCAATCACGTGGTTTTCTGTTTCAACAGGTGAACTCTGCATCACAAACATATTCAGAGCTATGGGAGAGTGTCCAAGATTATGAAGAAAAAAAATAACTGCAAGATTTCGTTTAAAAACAATCCTGTCTCTAAAATGCAGAGAAACTTCGGGGCTGCAGAAATACTTTTTTTAATTAGGGGTCCTTGATGCTCTCTGAGCTTGCTTGTTTTCTTGCAGAGATTTCATTACCTTAGCTAGGTAACATCATCCGTGGTAGTCGGAGAGAAAAAAAAAGTTCAGAGAAGAGCAACTAAGGTGATCAAAGGCCTGGAGACTAAAACATATGAAGAACGGCTGCAGGAACTGGGTATGTCTAGCTTAAGAGAAAGAAGGACTAGGGGAGACATGATAGCATTGTTCCAATATCTCAGGGGTTGCCACAAAGAAGAGGGAATCAAACTATTCTCCAAGGCACCTGAGGGTAGAACAAGAAGCAATGGGTGGAAACTAATCAAGGAGAGAAGCAACTTAGAACTGAGGAGAAACTTCCTGACAGTTAGAACAATTAATCAGTGGAACAGAAGTTCCCTCCAGAAGTTGTGAATGCCCCAACACTGGAAGTCTTTAAGAAGATGTTGGATAGCCATCTGTCTGAAACGGTATAGGGTTTCCTGCCTAGGCAGGGGGTTGGACTAGAAGGCCTCCAAGGTCCCTTCCAACTCTACTATTGTATTGTATTATTGTATTGTATATGAAGAGCGGCTGCAGGATGTGGTTATGGCTAGTCTAGAGAAAAGAAGAATGAGGGGTGACATGGTAGCAGTATCCCAATATTTGAGGGGCTGCCGCAAAGAAGAGATGGGGTCAAATTATTCTCCAAAGCACCAGAGGGCAGGACAAGAAACAATGGTTGGAAATTAATCAAAGAGAGAAGCAACCTAGAATTAAGGAGAAACTTAACTAACAGTGAGGACAATTAACCAGTGAAACAGTTTGCCTTCAGAAGTTGTGGGTGCTTCATCACTGGAGGTTTTTAAGAAGAAACTGGACAGTCACTTGTCTGAAATGGTATAGGTTCTCCTGCTTGAGCAGGGGGCTTGACTAGAAGACCTCCAAGATCTTGTCCTGTCCTGTCCTATCCTTCATTCCAAATTCTATCCTATCCTATCCTTATTCTCTAATTAGGGTAATGAAACATCTGCTAGAAAACAAGCTCGTTCAGAGAGTACCAGGGACCCCCTCATTTCAACCACGAGCTATAAATATCCTCCTTTATTGGAGAGAGTGTGACTGAGTGTGCTTTTCTTGTGCATTTGACACTGGCCAAATTACTGTTCTTTGGTGGAGTCCTATCTATACATTTTCTTGGAACTCAGCATGGGAAACCAGTTCTATTTTATGCCACAGGCAACATTTCTAATTGAGCCGACTTTATTCTTTTACAGTCTGCATTACCTCTTTCCTACCCAACTGGAACTGATGGTAGATGTACCTGAAATATAATTGCGAGAACTTTGCTACAGTTGGCTTCCACCGGAAATTTATATCCCCATTTAATGCTGTAGCTACTCTGTACCCATCCCAGAAATAACTGAAACCGACAGTGAATTTCGAGGTTGAAAATGAGCTTTTAACCATGTTGTATAATTACTAGTCAAAGCTTGAACTCACTGCTGGTAGCGCATTATATTAGGCGAGAATGAGACCAAAAAGCGCAAATTCACTGTTATCATTAACATGCTCGAAGTGGTACAAAATACAATAAAAATAAACTGAAAATTATATGAATGCTGCATGCTGAATAATCAAAGTTTGAAACAGGGGAAAAAAACAAGACGAAAAAGCTACAGCGTTGTAATTTTTTTTTTTCCTAATGTACTTGCATTAAATCTGAATTTAATTGCTAGAAAAGATTATCCCATTAAATACCGAAATGCGACTCAACCTCTTTTACTTTAGTGCTAAAAGCCTTCAGTGATTCATTTTCTCAGCTGGAGAAAATTGCTGACACAATGGATCCCATTAATTCTGAAATATGCTTTCAGTGCTCTAGATCACTAGTTGGGGAAAAGCACTGAATTTTAAAAATGTGGGCTAAAAGCCAAATAACTACTTTAACTTGTATTCTCCTCTTGAGCTACAAGCCTCTTTCTTCTATAGGTAATTGGGATGAATTGCATGAAAATTTGGTCTGGTGATTTAAGGCGCCAGCTTGGAAACCAGGAGACTGTGAGTTCTAGTCCCATTTTAGGCATGAAAGCCGGTTGGATGACTTGGGGCCAGTCACCCACTCTCAATCCAACATACCTCGCAGGGTTGTTGTTGTGGAGAAAATAGGGGAAGGAAGGAATATTAGGTCTTTTTTATCCCAATGAAGTCGGGATAAAAATCAATTAATCAAATAAATCTTCAGCAGCCGAGATGAAAGAAAGCGTGCTTCTATTCCTATGAGACATTTACATTCATTTTTTAAAAACCTGATTAATAACCTCCATTAGAAACGTGTGGAAAAGTTTTCTAAGGTGTTTACAATAAAAAAAGTTATAAACAATGAAATAGATCTACAAACTAAATATCTAGGGCAGGGGTGTCCAAACTTGGGAACTTTAAGACTTGTGGACTTCAATTCCCATGGCTGGGGAATTCTGGGAGTTGAAGTCCACAAGTCTTAAAGTTCCCAAGTTTGGACACCCCTGATCTAGGGCATTTTGATATATGAAGATTTAGCAGATGAAAAACCAGACAAAAGAATACAGAAACCAGTCTTCCCTACAGGTATTATTCCAAGGATTCCGTAAAAGAAGAACTTTGTACTAAAAGTTATTCACTGCGCTGCACTTTCTAGGAGCCACTGATAGCATTTTCTCAGATGATCTCACATTCAGTACGAAATACGTAAAAAGAGCTGCTAACTCTTCAAAGATCCCATGCAACAACTCCAGAGTTTTCCATATAAGCCTGATTGCATGATATCCTCCATCCAGGGAATGGAGAACTGAGGAAAAGCTTCCGGTCCAGATGAAGCTGCAGCTGGCATCATAGCTAAAACTAAAGATGCCATGAAGCTATTAATGCTTCTGGGGATAAACACAGAATTAATCACCTCTCTCAGAATTAGATTCTGGTGATTTCAATACTCTATTTACGACCATCATGGAGGCTGCCAGTGGTCCATCACATGACCGACCTGATTTTAGGACCTTTATTTTTGCAGCAGTTCTTAAGCAAATCCATTGCTTGCTATGTTTTTTTTTTTTTGCCAAATATTGGAAATAAATGCCCATTTCCCCCCAAAAAACATTGCAAATTGTGGTCATTTGACCACAGGAATGCTACAAGCAGCCATAAACACAGGCCAGATGCCATGTGCCCCAAATATGGTTGTATAATTGGGAGGTGAGGGGGGCAGGGCAGCCATTAGAACTTTGGAACCAGGTTGTAAGTACCTTTTGGGTGTCCGCTAAGCAACCGGTTGTAAGTGAAAAACTACCTGTAAAAATACAGCCGTCTTCAGATTTGGTACTGTACCTTCCTTGACACTGTATCGGGCAACTTAGAAGCGATGTGCCCAATTGTGACCAAATGTTACAGGAGGTGATTGGTAATGGAGAAACTAACCAATATCAGTTATCAGGATTTGAGTCTTACCGTGATCCACTAGCCAGGCCATGCAAAGGGAGTTTAGCTTCTCATCAAAGAATTCCACACCCTGAAGACAGCAAAGCGACAGCAAATGAATCAGCGAGGATTACAAATTACGAGGTTACAAATAAGGTTATAGAATTCTCGTTTAAACAAACAAACAAACAAAACCAACAGAACAAAAACAAAAAAAGAAATCTGGAGAAACAGACTTTGTCCAATTAGCAGGCACTGCAGGGCAATCGAGCAAATAGTCATTGAACTTGGGAGACTTTGACAAAAAAGCCCTGGCAGAATTAATCACAGAAAAGCAGGAACTCTACGAGCACCTGTGGCTATTCACGTTCTAACTGATTGACTAATGTCCAGGTTGCTGAGTAAAAAGCTCAAATGTTTACAGTTCTTTTCAAAAGGTTGAAAACAAAGCAAAACCCACACTCACCAGCTGTCCAGCTAACAGGGGCATGTACTCAATAATAGCTAACCGCACACGCCACTTGGCATCCTCTGCCAACTCCACAATTGCTGGCAGCAGTGACTGAGACAACTGCCGGATGCCGATCACTTCATTCACACAGTCCAGGTTGGAGATTATGTTGAGTCGGACTTCAGGGCACTGCAGAAAAAGAGCAGACGAGAATGGGGAAGAGCTACTGCCTCAGCTGCCATTCTAAAATGCTTCCTGTTGTGCTAGTTTAAAGAGAAGTTCCTAAGAACTCAGGTAAGATGAAAAAAAGGAACAGAAGTTAAAACTTTCAACTTTCTGGTTAGCTAAAAAAATGGCAATACCAACGTAACTAGTTGCAAGGTTTGGGGGGAAAAATCCTGTACAATAAAGTGCAGTTGATACTATTCAGAAAACTATTCATCCTAGGACTAGGAAGTATCTTCTATGGATTATCTAAGATCGTTTAACTAGTGGTGATTATTATACATGCCTCACTACTAAACTCAAGTGTTTTTCAACCCTGGCAACTTTTCAAATCTGTGGATTTCAACTCGCAGAATTCTGGGGGTTGAAGTCCGCACACCTATAAGTGGTCAAAGTTGAGAAACGCTGCACTAACCAATATATTTTCTTTAATTATTCTTACTAACTAATCTCAGTGTAGTGAAGCCATCTGAGCAAATAACACTAATGTTCACCTCCAAGAGTTAACCACAAAGCCTCTTAAGTGACCTCAAAAAGGGGAAGGAGGAATACTCACCTCATCTTTGAGCTGGGCCAGGAAGAGAGGCAAAAGATGCTCAATTGTATTGTCCTTGCCCAGGATAGGGGACAATCCCATGATCACGGATGCCAAGGCTGATTTCACGTGCTGATTGGCATCTGATACTAGTTCCTAAATGATAAAAGGACGTATTTTAAGACACCACAAACTATGTATGCAATGCCTCCAGTCTCACTGCCTTTATACACACCATTGCTGTCAATTTATTTGTTGATTGTAATAAATAACTGGAATATTGAAATACAGTTCCATAAGCCAATGTTGAACTTCTACAATCAGGCATTCATAGAGGAAGTCAGCCAGATTCCTTCTACAATTTGGTCACCTTGTGAATGTTAATGTCTTAAGAGGCAGAAGCAAGCAACGGCTTTCCTTGTGCTCTTTATGGACAACTCCTCAACGCCTTCTTCAGCCTTCCCGCAAGCATGCCTCTGATTGGGCCAACTAAAACTATGAGCTGATGCTTATAAGGGCTGCTCAAAAGTTACTAGAGAAGGTGGCTTCCTGGTACGTACCTTGATACAGGGCAAAATCTGAGTCATTATGATATTTTCACGGCAATCGGGAGACAAATTCTCACAGAATTCTTGGGAAAGAAAAATGGGAAAATAAGAATTTCAGTGCAGATTTCACCCAGGTAATATTTTTTTTCCTAATTATCAACTGAGTACTTAAACCTCTCTAGCCCAAGAGATGCTATACTCATCTGCGAAACTATACATAAAAATATTCCTGAACTCTGTTCTGAAAACTTAAAGTCTTCCTACAGCTGGATCCAGACAATTTCCTTATGTCTACACAACAAGCGGCTCCTTAAAACAATTACACATCGAGGTTCATTTAATAAATCAAATTCTTCTTTTCTTGCCCAGAAATCCATCCCTTTCAGAAAGCCTTTATACAGGTAGTCCTTGAGTTAAAAAGCCAAATTGGGACAATAATTTCCACTGCTAAACAAAGCAGTTGTTAAGTGAGTCACGCCCAAGGTCTGACCTTTTTTGTCATGGTTACGTGAATCACACTGGATAAGTGAATCGTAAGGTTGTTAAGCGAATGCTTCCCCCACTGACTTTGCCTGTAAAAAAGCCAGCTAGGAAGGTTGCAAAAGGTGCTCAAACGACCCTAGGGACACTGCAACTCTTGTGAATACAAGCTGGTTGGCAACCGCCCAAATTTTGATTGCGTAACTATGGGGATATGGCCATGGTTTCAAGCCATTCTTTTCAGTGCCACTGTAACTTTGAACAGTTGCTAAGTGAATGGCTGTAACTCGAGGACTACCTGTACAGGGAAATCCTATTGTTCTGACCCAGGCTTCCCAAGAGCATGAAGCGAACTCCTGGTCCCCTTTTATTAATTGACTGTGACTTCTGCTCATTCACATCCAGCAAAGTCTTTCAAGGGAGGATTTACAGTCACAGACCTTATCTGGCTTGGAGAGCTGACAGGCAGATATCTGCCAAACTTGGCAAGGAGTCTCGGAGAGTCACGAACCAATTAAGCGAACTAATTGTCTCCTGCAAACTCCACTCCCCTTTCGTTCCTCTTTAATTTCCTCTAGGAAGGGCCGTTCATCATTTGGCCTTACTCCCAAGTTGACCCCTGCTCTTTAGTTGTACCCTTCGTCTGGCAACTCTGTGCATGTGCACACTGGGAACAGGCTCCAGCTCTTTGTCTGCCTCACTGATGTCAGACTCTGAAGGCAGCTGATAACTGGCATATGGCTCTGGACCCCTCTCTGCTTCCGACACAGTCCTCAGACTCTAGGACTGGCCCATGTTGTTCCCCAACCTTCTCACTGTCCGATTTTGCTGCCAGCTCTGCTGGTGGGCCACAACAACTATGTAAACATCAAGACAGTATTGATAATGATTAAAAATAACCTTTGACTTTGCTAGAAGCTGCCGCTCGCACTTCAGCTTCACAGTCTTTCATGAGATTCTGGAAGGCCGGGACCAAGTCAGTTTTTGTGATTTCTGGCCCAACAGCTTTCTGGAGCTATAGGGGAAAAAAAAACCAGTCCCAAAACTGACCATGCAAACACTCCAAACAGCACAACATTCCTCCCCACCAGAAAGAATTCTACCCAAAAACTCTTGGTCCACAGAACTGACAGGGGTGGGCAGAAGAACAAAAGCACCGATACATTTTTAACATGTAATCTCATTTAGCTTTCAAAAACGAAGCCAATGTAATCTTCAAAATACACAAGTATTTGTACAAACCTCCGTGAACTTCTCAGCCACCATGTAACGGACTCGCCAAGACTTGTCCTCGGCTGCTTGCCGTAACGTCGGCATCACCAAGGACTCCAAGTCCTCCTGAAGCAGGAGCTGAGCAATATTGACGCAGGCCTCCACAGCCAACAAGCGCACAGAGTCCTGTGTGCAACATGGGAAATCTTCCTCACCAAGAGCACAAGGGGTAGGGTACAGCCCACCCCTCAGATTCAGCCGGCTCCCTTTATCACCCCAAAGCTAACACCAGGCCATACAGACCTGCTCGTCAGACGCCAGGTTCGAAAACATGGGAATGATCTCGCTTTTGACATATTCCAGTTCCAAGACCTTGGCAAACTCGCCCAGTTTGGAAGCAGCAGCTCGCCTCACCATTGGAGTATCGTCTGAACACAAGTTTCGGAAATATCTGCCAAAAAAAAAAAAAAAAAGGAATGCAGAAACTTATTAACTGCAACATAATAGGACAGGAGGAATCTCTCCTCTTTTGATTATTCAGAATTTATAATGGGGGTCCCAATTTTGATTGCAAGGCATTTGACTTACTGGCGGAGGTCAGCTTTAACTGAACTGGAAACTCGGGGATAACAGACGCTGAAGAGGCCACAAGCAGAGGTGCGAGAGGTGAACCAGTCACCCCCCGCCAGGCGCTTCACCAGGGGCACAAAGTGAGCCTCAAGGTCAGCTGGAGAATGTTCATTGGAGGTTGCCCTCAAGGACTCCACGGCCTTGTCCCGCACCACCGTCTCCTCGACCGTAGCAAGGCTTTCGAGGGGGGGCTGGAGAAAGGAGGAGGAAATGGCGTATTACGCATGCATCTTGCATGAACAACCAAGAAAGGAAAAACAAAGAGCTCTCTGATAATTTAATTACTGTTTTGTCCATTTGGGTTCACCACAAGAATTTAAGTAATTCTGTTCTTTTTTGAGAAGAGGGCAAGGAAGTCTACACAGGGAGCAAGGAATAGGATTGAAAAATAGGATTTGTGCATCCAAATGGGAAAATGTTACATTCCAGTCATACTGTTCTATCTGGGTGCAATTCAAACATTTTGGGGAAAAAAATTCCATATATTAAATCCACCTATGATATGGAGTCGAACAATGAACACAAAATATCATTTTAACACTTTTATTAATTTGGTAGGGAATAAACATTTTCTTTACTAATTAACCCAGGGGTGTCCAAACTTGGGAACTTTAAGACTTGTGGACTTCAACTCCCAGAATTCCCCAGCCAGCTGGCTGGCTGGGGAATTCTGGGAGTTGAAGTCCACAAGTCTTAAAGTTCCCAAGTTTGGACACCCCTGAATTAATCAAACCATCTAAGATTCTAAACCACCCAAGCTAACTTATCAGCAGCTTGTTATCCCTGGACATTTAAAAGCATGCATGCCCCAATTTCATCTTTTGAAAGGAACAGAAGTGGTTTCATTTTCCCTCTGTTAGTCACTCTTCCTGAGCCCTTCACAGAAACTGGTCTATAACTTACCAACAAGCAGTGAACATATTCCGGGCCCCCAACCAAAGCTGTAAATGTTCCCAGCTGTTCTGCCAGAGCAAGTAACACTTCATCCTCATCATAAATAGTGTCTGCAAGAAGTTAAAAAACGAGAAACCAACAAAAAGGTAAGACAAAGCCTGTATATTCTTAGAACAAAATATGGGAAGTGCCAATTCCATTTTATTTTATTATCCTTCCATAGGTACAGGGAGAACTGGCAGGCAGCCAAAATGAGTCTCTGAATAGCTGGAATGATATTTATTTTTAAGTAATAAATAGCACTGAGTTTAAATGAATATGAGAACATAGATTTTAAGAAATCTAAAGAGAGAGATTTGAAATAATACCAATGAACCATGGAAGCACCATGTCCAATTTAACAGAACTTCATCAATATTTCACAAACTGTCCTGGGAAGATCCAAGAAACAATACTGGGCAAAATTTGAATAGTTTAGAACATAGAATACTCTATACAACTTCCAAGGGTAACCTTGGTGACACTGCTTACAGGATATGATTCCATACCTGTTCAACTACAACTTCAATCAACCTCAGGCCAGCAGGATCAATGGTCAGGAATGGAGCTATTGGGCAAAATGTCTGCCATGCTTCATGTTAGGGGAAGTCTGGCATACAATTTCAGGCTTGATTTTATCGTGAGATACAGGTGTAGGTCCAGGAACACTGCAATTCCACAAATCTTTCTTTTTTGTTTGGTTAATGAATAATGATGATTAACTTACTTAGATATTGTTACTAAAATAAATGACTGGAACAGAAATGTGCCCAAACTGTCTCTAGGCTACTTTCACATTCTATTTCCTATCTTGCCAAGTATTTTCATTTACCTGTGAGAAAAGGCAAGAGTTCGCTGCGCGTCCTCTCAACGCCCAGGGCCAGTGCAATGGTAGAGAGTTTCTTGATGCTATTCAGACGAAGCTGCATATGGGAGGGAGAAATGCAAGGAACAGATTCACACAGATGAACCTTAGGAGAAAACTGCCACTTTTGTCTGAATGCTAAATACTGACTTTGCAGATAACTGAAACTATTATGGCACTAATAAAGCACTCAGTTTTTGGACTCTTCTTCATAATTCATCCACAGGGCAGCAGGTGCCCCTTTGTATATACTTATTCAAACATACAAATCTGTATTGCTCTGCTCATCTACAGTATATAATCACTGATACATATAGATAAAAATAGTATGTATGATTAACATAAACCATAATTTTAGGAGAAATTACTAGAACAGTTTTGTTTCCATTTTATAAACAGGTGTCAGCTCCTTGCCTGTATGTCTAGTGTATGTTGACTTTTCTGAATCTTTCTGAAAATTATGACAGTAAGAACTGTCAAGATCTCCAACTGAATAACCCTGATCGGGACATAATGAATATTAATCCTGCATCCAGCAGGATTTCACCTGTTTGCATCTGGTGACTAATGCATAATAGTGCTTTTATTCTGCATTTACCCGTGATACGTTAAGCACCCTTAAGATCAAATATGTATTATCTATGTAAAAAATACAGACTGCTCCTCTAGATGACCCTTTAGCACTATCGTGCTGTATTGCTCCCATTCATTTCCAATAGGCACTGGATTCCTTTCCAAGTGAAGCATGTGTATTGTGAGAGTAAACTGGAAAATAAATGGCGATGGTGGTGGGGCATTATCTTCAAATAACAAAATGGTGTTTTTCCTCCCCTCCCGCTGATGGGTTATTCAATTGGAGATGCCCAGTTTAAGGTTCAGATACATACAATTGTATCCCATTCTGCTGAATTAGTTCAATTTCGAGAATCTGATTGATCATCTATGACCTATTCTTGCTGTTTATATGTACATTGTGACATATATTACACAACAATACATTATATATACACTCACACTTGTCCAATATTCCATTCTATTTCTATTCTGATAGAATAACTGTCTCACTGCCAAGGAGGTTCATTTGCTCAAATTCATAATGAGACTTACCAGCTTCCAGAAAGAACTGCACCCCTCTCAAGACTCAATTTTATCCCCTGGATCCCTATTTGCTCTTATTTTATTGCCAGGGCGTGTTTCTCAACCATGGGGCAACTATAGGATGCATTAACTTCAATTCCTCAGCTTCTCCAACCAACAGTCCTCGCATCTTACGATTGCCAAGCTTGAGAGACACTGACCCAATAGACAGACTGGAAGCATTTTACAGCAGGCTGGATCGTGCTGGCTGGCTGCCCACCAGAATGAGCGTGTCTCATCCCTAAAGCTACTCCTGCAACAAGAGAGCCCTAGATCGTTGTTGTTTTTTCCTTGCACATCCACAGTAGAGTCCCAAGGGTGCTTTTTTCAAGAGGCCACTGGACTTTCTGGGGTGTTTTTTCGAAGACGTTTCGCTTTTCCTCCTTTAGCATCTTCAAAGAAAAACCAGGCAGTCCAGTTGCCTCTTGAAAAAAAGCACCTTTGGGACAAGGTGGCTGAGGCTTATTTTTTAAATTTTGTATTCTGCCTTTATTATTTGGGACCTTTGGAGACAACCAAGACCTGGATGGCTGAGAACTCTCCACCGACATTTAGCTAGTAGATGGGTTGGCCTTCAGAAATCGTGGGCGCTCCATCACTGGAGGTTTTAAAGAAGAGACTGGACAGTCCCTTGTCTGAGATGGTCTAGGTCAAGGGTCTTCAAACTGGCAAGTTTAAGATTTGTGGACTTCAACCCCCAGAATTCCTGAGCTAACATGACTGGAGGAGGAATTCTGGGAGTTGAAGTCCACAAGTCTTAAAGCTGTCACATTTGAAGATCCCTGGTCTAGGTTCTCCTGCTTGAGCAGGGGACTGGACTAGAAGACCTCCAAGGTCCCTTCCAGCTCTATTCTATTCTGATCTGAAACATCCACAGCAGAGACAAGGACTGGGCCAGCCTTTTCTCAAACAGAGACGCCCCAGAAAGCTCAGGATTGTGGGAGAAGAAGGGCCACACATCTGGAGGGCATCCACCCGGAAGCCAGAGGGGTGGGGAGGGGAAGGGCTCCACCCCTTCCTCAGCCATCAAGGGCTGCCTTCCACCTCGGCCTCCTCTATTGACAACCCCTCCCTTACCGCCTTTCATGCAGAGGGAAGGAGGGGAGGGGGCTAAAACATCCCCAGCAAGGAAATGCCAGAACCAGGAAACCCATCCTAGCACCTTCACCGATTGGCTAGGAAGCTTGAATCGAGCTGGGCAAGGACCCAATCAGAACCCTCCGCTCTCTTCCCCAAGTACGCTTCATAAAAAAAGACGACCTGCCTCCCTTTCTTCCACCATCACCACCCCCGCCCCCCCACAACAGAGAAATGAGTGGCCCAACCAATCGCGCGGCTGCTTGCATTGCCGCAGGAGGGGAGAAAGAGATAATACGGCCCTTCTCATTAGCCACCCCCTTCCTCTTGGTCTTCTCCAATGAGACCTCTCGCGACCAATCCGGCTCCGTTTCTCAGGGCTCCCATCCGGGTTTCTCAGATAAAAGACCGCTCCTGATTGGTCATCGTGCCGGGAGCTGGGTTCTTGGGGTTGAAATATTCTCCCCGCGGCTGGTTTTTCCCCCACTCAGCAACAGCTGAACGCCCGTCGAATCGGGCCGTACCTGAACGTCCTCGTTCCGCAGCTCATCGATCAACACAGCGATAGGATAAAGGGAGTCATCTCCGTCGGCGGCCGCCATCTTAGCTCCCGGCTTCTCTTCTGAAGACTGCGCGGGGTTCTCACTGTTGCCTTGCAGGGGCGGGTGAGAGGCCATTGGTTCCTTGGGTTGTCACTCTCTCTTATACGAAAAGCTGATTGGATTCTTTTTAGACGAGTTCCCCGTTTCCGATCTTCTAATTTAGCATAGCTGTCTATCTGTCACTGGCTTTCTTGTTCTTCATTGGACGGATGTTTCAGAACTGCGCCACCCACAAAGAGATTTGGGAAATTAGGTTCTTTATGCCCGCCTCTCTTTCATCCCAATTGGTTAGATGGACTATATCCCCGCCTTTTTCCGATTCATAATAGGATCTTTATTCTCTATTCATTCTGTCATAAGGCTCACAAAGGACTATGGAATAGTCCCGCCCCTGGAATGTAATCTTAACTCCGCCTCCCGATTACGGAGAGGCGATTAGGCAATGCTTCTGAGAGACAGCTCATAATAACCAATCCCAGAGTGGAACCAACTTTCCTTTCAGCTGAAGCAGAGGAGGGCGAGTGTGTGACTAGGTTGCCAAAGCAACTTTGCCTCTATTCTTCCCGTTGCGGTGACGTCAGGATAACTTGTGACGCAAGCTTACGTCATAGATTTATGACTTCACCTCAGTTGGCCGGGGCTTGGTGCAAAGACATTTTCAATGCCCATTTGCCAATCTTATTTTCTTTCTAAAATGGAATTGTGGATTCAATGTATGAATGATTGTGTACACATACACACACACACACACACACACACACACACACACAAAATATCAAGAACTTGCTACACACATTAAAACTTCATTGACTGTTAATGGAATTGTCTAGTTGGAGGAGTGTGTGTTAAATCTGGATTTCAACTTCTCCCTTCTTGAAGGAGTCCTTTTTCCATGGAAACCCTGTTTTGGCTTGTAGACATCAAGGGAACCCACTTGATTCTACTGTTGAGTTGTTCTTTTCTATCTTCCTATTAGATTAAATCCCACATACTCTATCTGGAATGTTAAAAAAACTGGTTTAACATTTCTTGCTAGTGTTGGAAGTTAAAACCCACCCCTCTCCTAGAGAAATGAAATATTTTGGGAAATATTAAAATGGCAGACTATTTCCCCTAAAAAGAGAAGTAGAAACTCAAGAGAGGCAGAAACTGAGCTGCCCTCACTGTCCTGTCCCGTGATTCCAATGAATATGCAGACACCGGCTTGGTTGTCTGCCACGACTAATTACATAGATAAAGCCACCCCTTGGCTAAGAGCCTAGAAAGCTATCTTCAAGAACCCAAGATTAAATTTACGGAATGCTTTCTCAATGGCTAGTAAAATGGACTGTTGTTTCCTGCAAAGATTCCCCTCCCGTTGCTCCACCTATAAACTCTTTGGGAGGGGCCACAACCTTAGCCAGCTGTCCCTACTTCCTTCTATGATGTCTCCTCTACAGCTGTTCCTTTCTTCTCTCAGCTCTACGTACACGCACATCAGGGACAACCTCCCTCTGTTCCTCCTCACTGCTCCCTGACTCAGATGCCACCTGGTGGCCAACAGGCCTCTCTAGTTCCTGCTCTGACTCCAAACACCCTCCAGAGTCTTCCTCATCCTCCAGAGCAGTCCCATAATGGTCTGAGCTGTCAGAGTCCACCAACAGCTCAGCTGGCCGCTGCTGGGCCACAACACTTCCTCTTTGTCAGTGGGCCATTAAAGGCCTGAGCCAGTCTATTCTACTTAACAAAGATTCCCCCCCTTTAGCTCCTGGGTGATGGGCCTCAGGACATGATAGTATTAGTTCTTTACCAGTGGAGGGTTGCAGGCAGTACACCCAATATGGGCGTACCAGAGCCTGCCCAGAGCA
Source organism: Natrix helvetica (assembly GCF_964273705.1). Taxonomy (NCBI): domain Eukaryota; kingdom Metazoa; phylum Chordata; class Lepidosauria; order Squamata; family Natricidae; genus Natrix; species Natrix helvetica. Next base: position 6,659,036 of record NC_138560.1, read on the forward strand.
CCAGGTACCATTCCGGTACAGTGCTCCGGAGGGTCCACCCGCCTGCCAAGCTCCTTACCTGTCCTTTAAGCCTTTGGCACTTCTGTGCATGTGCATGGCTCGTATGGCACCTGCGCAATGCTCCAACGAGCAGCTGGAGCGTCGGGAGGCTTGCAGAGGCGTCGTAGGCAGGTACGACACATGTGTGTACTGTGTGCATCCATGTGGGCAATGCCGGGCCCGTTCTAACCGTACAGGTTGGAACGGGATCCGGAGCCCACCACTGCTCTTTACCAATAATAATAATAATAATAATAATAATAATAATAATAATAATAATAATAATAATAAATTTATTTCTTAGCCGCACCCCCTCCCGAAGGACTCGGGGCGGCGTACAATAAAACACATAAAAAACAATATGGACAATACACACACAGAATAAACGAACACGCGTACATGGAGGAGGTACGAAGATAAGAAAAGACAGTTAAAACATAGTTTAAAATCCCCTAATAAAAGTCTAAAAGTCACAAAAATTAAAAAACCCATCAGGAGCAGTGTGAACGAACTATGGTTGAGCCAGGCCAGCTACTTGAAATAGGTGCGTCTTGAGCTTTATCCGGAAGGCGTGGAGGTCAGAGGTAGTCCTAATATCCGGGGGAAGGTCATTCCACAGGGCTGGGCCCATCTCACCACATGTCACCTGGGAAGATTACATCATCACCCAGCATGTCAAGCAAGCATGGGAGACAGCCTACAGCGTTGCCCCTGCATGGCCCCCCGGGAGTCTGACAACCAATCAGAATGCAAGCTCAAGTTCAAAGCCCAGAGAGGACATGAAACCCAGGGACTCTCAGCATCTCTGTCCTTTTTTTTTCCTGCTCAGGAACTCAAGCCAGGTGATCTTGTTCATCATTAAACCATCTTTCCAAGCAGTCTCCATGTTTCCAGTATCTTTCTCCCCACTTGGAACTGATCCCAGATGGCAGTGGTGGGTTCCGGATCCCGTTGCAACCAGTATAGTGTAACGGTGCCAGGCGTCCACCATATGAATGTGCTCAGCACCTGCACATGCATATTTACCGCCCTCGATGTCCTCCGTGACGTTCCTGGACTGAATTGGCTGCAGAAAAAAGTGGATCACAGGAAAAGTGGATCATGTCCCTTGAAATACTGCCCAGCCCCTTCATCTATTTTTAATCTCCTCTTCCCATTTCCACACACACTCCTAGAGTGTGTTTATGTCCCACATTGTGTTTCCCCACAGATCTTAAAGAGCAAGAATTTCCAAGTTGGAACCTGTCAACTCTTGCTTTATGGAGTGCTGAATTGAATTGCACAATAGAGAATTCTGACGTTCGGCCAGTTCCTGACATTTTATGATATTGTCCACCTTCAGATATCCTCCTGTTGCTCCAGAAAAAAAAAAACTAAGCTGCAGTAGCAAGTGGGAGAACACAAAGAATTTGCTTTGAAAGCTTTGGGTCTTCATAGTTCTGATGTTCAGAAAGTTCATAAATGGTGGTTCCTTTCTTCCATCTTTCTGAACGGGTGAAAACGAAATCATGTCTCAAGCATAATTACACTGGATTGTGAAATGAGGTTTAGAAGTCGCAATCCACAGACATTTCAGCCCATTCCTCCTTCAAGACTCTGAACTTCCCTCTTCTTGATTTCTACTCTCTCTAAAGGAAATGACACATCAGATGATTGTGTCCTTGCGGTGTGCGGTTGATATATTAATAAATCAGAACATTTAATCTTGGGTTTTTTCTTTTTCCTTTTTATTAAATTTTTATTGAACAGTTTTTTCCATTATTTTTAAAAACATAAACATCATCTATGCAACATTTCTACATCGTTAAATATCCATTATGCTCCTTTTATTCGTACATATATACATATACATTTTTACACATTTTTCATTTACTCCTATTATTATTTATACTTATATTTCTTCTATTCACGTTACTTTTTCCATGTACTTATTTCTATACAATACATCTTATATCCTTCTACGTACATATATTTCTCTTATACTTCTTATTCCGTACTATTTTATATACAATCTACAGTATCTTACATTTTCCCCTTCTTGTTGATTCTGCAGTTTTATGATTATTTTCTGATAACTTAATCTTTATCTCTCCCTTTATTGCTTTCCTGTTCTTTGCATCTTTCCTCTAGTCATTTGTAACATAAATTCCATACTGAAGAGTACTCAAATTCTTCTTTGTTTTTAATTTTCTTTGTAAGTCTGTCCATTTCGGTGCATTCTAGTACTTTTTAAATCACATTTTCTGCTGTTAGTGTATTTTTGCCTTTCCATTTCTGTGTGTATATGATTCTTGCTGCCGTTATTACATGTTGTATTAGGTATTTGATTTTTTTCCCTCATAACTCTCTGTAATTATTCCTAATAAAAATAATTCCAGTTTTAATTGTATTCGTTGTGTAATTATTTCTTTCAGCCAGTTGATTTTTTTTCTTATTTACAACTCTGCGTAAAGCTGTTACAATGTACAATGCAAGTTTCAACAAAACCCAGGTTTTTTAGGATTCCTTTTTCTGCATTGACAGATACCCCCCCCAAATGAGGAGGGGCTTCGATTACAATTTTTATTTTATGTGTTTGTAGAATTCTAGCCTGCTTTTAATCATGTTATTGTCCTTGCATCTTATAACTGTCAGATAATAAATGGGGAACTCATCAAATTTGCAGATGACACCAAGCTGGCAGGAATAGCCAACACTCCAGAAGATAGGCTTAAGATACAGAAGGATCTTGACAAACTTGAACATTGGGCACTATCTAATAAAATGAAATTCAATGGTGAAAAGAGTAAGGTTCTGCATTTAGGCAACAAAAACGGAATGCACAGGTGGTACCGTGCTCAATAGTAGTAACTGTGAGAGGGATCTTGGAGTTCTAGTGGACAACCATTTAAATATGAGCCAGCAGTGTGCAGCAGCTGCCAAAAAAGCCAACACAGTTCTAGGCTGCATCAACAGAGGGATAGAATCAAGATCACGTGAAGTGTTAATACCACTTTATAATGCCTTGGTAAGGCCACACGTGGAATACTGCATTCAGTTCTGGTCGCCACAATGTAAAAAAGTTGTGGAGACCCTAGAAAGAGTGCAGAGAAGAGCAACAAAGATGATTAGGGGACTGGAGACTAAAACATATGAAGAACGGTTGCAGGAACTGGGTGTGTCTAGCTTAAGAGAAAGAAGGACTAGGGGAGACATGATAGCAGTGTTCCAATATCTCAGGGGTTGCCACAAAGAAGAGGGAGTCAAACTATTCTCCAAGGCACCTGAGGGTAGAACAAGAAGCAATGGGTGGAAACTAATCAAGGAGAGAAGCAACTTAGAACTGAGGAGAAATTTCCTGACAGTTAGAACAATTAATCAGTGGAACAACTTGCCTCCAGAAATTGTGAATGCCCCAACACTGGAAGTCTTTAAGAAGATGTTGGAGAGCCATCTGTCTGAAATGGTATAGGGTTTCCTGCCTAGGCAGGGGGTTGGACTAGAAGGCCTCCAAGGTCCCTTCCAACTCTACTATTGTATTGTATTGTATTGTATTGTAATATGGCTAGCCCTCCACTTATGATCATAATATGGATTAGAATCTCTGTTGCTAAGCAAGGCAATTGTTAAATGAATTTGTGACCTTTTTTTTGCCACAGTTGAGTGAATCACTCAGTTGTTAAATGAATCCAGCTTCACCCACTGGCTTTGCTTGTCGAAGGTTGGCTGGGAAAGTCACAAATGCTGCTCACAGAACCCCAACAACTCTTCAACTGTTGTAAAACCTTGTCAGTTGCCAAGTGCCTGAATTTTGATCATGTGACTCTGGGAATGCAGCAGCAGCAGTTGTAAAAGTGAGAAACAGTTGTAAGTTACTTTTCTCAGTGATGTTGTAACTCCAGACGGTTGCTAAAGGAACGGTTGCAAGTCCAGGCTTACCTGCAATATCAGACATTACTTCACCAACAGACTCCCAATTTCCAATGGATGACTTTGGAGGAGTCATTCTCTCAAAGTCCAACACTTGCAAAACGGCAGCCGGGGGAATAAAAAATGGATTTTCCCGTATGTGCCACTTAGACTCTCAAGAGGCAGAATATGCATGCAGACAATGCAAATGTTGTGGTACTGCTGGATTCTTCTTCCTTCTTTGCAAACATTTTTTCCGCAGAAAGGAGAAGTTTCTGCTCTTTGTCAAGGGCAAAACTGAAGCACCATTGTTGAAAAGCCTCACGGCAGTGGTGAAATTCAAATGGTTTTACTAGGGGTTCTGTGGGCGTGGCTTGGTGGGCGTGGCAGGGGAAGGATACTGCAAAATCCCCATTCCTTCCCAACTCCAGGAGAAGGGTACTGCAAAATCCCCATTCCTTCCCAACCCCAGGGGAAGGATACTGCAAAATTCACATTCCCACCCCACTCCAGGGGAAGGATACTGCAAAATCCCCATTCCTTCCCAACTCCAGGAGAAGGATACTGCAAAATTCACATTCCCACCCCCACTCCAGGGGAAGGATACTGCAAAATCCCCATTCCCACCCAACTCCAGGGGAAGGATACTGCAAAATCCTCATTCCTTCCCACTCCAGGGGAAGGATACTGCAAAATCCCCATTCCTTCCCAACTCCAGGAGAAGGATACTGCAAAATTCACTTTCCCACCCCACTCCTGGGGAAGGATACTGCAAAATCCCCATTACCTCTCCACTCCCCTGAAGGCTCCGGAGGGTGAAAAATGACCCTACAGCCAAACCGGAAGTCTGTTCCTGAACTTCCGGTTTGCCTGTAGGGCTGTTTTTTTTGCATTTTGTGAAAAACGGCCTTAAAGGAAGGCTGAAGTCAATTGGCCAGCACACACATGTGCGCTGGAGTTGACGGGGCAATGGCTCACATGCCCTAACAAATGGCTCCGCGTGCTACCTGTGGCACGGGTGCCATAGGTTCGCCATCATGGATATAGATGATTGATGATAGCTAGATTGATAGATAGATGATATAGATGATAGATAGAATAGATAAATGATATGAGATAGAATGGATGGATGGGTGGATGGATGGATGGACAGACAGAAGACAGACAGACAGACAGACAGACAGAATTCTTTCTTAGCCAAGGTGATTGGATACAGAAGGAATTTGTTTCTGGTGTATAAGCTCTCACTGTACACAACAAATTGTACATACAAACAACAAAGTAGCTCATAGTAGCAATCATTACTCATATACAAGTGTATGTATGTAGATATGGAGAGCTACACGTATGTACCTGAAGAACAAACCATCAGCCGACCTCAAAGACTTTGTGCCCCACCTGACAAACCTTGTCTCCCTCCACAACATGGAGGGAGAACATTCATTCGAATAGCCACGAGTAGCCCCATGCACAGAGTGCTTTTGGTTTTCAGCATGACTGCACTTACCTCTTCCTACGGTAGGAGGTTCCTCCTTCTTCAACATTTTGAAGAACTAAGAATTCAGTCTTCTGCAGCACAATTTGCACTTTCCTCTGTCTTATTCTCCCAGGGGAGAACCCCCACCCGAATCATGCCAGTAATTTCTTACCCATGTTACGAGAAGGACAAATCTGTATCTAGTTAGCTATGTTATAGTCTGTCTGGTAATTTGGCACCAAGAGCATTTTTCAGAGGAATCGCAACACCTCTCAAAATAGAGCTACTGTATGTGTCTCCTCTCTGGAAACCCCCTGCTTGCATATTGAAGAGGTAGGCAATTCCCCTGTAGAAGGAACACACCGCAGGGCAAGACTTTGTCTCCCTTGGTGTCACAGTTCCTTGAAGCCTAGTGGGCAGAAAATGCTCATTCAACCAAATTTAGTGTGCTTGGATAATTGGTGCAACTTGGAGTAGACTCTCTCATGAGCTCAGGTAGCTCCATGGAGAAAGCGTACGAATCTTCTGGCAGTGTATGATTTCCATGGAACTCTTGCAGTTATCAAAATTAACCCTGTGAGAAATTTATCCCCATCTTTAGTGTTCAGGGTCTTATTTTCTTTTGACCCTCGAAATAAGCACTTGATCTTGTTTTTGGGGTGGTCTTATTATTTTTGAGGTGCAGGAGGCGGTGAGCGTGGTCACCTCATGGCTGCTGCTGTGTTGCAATATTTTTGGGAGGGCTTATTTTTAGCGCATGGACTCAAAAACCCAATTGGGCTTATTATCCAGGGAGGTCTTATTTTCGGGGAAACAGAGTACCTGTAACAAGTCAAGAAAGTTAACAGAATAACAGAGTTGGAAGGGACCTTGGAGGTCTACTAATTCAACCCACTGCTTAAGCAGGAAACCTTACACCACTTCAGACAAATGGTTGTCCAATCTCTTCTTAAAAACCTCCAGGGTTGAGGCATCCACAACTTCTGGTGGCAAGTCGTTCCACGGATTAATTGTTCTGTCAGGAAATTTTTCCTTAGTTCTAGGTTACTTCTCTCCTTGATTAGTTTCCACCCAAGACTCTCAGGGCTGGTTTGTACAACATGCTAAGCTGGTTAATTTTAGCGTTGTTTCATTTTCCTTTGCTGGGTGAGCTTGGACCAATCATTGTCTCTCAGCCCAATCCTCACAGAATTGTTCTTGTGGGGAAAATGAGAAGAGGAAGGAATATTTTTTTAATTTTTTTTTGTTCTCTATATACAATTATAGGTATACATTCACATAGTTATTATTCTTTTTTACATTTGTCATTCTTATACATTTGTCATTCCATTTGCAGGGTTATAACGTACTGTTTGGGTTATTTCGTTTACCATCCCTCGCCAGTTTTGACACTATCTTCTTTTCCCTTTCTTTTCTCCCTCCCTTCCTTCTCTACTTCCTTCCTTCCTTCCTCTCTCCTTCTCCCTTCCATCTTCCTCTCCTCACCTCTATCTTCCATCCCTCCTCTTCCTCTCATCTCCTCTGGGAGCAGGAAGGAATATTGTGGGTGATTACCATAAGGCAGTAAATAAAATAAATAAAAAAAATAACATAAACACAAAAGATGCAACTGAAATTCTGTCCCAAAAGACCCAGAAGGCATGTTGTAATTGAGGAAAATATCATACCCCTCCCCTTGCACACACACCATTTTTACACACTTCTGCTTTTTCTGCCCGATACTATCTCTTAATTTCTGAAAACGTCTCCCCGCGGTTCAGCTCTACGGTCTTTGTCTCACAGCAGAATCAGTAAGCCCCGCTTGTGGTGGGAAGAGAAAGTTGATTGTTTAGCCATAATAACGGAGAAAAAGATCTCACCGGAGAAGGAGGGGAAGAAACCTGGAACGAGAAAGCAAGGTATAGTCTTGTGGCGACTTTAAGTAACTTTTCTGAGGGAGGTCATGGTGTGTTTTCATTCAGATGCTGATCCGCTGGATAACTCCCGACTCAAATCAATTCAGAACATAAATCCTGACACTAGTGTTAGATTTAAAAAAATGTGTTTGTGTGTGTTTGTGTGTGTGCACGCACACATGTGGAAGCTTTTGAGTCATTGTTGTCTCCCCGTGATTGCTTGAACTAGTCCCTGTAGTTTTCTTGATAAGATTTTTCAGAAGCGGTTTGCCCTTTCCTTTTTCCCAGAAGAGAAAGTCTTTTTTTTCCCAGGAGAGAAAGTCACTTGCCTTTCAGGTTAAGGCAGGTCCAGAACTGGCAGCCTCCCAGTTTCTGGCGTGATACGTTAAGTCACTACACCAAACTCTCTCTCCAAACTGGATTTTAGATGCTTTCTTTTGTAAACCAGAAATGAATTTGGGCATTAACTCCACCTCAACTAGAAGTCAGGATTGCTGAACCACAGGGTCAGACATAAAAATACGACGGTTGTAGCAATTGTCTTCTCATTCCTCTAATGCAGTGTTTCTTAATCTTGGCACGTGAAGTGTTAATACCACTTTATAATGTCTTGGTAAGGCCACACTTGGAATACTGCATTCAGTTCTGTTCGCCACGATGTAAAAAAGATGTGGAGACTCTAGAAAGAGTGCAGAGAAGAGCAACAAAGATGATTAGGGGACTGGAGACTAAAACAAATGAAGAACGGTTGCAGGAACTGGGTATGTCTAGTTTACTAGAAAGAAGGACTAGGGGAGACATGATAGCTGTGTTCCAATATCTCAGGGGTTGCCACAAAGAAGAGGGAGTCAAATTATTCTCCAAGGCACCTGAGGGTAGAACAAGAAGCAATGGGTGGAAACTAATCAAGGAGAGAAGCAACTTAGAACTGAGGAGAAACTTCCTGACAGTTAGAACAATTAATCTGTGGAACAACTTGCCTCCAGAAGATGTGAATGCCCCAACAATGGAAGTCTTTAAGAAGATGTTGGATAGCCATCTGTCTGAAATGGTATAGGGTTTCCTGCCTAGGCAGGGGGTTGGACTAGAAGACCTCCAAGGTCCCCTCCAACTCTACTATTGTATTGTATTGTATTGGCAACTTTAAGACCTGTGGACTTCAACTTCCAGAATTCCCCAGCCAGCAAGGTGGGCTGGGGAATTCTGGGAGTTGAAGTCCTCAGGTCTTAAAGTTGCTAAGGTTGAGAAACACTGCTCTAATGGAATAGAATAGAATAACAGAGTTGAAAGGGACCTTGGAGGTCTTCTAGTCCAACCCCCTGCTTAGGCAGGAAATGCTACATCACTTCAGATAAATGGTTATCCAACATCTTCTTAAACACCTCCAGTGATGGAGCATCCGTAACTTCTGGAGGCAAGCAGTTCCACTGGTTAATTGTTCTGACCGTCAGGAAATTTCTCCTTAGTTCTAGGTTGCTTTTCTCCTTCATTAGTTTCCACCCATTGCTTCATGTCTCCCCTAGTCCTTCTTTTCATTAAACTACCGGTAGACATACCCAGTTCCTGCAACTGTTCTTCATATGTTTTGTTGTATGTTTTTGATGATGTTTTCCTTCACCATGCAAAAAGTCTTTGATTCTTCTACACTGTTCTAAGGATGCTTTCAATGTTTTGTTTTTATTTTTCAATGAGTTATTTTTCTAGTTTCTGGTTTACTGTTTCAAGGCTAACGAACATGCAAATGTTGCTGCATCCTATTATCAGGGCCATCACTCTGGATGTTTTCTGGCTTATTTTGGCTTCCTAATCTGAAAATGGATCACGGAGAAATTCCTTTGTTAACGTCTTCCTTGGGGACGGAACCAAAGTGCAGGGAAGCTGAAGCCTAGCTGCAAAATGGAATAACATTCACACAGGTCTCTGTCACCTTGTTTCTGCGATAAGGGCACAAGAAATCCATGAGAATTTCTTCTTCCTTTAGGACATGTCAAAGTTAGTTCTCCTACATTAAGAGGAAAGCAACCAATCATCAACACAATCCATTGTTAACATGAGAGGAGAGAGGGTAACTAGGCCTTACACCCAAAAGGGAATCTGTCCAAGTGACTACTACAAAGCTCAAGGTGGAGAAAGAGGCACAGAAATATGATTACTATAACCTCACTAGATATACCGCTAGGATTTGCCTTTGATACCCATCCTTTGTAGAATTCTTTCTTAATGGCTTCCTAGATGTTTCTATAATTACTTAGAACAGAATAACAGAGTTGGAAGGGACCTTGGAGGTCTTCTAGTCCAACCCTCTGCTTAGGCAGGAAACCATACACCACTTCAGACAAATGGTTATCCAACATCTTCTTAAAGACTTCCAGTGTTGGGGCATTCACAACTTTTGGAGGTAAGCTGTTCCACTGATTAATTGTTCTAACGGTCAGGAAATTTCTCCTTAGTTTTAAGTTGCTTCTCTCCTTGATTAGTTTCCACCCATTCCTTCTTGTCCTGCCTTCAGGTGCCTTGGAGAATAGCTTGACCCTCTATTCTTTGGGGCAGTCCCTGAGATATTGGAATACTGCTATCATGTCTCCTCTACTCCTTCTTTTTATCAGACTAGACATACCCAGTTCCTGCAACCACTCATTGTTTGCTCTTCTCTACACTCTTTCTAGACCCTTGACATCTTTTTTGATATCATGATGACCAAAACTGAATGCCATATTCCAAGTGTGGCCGTACCAAAGCATTATAAAGTTGCATTAACACTTCACGTGATCTTGATTCTATCCCTCTGTTGATGTAGCCTAGAACTGTGTTGGCTTTTTTGGCAGCTGCTGCACACGGCTGGCTCCTATTTAAATGATTGTCCACTAGGATTCCAAGATCCCTCTCACAGTTACTACTATTGAGCCAGGTACCACCTATACTGTACCTGTGCATTATCAGAAGTTCATAGTTTTTGTTCTTCCTTAACAACTTTGGGAATTCTCTGATGCACAGTAGATCATCATGAAGCTTCAGATCCTACATCTCTGTCTTAGATTTAGCGGGAAGATCAAGAGACATCAGAAGTTCTTGAAGGCTGCCTGGCCTTCAAAGAAAGATTATTTCAGAATTTCCTTACCAAGAGGCTATTGGAAGAGGATAGGATAAAGTTACAGAAGTCACAACAATTGGATTATTTTCCTTTTTAATAATCAACATTTCCCAGGTTCTTAGTCTATATTCCTCATGGCTATTGTGCAGTGGTTGGATTCAAATTGTTTTACTACCGGTTCTGTGGCTGTGGCTTGATGGGCGTGGCAGGGGAAGGTTACTGCCAAATCCCCATTCCCTCCCAATCAGCTGGGACTTGGGAGGCAGATAATAGATGGGGGTGGGGCCAGTTGGAGGTGGTATTTGCCGGTTCTCCGAACTACTCAAAATTTCCGCTACCAGTTCTCCAGAACTGGTCAGAACCTGCTGAATACCACTTCTGCTATTGTGTGAACAAGTAAGTTCTCCTAACTTACTACACAGGAAAATCAGTTACAAAGAATGTGAATCTCTGTCCGGTTCTAAGTGTGTAGCATCACACATTCGCTGGAAAAAAGATTGTACAGTGACAAACAGGATACTCACATACCTTTCGGCTACCCCACACGCCAATGTCAGTGGAAGATGGTGCACCTCACTTAGTAGACTGTCTCCCAAATGTATTCCTTTGAGCAAAGAGAACACGGAAAACATGGAAAAGTAGATCTTTGTTTTTTCCTTCATAAAATTGGAAGAGAGTGTTGAAAAAACAGCCAGAAATGTTTTCAGTGCAGCACTATATACGATAACTAATTGAACGAACCAACTTGAGAGTTTGTTTTGATGAAGCAAACCAGCTGAATCAAGCCAACTCTTGGCTTCCTCTTTGGGGCTGTTGTTTTGAAGAGAATCAGAATTGGGCTAAGAGGAACTGGGAAACCCAACAGAAGCTACACTCTCTATTTTACTCCCAGGCTCCCTTTTCAACCACAATGGCATCCTGCTGTCCTCTGCCAGTGAAAAGGGAGCCTGGGAGGGCCACACACTGCCCTGCTGAGCTCCATTTTGGCTGGCAGAGGCACCATGGGGTGGTCCTTTGCTGTTTGTAGGGCAGCCCTGCAGGCCAGAACTAAGCACTCCATGGACTGGACCCAGCCCCCAGGCCTTGAGTACGACACCCCCGATCTATATCATCTATCGATCTACCATATCTATCTACCTACCCCTCCCCTATCTCTCTCTCTCTCTCTCTCTCTCTCTCTGTCCATCCATCCCCCACTCTCTCTCCATCTCCCTATCTTTCTATCTTTCTTTCTATCTATCTATCTATCTATCTATCTATCTATCTATCTATCTATCTATCTATCTATCTATCTATCTATCATCTATCTATCTCTCCATCTCCATCCATCCATCCCCCCACTCTCTCTCCATCTCCCCATCTCCCTATCTATCCACCCATCCATCATCTCCCTCTCCCTCTCTCCAGCCACCCAGCCACCCAGCCACCCAGCCACCCAGCCACCCAGCCACCCAGCCACCCAGCCACCCACCCAGCCACCCACCCAGCCAGCCACCCACCCACCCACCCACCCACCCACCCACCCACCCACCCACCCACCCACCCACCCATCCATCCATCCATCCATCCATCTATCTATCTATCTATCTATCTATCTATCTATCTATCTATCTATCTATCTCTCCATCTCCATCCATCCATCCATCCCCCCTCTCTCCATCCATCCATCCCCCCACTCTTTCTCCATCTCCCTATCTATCCATCCATCATCTCCCTCTCCCTCTCTCCATCCATCCATCCATCCACCCACCCACCCACCCACCCACCCACCCACCCATCTATATCTATCTATCTATCTATCTATCTATCTATCTATCTATCTATCTATCTATCTATCTATCTATCATCTATCTATCTATCTATCTATCTATCTATCTATCTATCTATCTATCTATCTATCTATCTATCTATCTATCTATCTATCTATCTAAACAGGAGCCTGTTTTCGCTTGCAGAGCACTTGGGCCACCACAGATGCCCATGACACGAGTGACATAAAGCTGTCTATGCCCACCCCGTCCCCCAAGCTCAAACACAACCCTAATGCGGCCCTCAATGAAATCAAGTTTGACACGCCTGTCTTAACTTCTCCAAAGTTACTGCCAAAATATTTCAGGTGGATTCTGTTAATGTAGCCCTGCATGGCTAATCCATTCTGGTTGGGAGGTGGCCTGGTTAAGGTAATCGAACAAGTTCTACCTTCCACCCCAACACGTTGGATGCCCTTATTTGTCAAAGGGATCTCTGTGACATTTGCAAACATTTTTTTTGCTTCTTGTAAGCACACCAGATCACACTGCTTCTCTTCTTACTATAGAGCTCATCTTTCCAAATAAATATCAAGATAAAACAAGATGCCAGAAAATCAGGCCACTGGTTGGATAAGGCTTCTTCCTTGTAAGAGAAAGAAACTGTTTCTTTCTTTGGCAGCAATCTTGGCCATTCTCTGCAAAGGTAGGTGCAATGTAGTAAAATAAGAAAAAAAATATGGAATTAAATATTATTGTCCAGTTGAGGGATAAGGTTGCTCTACTCTGATTTCAGTTTCCTTTGGAGCTGTGCTCTCCACTCTCTTCTCGTACTGGAGACTTGTGATGTTTCTGTGAAATTTGGTTTATTTAGCAATGCCTAAGTTGATCAGGAGCAACTTGCTTGTTTTGAAAAGCTAAGAAAGATTAGGACTTGGATGAGAGACCTGCAGAGAGAATACTAGGGCTATAAGGTAGAATGAGAAACTAGCAATACTCTAGACCAGTGTTTCTCAAACTTGGTGACTTTAAGTCCTGTGGACTTCAACTCCCAGAATCCCCCAGCCAGCTGTGGGATTCTGGGAGTTGAAGTCCACAGGACTTAAAGTCACCAAGTTTGAGAAACACTGCTCTAGACAGAACGTCAACTGTGTAACAGAGGCATAGATATAAAAGAGGGGTGTCAAACTCAGTTTCATTGAGGGATGCATTAGGATTGTGTTTGGCCTCGGAGGGGGGGGGAGGTTTGAACAACAGTGTTGTTGTTTACCAATATAGCCAGATAATGCCACAACTTACAGACTCTAAACTGCTGAATGACATCTTCTCTTTCAATCTCCTGAGACCACTGTTATGGTGGAGGGGGTGTGCAGTGGAGATATGGCCTCATCTTTTGGGTGGGTTGACAACTTGTGATGTTCTCCATTTTATGAGCTAGTCCTGCAAGAAACCTTAAGGGGTTTTCCAGTGTTTTCATTTAGGTTTTGTCTGTATCCATATTTTGTTTTGTTTTGTTTTTCTTGGACCAGGAATCAGAAGTCAAAGGGCATGGGAGTATACAATCACTATGGAATCTCCTGTCTCTGTACAGCGTGGTCTTGCTGTTCATATTCCATGCCAGTTCACTTATGACCAGGGAGACGAGTCGCGGTCTGAGAACATATTTGCTTATTGGCTTAAGTATCCATTTTCCTTCTGTTCTCCATCACTTTCTCAAGCCTGCAGGCCTGTCGCTACCAACAACCAAAATATGAGAGTTGAACGTTCGGCTAAGGACCGCTTCTATTTATTAGGAGATCCAAATAAAGGAAATTGTTCACTTGTCATCACAGATGCTCGCATAGAAGATGAAGGGGAATACATCTTGAGAATTGAGGGGAAAGGTCAATTAAAATATTCTTTTGTCGAAAAAACACTTAATGTTAATGTGACAGGTAAGTAGTTTTCTGTTGTTGGATGAGTCATTCATTTTGCTGTTTTGGTCTCTTTTATGTAGTGAAGAGATCAGAAAAGATCTAGGACCAGGGTGTCAAACTTGATTTCACTGAGAGCCACATCAGGGTTGTCTTTGATCTTGGGGCAGGGGGGGGCAAGGCGGGTATAGACAGGGTAGGCGTGGCCAGCTCAACATCACTTGTGTTGGGGGTGCCTGTGGCGGCCCAAGAGCTCTGCCAGCACAAACGAGCTCCTGAGCTCCGTTTCCAGCTGCAATGGCCTCCTGCAACCCTCTCCGTGAAAACGGAGCTCGGAAGAGCCACTGCAGGCTGGTCTTCCGTTGTTTTCTAAGCACTCCATGGACTGGATGTGATCCGCTGGCCTTGAATTCGACACCCCTGATCAGTGGTGAAATTCAATTTTTTTTTTACTCCCGGTTCTGTGGGTGTGGCTTGGTGAGCATGGTGTAGTTTGGTGGGCGTGGCTTGGTGGGCGTGGCATGGGAAGGATACTGCAAAATCTCCATTCCCAGCCCACTCTGGGGCCAGCCAGAGGTGGTATTTGCTGATTCTCCGAACTACTCAAACTTTCCACTGCCAGTTCTCCAGAACCTGTCAGAGCCTGCTGGATTTCATCCCTGCCCCTGATCTAGGAGAACAGCTATTCAGAGGTATGGGTGGAAAAAAACAAAGATAGCCACTGTGGCTGTGTGATTGAAGCCTCCTCTCGTTCCTCGGTCTGTCAAGATCGCCATTTTGCCCTGCCAGCAGATGCCAGTCTGCCATTACAACTGTGGGGGGAGGGGAGAGCTGGGCTGCAGGGAGGCAAGGGGTTGGGATAAGGGGGAATTGAAACTACACATCGTGCCATCCTGTAAGAACTGCTGGCTGGTCCAAAGTGTCACGTCATGGAATGCAACACTTTCCAGCCTGCCAAGTCAGGGACGGTTACCAAAACAATTTGTTTGAAAGCAATTGGACACGAGGAGATAAGCAAGGGGGAAGGTGCAAAGAAGGGAAGAGCTAACCCGATGCTTTGGGTGTGTAAAACCAGATTCGGCTTTGCTACGCTGTCACCGCTTGGCTTTAGTTAAATATACTTTCACTACGGATGGAGTCGAGAGTCTTTCTTTTCTAACTGGCCAAGTTGGGACAGCTGACCCTGTCTTCTATGAGCTTCCTGACCTTATATACCTTCTTGGAACTTTAACTTTTCCTCTTCCTGTGTTTCAGAACCAATCCAGAAAGTCGACATCACAGTGAACATCGGAGGCTCTGGTGAGATTTCAAACCATGGGTGTTTTTGCAGACCCCTTCAAGCACAATACAGAGGGCGGATCCTCTGCTTGGTTGTCAAATGTTCTTGCAAGCTGGAAACCTTCTCCCCTTTTATCTGATCCTTCCATAAGCAGCATCTCCCCCTCTCCTTTTTTTTTTAAAAAAGGTCAAGGTTGTTTGCATTATATATTTCACAAATGAAACCAAACAACCAAATATTCAACTACCTTGTTTTTCTGAAACTATGTCAAATCTGGGGAGGAGGTTTCCAATTTGCAGTTTTGGGTAGTTCCCTGACCGATGCCCCTAAATGCTTGCAGGCTCACCATCTTCGCCACTCAAGCCTGTGATAACCAAGGAAGGAAACACTGTCATCCTGATTTGTACTGCTGATGGTAGACCAACTCCCAGCCTATCCTGGATGAAGGAGAACCAGCAAATTGGCAAGCCCATGCAACAGAGGCTTGAGCTGCATGAAATCGGACCAAAGGATGCTGGAAAATATCAGTGCTTGGCAAACAATCAGTATGGATCTCTCAAGACGATGGTTGAAGTGATTGTCCAGTGTAAGATTTAATTGTTGTTGGGTTATTTAGCTGAAAACACTCAATTCACTATAACAGTGATCCAGGAAATATTCCCACTTCATTTGGGGCAGCAGCCCAAGGTCAATACATCCTTACCCCAGGTGAATCTTCCGTTAATGGAGGTCTCCGCAAATGTGTGTGGATGTGAGTGCCTGTTGTTCATCTAGGTCGGGGTGTCAAACTCAGTTTTTTTTTAGGGCTGCATCAGGATTGTGTTTGACCTTGCGGGGCTGGGTTGGGCATGGCCAGCTCAACATCACTTGTGTCGAGATGTTTGTGGTGGCCCAGCAAAAACGGGCTCCCGAGCTTCATTTCTGACTGCAACGGCCTCCTGCAACCCTCTGCCAGCAAAAATGGAGTTCAGGAGGGCTGCATTTCCCCATTTCTCAGGCAGAGGCACCCTTGCTGTTTCCAGGGTGGCTTCCACGGGCCAGATCTAAGCACCCCGTAGGCCGGATCCACCTTGCGGGCCTTGAGTTTGACACCCTTGATGAAGGGTGAAATATCAGAAGGTCTTTGACTTTAAATTAGTTTTTTTAGTTACAAGAGTTTACACAGATCAAAGTCTTAGCCAGTGAGGCACCACATCCCTGTAAAAATTAATGGTATCATCTCTCTTAACCCTTTGTCAGCCACAGCTGCTGTCTTACAGTATATACAAGAGTTAACAAGGAATGGAGCCTTCTAAGAAAGTTGCCATAAGTATTAGTGCTCCAACTACAATTTTCCTTCCTTAAAAACATTTCGGTTGCATCTCCTTTTCACCGCAAAAGAACAGGCTGCACACTTTTTAGGGGAAGTTATGATTGTATCAACCGAGGAAAGGAATTATGGGTGTGGTGTCATATTTCCTAAAATAACAGTTGAGCGAGGAAAGCTGGACCCATCCCCACAATACATTTCTCTGCTCTGCGGCTTCAAATCCTTTTCTTTCAGCTTTTGTTCTGCTTCACTTTGGAGAGGCATCTATACCACGCAGAGGTGGGTTCCTACCAGTTCGGATCGTTTCGGGCGAGTAGGTAGTAACTTGGCCTGCCACGCGCCCGAACCGGTTCTCTTGGTGGCACCTATGGTGCCATCATCTTTTTTCTGTTTCTGTGCATGCGCAGAAGCATTTTTAAAAGTACTGTGCATGTGCACAGAGCAACCCTTTGTCTGAAACGATATAGGGTTTCCTGCCTAGGGAAGGGGTTGGACTAGAAGACCTCCAAGGTCCCTTCCAACTCTACTATTGTATTGTATTGTAAACCCTGAGCGAACCCATCCCTGATACTGTGTTTCCCCAAAAATAAGACAGGGTCTTATTTTCCTTTGACACCTGTAATAAGCACTTGGCCTTATTTTCAGGGAGGTCTATTTATTTTTGAGGTACAGGAGGCGGTGAGCGTGGTCACCTCATGGCTGCTGCTGTGTTGCAAATATTTTCGGGGAGGACTTATTTTAGTGCATGCACTCAAAAGCCCAATTGGGCTTATTATCCAGGGAGGTCTTATGTTCGGGGAAACAGGGTACCAATCTATTCTATCCTATCTTGAAGGGTGGGGATGATGGAAATTATAACTCAAAGCATTGCGGGGAGATACGAGATTAGAAAAGGCTGCCTCAGGACAAAGTAACATTATTTCCTCCCACTAAAAGCAGATAAGAATTTCTTCCTCAACAACAAAATTGTATTGCAATGTTACGGGTTGTGCAGCTGCATCTGTAGAATTACTGTAAGAAGAAGACAAAATCTGATACCCGCTTATTTCCTCTATGATTACCACTTTTTTACACCGCCACCCCCAAATGTAATAATCAAGATTCTCAGAATGCCAAAAGGGAAGTTTAGATTAGAAGTTACTCCACTTCGTTCTCTTTCCTAACTTTCCTCCTGCAAACAACGAGGCTAATAACGTTATGAAAGGAATACACGAGGTGCCACTTAGGAAATGTGTAGAAGGAAGGATGCAGGAAATATAGTCAGTAATCCAGAAAAGGGTATTTTATTGCGGGGGCGCTGGGCTGATAGAATGGGACTACTGGCCACGGCCTCCTTGTCATGGCCACTTCACTGCCCCCCCCCGTCCCAGCAGACCCATCGTGATCCTGCAGCCCTGGTGAAAGGTCTGCAACCAGGTGGCCAGGGCCAATTGTCCTAGACCCAGGAGTGGGCTTCAAAAATTACAGCAATGGGTTCGCTGCCCTGTTGCTGGGTGGGTGTGGCCATGATGGGAGTGGCCTAGTCAACCTCCTGCATCACGTTGTGGGGGAGGCGTTTTCACCTTCCCCAGGCTCCGGAGGCTTTCCTCGAGCCTCTGGGAGGGCGAAAACTGCTTCCCCCTGGGCTCCAGAGACCCTCCGGAGGCTGGAAACAGGCCCATTTCTGGACCATTAGAACCTCTGGTAGGCCCATTTCCCCCCCTCCCCAAGCTTCCGTGCAGCACCTGCACTTACCTGGCATGATGAATGGGCTGCGTGGAGACTCCTGGGACGGGCAGGATGGGATGGGCAGGCCAGGCGTGGACAGCCGGGGTGGCATTTGGTGATTCACCGAACTGGGCAGAATCCTAGCTAGGGGATTGCTCGAACCTGTGCGAACCCCCAGCAGCCCACCCTTGCCTAGACCCAGTGACGTGCGGTGAGGTTTATGGCTGGTGAGGCACTGACACAGTGGTGGGTTTCAATTTAGACTTTTGGACTTCAACTGCCACAATTCCACAGCCAGGGATGCTCAGTTCCAATTTAAAGTGACAGCATTTGTTTTCCTCCTTTGTGAAAGAAGTTTCCTTCTTTCTTTTTCTTTTTCTTCTCCCTTCTCCTCCTTCCTCCCTCTCTCCCTTCCTCCCCCTTCTCTCAAACACACACACACACACACATACACAAGTTGGATTGGACTATCTCTCCTGACCTCAGCTTTCGCCTTTTTCCTTTTACATTTTTTTTCTTTTCATGATGACAGTGGTGAGGCTGTGCCTCCCCTGCCTCACCTGACTGCACGTCACTGCCTAGACCCCTATGTAGAAGACTACAGAATTCATACAGTTTGGATCTTTTATTTCAAACTTCCGACTCCTCATTCTGGACTTGTTTAGAAAAGCCATGAACGTTTGGCTCTTCACCCTTTGGTGAGAGAAAGTGAGACCCCCTTGTTTCATGACACTTGTCATCTACGGAGCTCTGAAGCAACCTTTAAGAGGTCTTGCAGGCCAGAAGTCTTATCCTTCTTCTCCACAAAAGCTTTTCTCTTGTGAAGTTTGATATGGTTGTTTTTTCCCCCCAGATCGTCCAAGGATGCTGGTTTTCAACATCTCCCAAACTCACAGGAGAGGCTCCATACTCTCTCAAGGTACTTTAGGATCAGCGGTGAAATTTAATTTTTTTTTTAACTACCGGTTCTGTGGGCATGACTTGGTGGGCATGGCAGGGGAAGGATACTGCAAAATCTCAATTTCTTCCCCACTCCTGCAGGAAGGATATTGCAAAATCTCCATTCCCACCCCACTTTGGGGCCAGCCAGAGGTGGTATTTGCTGGTTCTCTGAACCACTCATAATTTCCGCTGCCGGTTCTCCAGAACCTGTCAGAACCTGCTGAATTTCACCCCAGTTTAGGATGCAACTATGTGCAGGATTCCTCTCTTTTCTGAAGGATGCCACTGGCTGGCTTGACCAAGACTCTTTCATGGAAATGATGGATGCTTTAACTCTGGTTTCAGGTTGCTTCAAGGAGCTGCCCAGTGGCTCTGAGTTGACAGCTCAAGAAGGTGACTCATTGGAGCTGTTCTGCAAAGCAGATAGCAATCCTCCAGCCACAACTAGTTGGAAGAAAAGAGACGGCCACTTGCAGAAGCCTCTAGATAACCAATTGAGACTGACCAATCTGACTGTTGAAGATGAGGGTGTCTATGTGTGCAATGCTACAAACGTGCTCGGCATTGGTCAGGGGACCTTCCGGCTCTCCGTGACATGTGAGTGAATCATAATCCTCTAGAAGGCACTTCCTTCTAGAGGGAAGATATTTAAGCTGTTGACTGCTTGAGCTATATGACATTCTTCATCCTTGGTGTTCTGACCGAGGCTTCCCAAGAGCATGAAGCAAACTCCTTGTCCCAACAAAAGCCCCTTTTCTTAATTGACGGTGAATTCTGCTCATCCACATCCAGTCTTTCAAGGGAGGATTTACGGTCACGGACCTTATCTGGTTTAGAGAGCTGCCTGGATGATATCTGCAAAACTTGGCAAGGAGCTCGGAGAGTCATGAATCATTAAGTGAACTAATTGTCTCCTACAAACTCCACTCTCCTTTTGCCCCTCTTTTATTTCCTCTGGGAGGGGCCATTCATCGTCCACCTGTGGTCTTCCTCCCAAGTCAACCTCTTGCTGTTCCCTTAGCCTTGCAATGCTGCACATGTGCACACTGGGAACAGGCTCCAGCTGTTCCTCTGCCTCACTGATGTCTGACTCTGAAGGCAGCTGATAAATGGCATAGGGCTCTGGCCCCCTCTCTGCCTCCGACACAGAGCCCTCATCAGAGCCTTCCCCAGACTCCAGGACTGGCCCCTGTTCCTCCCCAACCTCCTCACTGTCCGAATCTGCTGCCAGCTCTAACACTTGGCAGAAAACCAGTCAAGGCTCAGTTGGGCTGAAGAGAGAGAGAATTGAAGAGAGATTCCTTGCTACCTCAAGCCAAGTAGGATGTTCATAACGAGGGAGGTCACATGCGGGTTGGAGTCCTATTATAGGACAGTGAGACTCTTACCAGTGACACTTTCGTCACCCTGACAGTTCTACGTTTGGAAAAACCATGTCACCGTTTTCCTTTTCATGCAAAGAAGTCTTGCAAATCTGCTACAAAATCTTAACGTTTGAACTATATGACTCTTTTGCTCTTTTCCAGATGCCCCAAGGCTCAGCAGAAGCCCCCAGAAAAATACAATGTGTTATTACCATGGCAACGGTTTCCTGTGTACTTGTACCTTGGATGCTAAGCCACTGCCCCAGATCGAGTGGGAGGTGGATGGGGAGAGGATAACCGAGGAAAGCAAGAGAAGAGGAAACTGGACAGTCCAACCTTCAGTCCAGAAGAATGAGGTCACCAGTACCTTAAACTGGACTGGCAGCCTAGATAAAGATCATAATATTATCTGCATGGGGAACAATTCTTATGGAATCCAAAGAATGCAATTCCTGTTGCATGCCAAGAGAGACCCAACTTCAAAATCTTCCATGGGTAAGGAATTCCACCAGGTGCGTGTAAGGGTATCTGGGAATTACCTTGAAAAGTAGAAGGAAAAACCCACAGCCTAGACAATAAGAGAACTACCCTGGTGGTGTAGTTTTTAAAGTGAAGTATTGCAGGCTAACTCTGCCAATAGCCTGGAGTTCGATCTTGATGGGCTCGAGATTGACTCAGTCTTCTTTCCTTCTGAGGTCGATAAAATGAGGATCCAGATTATTGGGGACAATCCTGACATTGTAGATTGCTCAGGTAAAGGTAAAGGTTCCCCTCGCACATATGTACTAGTCGTTCTCTACTCTAGGGGGTGGTGCTCATCTCCATTTCAAAGCCGAAGAGCCAGAATGCTGTTACCTTCCCATCAAAGGTGGTTCCTATTTTTCTACTTGCATTTTTTACATGCTTTCGAACTGCTAGCTTGGCAGAAGCTGGGACAAGTAACGGGAGCTCACTCTGTTATGAGGCGCTAGGGATTCGAACCGCTGAACTGCCGACCCTTCTGATCGACAAGCTCAGTGTCTTAGCCCAATAAATTGCTCACAGAGAGTTATAAAACATTCTGGAGAGGTATATAACTCTAATCGCTATTGTTATTGCTAAACAATGGTCTGATAAATGAAGTATGAGCCCTGAGGAAGGGCGAAGAGGAGAAAACATCTCAGAAAAGAATCACCTTGTTGTTTGGGAGACAATAAATGTAAGGAGGGGAGAGGTAGTTTCAAGCTTGCAAGTTTCAGTTACAAAAGTCCTAGAACTTGCAACTAACAATTGGGCCCAGAATTTCCATTGCAATGCATAAGTAAGTTATGCCCAATTTCATGAGCCTTTTTTTGCAACAGTTGTGAAGCAAATCACTGTGATTGTTAAGTGAATCACACAATCATTAAGCAACTGGCTCCCCCCCCATTGATTTTACTTGTCAGAAGCCAGCTGGAAAGATCACATATGACGATCACATGACATTGGAATGTTGCAGTTTTCCTAAAAGTCATACTTCATTTACCCACATTTTGATTCTGTGATTGTGGGAAAGCCCTGATGGTTGTAAGTGTGAGGACCACTTCTAAGTCACTTTCTTCAGTGTCATTGCACTTGGAAAGGTCCCCGAATGGATGGTTGCAAAACAAGGACTATCTATAATGATTCTTATCTGTTTCCTTCAAGGCCACCTCCTTGATTCTCCATAGTCTTTGGAACAGAGATTTCCTCTACCTCTAAGATGTGCAGTCTTAGGAACTAGACTTCCTAATTTCCCAAAATCTCTTCCCAAATTATTACCAGAAGAACCAGGCTTCCTAATTCCCCAGGGTTGATTTTCCACAAAGGTCTTGGTTTATTGTTGCAGGAGAATCTAATAAGGCTTTGTTCATTGCTGGGCTATGTGGAATTTTTCTGGGAGCTGGACTCTTCATGTTGTGTCTATTCCTGATCAGGTGAGTTTCTCTCCAAGTCATAATGTTTTGATAGGATCGATAAAATTAAACTCTGAACAATAACTAGTATCAATCTATAAATCTCACTGTAAGTTCATCATAAGGTAAAGGTTCCCCTCGGACATATGTGTTAGTTGTTTCTGACTCTAGGGGGCAGTGCTCATCTCCGTTTCAAAGCCAAAGAGCCAGCGCTGTCGCAAGAAAATCTCTGTGGTCATGTGGCTGGCATGACTAAATGTCAAAGGCGCATGGAACACTGTTCTCTTCCCACCAAAGGTGGTTCCTATTTTTCTACTTGCATTTTTACGTGCTTTCGAAGTGCTAGGTTGGCAGAAACTGGAACTCTGTTACGTGGTACTAGGGATTTGAACTGCTGACCTTTCTGATTGACAAGCTCAACGTCTTAGCCACTGAGCCACCGTGTCCCTAAGTTCATTATAGCCAGCCTATTGCAGATCCTGCCCAGGTCCTACCTTCCACATTCTAGGTTTTCAATGCATAGATAGTGTCATTCGGAATGACCATTAAATGTTGACAATCATTTTTTATTAGGAATAATGTCTGCAAAATACAAAAAAGAAATCCAGTATTTAATACTACATATAATTACGGCGGCAAGGATTGCCTTTGCCCAGAAATGGAAAAACAAACTAACTCCAAGCGAAGATGAAATAATAAGAAAGGTTATGGATTGTGCTGAAATGGACAAACTAACTAAAGAAATTCAGGGAAAAGAAGAATCAGAATTCTATCAGATATGGGATAAATGGTATAGGTGGATAGAGGAAAGAAACAAGAATCAATGAAGGGATATAACAAAACTCAAAACTAATAGTTATGAGTAAAATAAGAGAATGGTGAAATCCAAATGAAATACAATAGAAGGGGAAATAATATAAGGTGAGCGGTATCGATTGATAATTGCTATTAGAAAGAACAGGAAAACTCCTGTTTGTATTGCATTGTGTAAATGTGTTGTACGTCTTAAGTTTTTTGTGTGTGTATTTTACATGTTTGTGAATAAAATTGAAAAATTGAAAAAAAGAAAAGAAAAAAAATGTTGACAATCGTTATGCTTCAGATCTGGTAGATTTCAGCGGAGTTGCAATGCTGAAGAATTCGTTAATTGTTCTGTGAACAACACGAGGGAAGAATTGGGCCAACATACTAATCATAATCATCATTCTTTATGGGATATTTCACTGCAAAAGAATGAAAGGGAAATAAAAGTAGGGAAAAGGTAGAGAAGGTGTGGCAATATACGTGCATTTATTGTATGCTTAAAAATGATTTAGATGCGATGCCTCAGTACATGTGGCAGAATTGATACAGCATCTCTTTAAAGCAGCCACTTTTTCAGGCAGCTGCTTTAATGAGCCACATTACATTTTAAAAAGCCACAATTTTTCAAGCATGGAATAAACCCAGTAGAATAAATGACATCTGCCCCTAATTTTAATAGGTCTACTTTAGACAGGATAAAATTTGGAGCCATCCTAAAGTAGGTAGCGGTTTCTCTAAGGTTAGAGGAATACAGGATAAAGGTGCAGGAATTTGTTCTTTGCTTATTTGATTACAATCACTAAGTTACTCCCAAGTAGAGTATCTATAATAGTGCAGAAAAACATTCTGCTTGACTCCAGATGTTTAGTCTAAGCTACCCATCTGTCATTGTTATATTTGGGAAGAGCCAAAGTATGATCTACCCCTCTGTGGTGACATGATATGAATCCTTAGTATTTATACAGTGTGTACAAAGACACAAGCCCGCAACCCAATGTAATTACGCTTTCAAATAAATGGAGTGTTGCATTGTTGTGGGAAGGAAATGTATCATTAATAAGAGAAAGGGACAGAAAAATGATGGATGTGAACCTATTAGGGAATTGAAACAAGCAAAAAGTTAGGGATTAAGAAACCAGGAGGAAAAAATAGAGACGTTGGTGGCTTCTTATTCTGTAGTAACTATTGCTGTAGCAGTGGATTACTCTAGTAATAGAAGTTGGGCTACATTGGGGTCCTTAAACTCTTTACTTCATCAACCCCTTGATGAAGTTTCTAATTGCTTATTAGCCCCCAAACATTTGTTATATGAAAATAATGTAATAAAGGTACAAAAATAATAGCAATAAAACTTGTTGGCTAGTCCTTCGGTACTATTAGTTAAAGTATTGTTGATTACCCCTTAGAGCAGTGTTTCTCAACTTTGGCAACTTGAAGATGTCCGGACTTCGACTCCCAGAATTCCCTGGCTGGGGAATTCTGGGAGTTGAAGTCCGGACATCTTCAAGTTGCCAAGGTTGAGAAACACTGCCTTAGAGAGTCCCATTAGCCTTTGGGGGTCAAAATTGATCACTTTGGAGAACACTGAATTAAATCATTTCCTAGGTCCCATCCATTCTATGACTCCACGGATGTATAATAACCAAAATGTTGTCTTACTGAATTCCTGCCAGGGTTTTTAAGCAGAGGAAAGCATTGCTTGAAGCTAGCCATGTCGAAGGAACCTCTTCTGGACGAGAACCTCAGGTGAAACCCAATAATTCCAGCCATATCTACAGCAACGTTTTCCCGATGGTAGGCTTCATATCGTATCTTTGCTATTCTTTGTCTCCTGATCTGGAGAAGGAAGGAAGGATGGAGGGAGGGAGAGAGGAAAGGAGGATGGAAGGAAGGAAGGAAGGAAGGAAGGAAGGAAGGAAGGAAGGAAGGAAGGAGCAAGTTCAAACTAAATCAGTGGAATGGAATGGGATGGGGTGGGATGGGATGGAATGGAATGGAAGAGAGTAGAGTAGAGTAAAGTAGAGTAGAGAAGAGTAGAATAGAATAGAATAGGAAAATGTAAAAAATAGAATAGAATAGAGAATAGAATATAGAATATAAAAAAATAGAATCAAACCAAATGTAGAATATAGAGAATAGAATAGACTAGAATAGAATTATTGGCCAATTGTGATAAGTACACAAGGAATTTGTCCCCGGCTCTGCTTGTGAGCTCTTGCCTCTCCATATCCTCCAAGAAAGCAGGACTTCTTGAAACTGAAGTTGTTCCAAAAGGAGCTTTTATTAGAAGGCTTGAGATGGCAAGAGGTCTAGGCGGGAAGAACTGAATCTTCCAACTTAAAAAATCAGCAATTAAAAGCGGTGCAAACAAACCCCCTCTCCCAGCACAGCGATGCAGAAAACGGAAAATTCATATAGAGATCTCTCCGACCAGGAAATAGAAACAGAATCTTCCCTCTTTCCCAAAACATTGTTCCTTTCTTTCAGGGTCCAAGATTACCCCCGGTCGATAAGCCAAAACCTGCTGGAGAAAGGAAGCCTAAAGTACTCCAGGGATCCACTGTTCCAGCCCCAAGGACAGCACAGCCAGCTGAACTGCAGTATGCCGCCCTAGATTTCAAGCCGAAAAGTAAAGGCGTTTCAGGCTTAGGCGACAACAATGTGGAATATTCATCAATCCAAAGAAAATAAAATCCTTGGAAGTGATGGTTAGCGTTTGAAGAAATGGGGAGAGAAAGAGGATTGATGTTTTTTGAACTTCGGTGCTGGACTCAGGATTGGTATTCACTTACCTTCCTTACCGGTTTGCAAATGTGAGCATGCCTTCCCTCGTGCCACCTACGCACATGCACTTTTGGTGGAAAAAAAATGGCCCGAATGGGATGCCGTAGACCCAGGGCGGGTGGGCGGGGCCAGCTACAATTTCCGCTACCGGTTCGGGCGAACTTGTAGAATGCCGCCTCTGTGCTGACTCCTGAAGATACCACGGAGAGCCAAGAAATAAATCATCAAACAAATCAGCCACAATTAATCAGGCTCAGATTGTCTATTTCATGCCCATTATAAGGAGACCCAGCTGTAACACTGGGAAAGGAGGAAGGAAAGAGAAGAAGAGGATAACCAGCAGCAAGCGGGATGGATTCGGTTATAAGTGGCCATGGGGCAACCTAAGGACCAAGTTAGGGACAGATCATCCTGGAGAAAGTTTATTTATGTGGTTGCTTAAGATCTGACACTGATTTCGTGATACGTAATTAATTGATCATTCCTAAGAAACATCACATATAATGAGAATAGGGCTACTAGATCAAAACTGTAATAATTCACACACATGTACATATATATATATAATGTACATATAGATATACATACAAGAAAACACTTATCTCTCTTTGTCTATATATTTCCATTGAGTGAAATGCTGCATTGCAGAACAACAATTTTGGAACCATTATTTATTTATTTATTATTCACATTTATAGACCGCCCCCTCTCCCGGAAAGGACTCGGGGCGGTGTACAGTCACTAAAATGCATTATAAAATACATACACAAAACAGTTAAATAATTAAATACGTAGGTGAAGGAGGTTATAAGACTGTAATAGAATAATAAATATAGTACATTAAAAGCTTATTAAAACCCCAAACCCAATTAAAATGAATAAATCCCCGGGAGGTGAAACTAAGAAAGTGCCAGGCCAGCTGATTGAAATAGGTGAGTCTTTAACTTTTGCCGGAAGGAACGGAGGTCGGTGGTAGTTCGAATGTCTGAGGGGAGGTCATTGCAGTGGTGGGATTCCATTTTTTTTACTAGCGGTTCTGTGGGCGTGGCTTTGTGGGCGTGGCTTTGTGGGCGTGCAGGGGAAGGTTACTGCAAAATCCCCATTCCCTCCCCACCCCCCTAACCTGCTTTCCAGCTCGGTCTTTCTGTTCAGTGCAACAAAAGAAGATCAGCTGGGAGGATGGGAGGCAGCAGGGGCGGGGCCAATCTATTTGCCGGTTCTCCACACTACTCAAAACCTCCGCTACCGGTTCTCCAAAACCTATCAGAGCTATCTAAATACCACCTCTGAACCATTGGTACCTCAAACGGCCTAACTTGCAGAACGGGTCCAAAATCCAGGAGCCAAGACTCCTGTAGGATTGAAATTAGACAAATGTGTAGCTGCTGCACCACCGTACTGTTGACCAAACGTTCAGTAGACCGGCCTCCTCCTTTGGCTTTGGAATGGGTCAACTCACCATGGCCAACTCACCGTGACCAATTTGTTATGATCAATTCACCGCAGAAAATGCTATAGCCCTAACATTTCAGAAAAACGATGTCCAATCTCTTCTTAAAAATTTCCAGTGTAGGAGCATCCTCACCTTGGGAAGCAAGTTGTTCCACTGATTAATTGTTCTGACTGTCAGGAAATTTCTCCTTAGTTCTAGGTTTCTTTTCTTCTTGATTAGTTCCCATCCGTTGCTTCTCGTCCTGCCTTCAGGTTCTTTGGAAAATAGATTGACTGTCTCTTCTTTGTGGCAACCTCTTAGATATTGGAACACTGCTATCATGTCACCTCTAGTCCTTCTTTTCATTAAACTAGACATACCCAGGCCCAGCAACCATTTTTTATATGCTTTAGCCTCCAGTCCCCTAAGAGGGTTGAGTCAACACTGAGTGTAGAGTCAATGTGATAACAGGAGCTCAGAGCTTTGGTTCCACTCCAAAATTACCTTTGGGGTTTCAATGACAATCATCTTCTCTCAACCTGTTGCTTCAAAACACAAGTATGACTTCATGAGCGATGTTCAAGCATATACAGCCAACACCAGATTATGCTCAGCCCTAGCAGGAAACTTTTTAAAACTACAAATTGACAGAAGGTTCTTCTTTATGTAAGACTGGTGATGACGAAAAATGTTTTCAAGGGGATAATCCTTTACATTCCCATGCTGGAACAAATCCAGCCATTATTCCAGGGGAATAAAAACTGAGTTAAGAAGCTGGTTTACCTTATTTCCCGGGAGGGGGCTGGGGGGGACCATAAAGGGAGCAGCAGCTCCCCTGTGAATGGGGGGAGAAAAGTTCAGATTCTTTCTGCCACAGCATGGGGGTTGGACTAGAAGTCCTCCAAGGTCCCTTCCAACTCTGTTATTCTACTCTACTCTACTCTACTCTACTCTACTCTACTCTACTCTACTCTACTCTACTCTACTCTACTCTACTCTACTCTACTCCATTCCATTCCATTCCATTCCATTCCATTCCATTCTATTCTGACCTGTGTTGAGGGTGTGTTTTTATTACCTACAGACACAGTTAATCTCCTAGGCCACCCAATCGAGCCCCATCCCTTTTTTTAATTTGTTGAACAAGGATGTTGCAATTGACCGGTGAGAAGTACTAACCACTTCTGCTTTCCGCGAGGGAAGAGATTTCCGTCCAAAGGCCTTTTCCTGCACTGGTCTGACAATAGCACAGAATAAACTGCAGGAGCACAGAAGCTCTCCGAAGTCCTGGAGAACAGCAGCTCTTCTGCACCAAGGGGTGAGACCACTTTTCTTTTCCCTCAGTGGGAATTTTAAGACCCGCGTGGACTTCAAATGACTCTGACTGAGATCAAAAAAAGAGCTTTAAAGGGTCTAATTTGAGCTTTATTGGCATCATTTACTTTGCAGCTTAGCTGGCCGAGCACAGTAAGAGAATTGAACATGCCTTATTCTGAAATTTCTGGGTTAAGTGGTACAAATTTTTCATTCTGCTGCGGCTGTTGTTCTTAGTCTTTTGGGGGTTTGTCTTCTCGGTGGAAGAAATATTTTAAAAGGTGGTTTTCGACACCAGAAGCTTTTGCAGAGCTGGTCCAAGCATTGTGCAGGAATACGAAGTTTTAGAGACAGGGAAAAGCAACAAACAAAAGCTTTTGAATTTGTCTTTCTTGCATTCTTGCTCTAAAGGATTTTCTGCTTCATCATCCAAAATAACTGGGCTGCCATTGAATATTAGGCATATTACCTTGATGGATGTAGACAACAAAAAACAAGAATCATTATGTAGTCATTTCTAGAGCAAGAAGTTAATATCCAGGTAGAGCTGGCATCAGATTCAGATAGGGAGGAGGTTGGAGAGGAACATGGGCCAGTCCTGGAGTCTGGGGAAGACTCTGATGAGGCAGAGATGGGACCAGGGCCGTCTGACAGTTATCAGCTGCCTTCGGAGATGGACCTCAGTGAGGCAGACGAACAGCTGGAGCCTGTTTTCAGTGTGCGCATGCGCAGAGTAGCCAGACAAAGGGAACAGCTATGGAACAGTGGTCGACTTAGGAGTAACAGGTGGACGGTGAACGGCCCCTCCCATAGGGAAGAAAATGGGAGCAAAAGGGGAGTGGAGTTTGCAGGAGACAATTTAGTTCATTCCTGCATTCTTGCCAAGTATTGCGGCGTCTGAAAGATCTCGGCATGGCCATTCTCCAAGCCTGATAAAGGTCGGTCATTGTGAACTATCTTGTAAGTCTGTGGGAGAGGAAAGACTTTGCTGGAGAGGAATTCACTATAAATTAAATAAAAGGGGTTTATCGGGACGAGGACTCGGCTTTTTGCTGTTGGGGAACCTAAGGTCACAACACAGACAGACATATACAGGTAGTCTTCAACTTAAAACGGTTCATTTAGTGACTGTTTGAAGTTACAAACGGCACTGAGAAAGTATGACCATTTTTCACACTTACAACTGTTGCAGCATCCCCATCATTACACAATCAAAATTCAGATGCTTGGCAACTGATTCTTACTTATGACCGTGGCAGTGTCCCGGGGGTCACGTGATCTCCTTTTGTGACTTTCTGACAAGCAAAGTCAATGGGGGAAGCCAGGTTCACTGAAGAACGCAGTTACTAACTTATCAGCTGCGGTGATTCACTTAACAACTGAGGGAAGAACATGGAGCAAAACTCACTTAACAAATGTCTCACATAACAACAGAAATGTTGGACTCAATTGTGGTTGTACGTTGAGGACTAATTGTGGTTGTACGTTGAGGCCCGTTTCCCCCCCACCCACCCACACACACACACACATGCTCTGACTCAATTGTGGTTGTACGTTGAGGACTACCTGTTGTTTACACCCACACCTGCTTTTACACAGGAATCATTTCAGAAAGGATAATTCAATCAAGTGAGCATCTCAGAGGGTCAAGAATCAATGGGCATTTTTTTTTGAAATGCTGCTTCTTCTCCAGTTGAAACCAGGGTCTTTTCACACCTCTGATGTCTGCTTTGGATCATTTATTTAAGAATTTCCTAAAGTGATAATTCCTGGGCTCCCTGCAAGAAGTAAAAGTGATGAAAAATCCTGCCTAAAATTTCCACTTTTGTGTCTGCTTTGATCAGGAAGGTGTGCCTGGTAATATTTCCCTGAATCTTTCAGAACTTCTTATTCTCTCTTTGCTTACAAGTCCCAAATTTCTGAAATCTGGAAATTCTCAAATCTGGAAGTGGAAACCCTTCCTTTAGAAAAAAGAAGGCATTCGCCCACTCTCTGCCACGAAATATATGTAGCTTAGCCTGAAATATATTTTAAACCTGAGCAAATCCCCAGGGTTTTTTTTTTTTTAATCATGTTTTATTTTCCATCCACAGCCAACATGTACACTTACAAGATTGGCATATCTAAAATTATATATTTAGAAAGCTTATATATAATATGACGATAACATGTAACTAAGAAATTTGCAACGAAGAGGATGAGGCTATTACTTTAAAGTAATCTTCAAGCCACTTATGAAATCTGGGCGTATATACTGGAAATTCCTCCGGTAAGCAGACACACAATTTCTAACCTCTTAAGAAACTTAAGTTCCATTGAGGTTTCTCTTATAGTAAGTAAATTCAGAGTTCATGCCTCTACATTCATTGGGGATTGGCCTGGCATGTGCAGGGATGGGCTTCAAAAATTTCAGCAACAGGTTCCCTGCCTGGTTGTTGGGTGGGTGTGGCCATGGTGGGCGTGGCCTAGTCAGCCTCCTGCACCACAGCAGGGGCGGCGCAGGGCAGGGCGTTTTCACCTTCCCCAGGCTCTAGAGGCTTTCCTCGAGCCTCTAGGAGGGCAAAAACTGCTTTCCCCATGCTCTGGGCACCTTCCGGAGGCTGGAAATGGAGCTGTTTCTGGCCTTCCGGAACTTCTGGGAGGCCCGTTTCCCCCTCCCACATGCTCCGAGCCTCCATACGGGCTCTACACTTACCTCATGTCCTAAACAGGTCGCGTGGAGACTCCTGGGAGGGGCGAGGTGGGGTGGGAGGACAAGGGTGGGAGGTTCCAGCCAGGGGTGGAATTTGGAGGTTCTCCAAACCAGCCATAATGTTAGCTATGAGTTCTCCCAAACCTGGGCGAACCCATAGCAGCTCACACCTGGGCACGTGCCAAGGCACCTTTATCAGTAAACAAGCCAAAAAGATAATAGATTTTTTAAAAAATCTGAATAATATTGAGAATAGCACCATCAGAAACTTGTATGTTGGTAGGGTTATTATTATAATAACTGGTGTTGTACCAGTGCTGGTGTCCTCCTCCTCCTTGAAACTGTATTCAGGAAGTTTGATGGTCATGACACCAAAACATCTGAGAGCAGTTTGCAACATGGTAATGTTGGGAAATTCTAAGTTTCTAGCTCTTCGAATAAGAAGCAGCTGAACGATATGGAAAACGTTTATACCATTTAGCAGGCGGATTAGAAAGAAGTGAAGCTGAACGGTGGGCAATTCCAGGAGACCAAAGCGTGCAGACCTTCGCTAAGTCTACATTGACACTTTGGGATTCGGTGTTGCAAGATTGGTGAGCTACAAACCCCAACTCTCCTAGAGGTAAAGAAATATAGGGAGAAGCATGTCTGCAATGATGAGGCCCATAATTCCTTCAGCCATCACAAAAGAGCAGTTTTAAAAGACAAACTAAGGAGAAAACGTCTAATTAAAATAACCGTTTTACTACTAATATAACAGACTAAATTAGGGTCTGCATTGGTTCCTACCGGTTCGGACCGATTTGGCCGAATCAGTAGTGGTTTGGCAGTTTGGGTTGCTGGAACTGGCAGAGACCCAGACCTGCCACGCCCCCAAATCGGTTCCCTGGTTGGCGCTGTCGGTGGCGCTATCTTGTTTTTCAGTTCTGTGCATGCGCAGAACAATTTTAATTGCACTGTGCATGTGTGCACAGCGCGCATCAAATGCGTGCACCTGCGAAGAGTGCACACGAGCAAACTAGCTGTTGTGCCAGCCAGAACCCACCCCTGGTCCGTATAAATTAGGATTATGACCTCATGCCTTACCTACCAGCTTCCTAATTTCCCTATGAGTCTCCTCTAGCATGAAGCTTGTGATGTGAACCAACAAGGATCTCCTTATCTTTTTGTGAATGTGGTGGATGCGATCTCATCTGCTACTGTCATTCTTTAATCATTTATCATTCCTAAATCATACATTTAGTTCTGTCTCCAGTTCCAAAGAAGTAAGAATGGGAGTCAAAATATGTTTTGGTGTACTGCAGGTTTCTGCTGGGCTTGTTCTCTGAATCAAGTGACAAAAATTAGACACTGTGCAACAAATGTAGGCACAAGACATCCATGCTGCCACAATGCCTCACAATTCCATATTTTAGCAACAGTTCCTATCACATAAAGGGGGCAAGAGGGACAGAAGAATGGAACTGTCTCGGATCTATCTTAAAGTGGTGGGATTTGGGAGCAAAGGACTAATATTGGATAGTCAGTGTTCAGAAATCTATTTTGTCCAGTTGACTATTCCTTCTTTCTTTCACCCTTCCATCCACCTTGTGAGCATTCTGTCTCAAATGACTATGGAAGTCCCCTTAAAGTCACATTCCTCTCCTCTTGTGGCGAGAAGCACCCGTTTTGGTTGCATAAAAATAGAATCTACACTCTGGATAGTAAAAACAGAGTAAGGTTTTATATACGGTATGATATTAGTTCCACTTCTCCAAAAGTCCTTATGCAAAAAGACTGTTTAATTTGGCACCCTTAAATCAACCCCTGTATTGGCAGAAGGAATTAGTTGAAGGTGGGAAGGTGGCCCAGATAAAAACATTGGCGTGATAATCATGCCAAGAAATAAACTTCTGATCTAATTCCCAAACTTCGTAGAAATACACTTGGATGCTTACAAAATATCTGACAATACTAAAGCAAGATCACCTGATCTCTAAGAATCTTCAGGCCCCTTATGGTGGTATTTTGGTAGCCATTCCAGATATTAAGAGCTTTTCCTGTTCAAAAATATTCTACCATCCAAGAATGATCCAGAATGTTTCTCTGCGTTGTAGTTGATATCTGTTCTGATTTATTTTGTTTGAAAAAAAAATACATGAACAAAAACTCCAAAGATTTTTAGCCTAATCCATGGTCAAGCCGACTGGCTTAAATGTCATATTCTTCCAACCTCTAGGAAAACTACCAGTAATCCTTGACATGATTGGGACCAGATTTTCTGTTGCTAAGTATAGCTGTTGTTAACTGAGCTGTGTCTGATTTAGTAACCATTTTCCCATGAATCATTGCAGTTGTTAAGTGAACCAGGCAGTCATGAAATGGACTGACTTTTTCCCTTGACTTAGTTTGTTTAAAAACCGGCTGGGAAAGTTGCCCATGAGGATCACATAACCCTGGGACACTGTAACCATCATAAATACAAATGCCTGTCTATTGACAGCAATAGCACTTAGACTTATATGCTGCTTCACAGGGCTTTACAGCCTTCTCTAAGCAGTTTACAGAGTCAGCATAATAGCCCCCAACAATCTGGGTCCTCATTTTGCTGACCTCAAAAAGATGGAAGGCTGAGTCAATCTTGAGCTGGTTAGGATCGAGCTGCTGGCAGTGGAGTTTGCCTAAGTGACTGTAGGGATACTGCAACAGTCATAAGCGCAAGGGTCGTAAATCACTTTTTTATATTGCCATTGTAACTTTGAACGGTCACGAACAAAAGTCGTAAGTTGAAAACTACCGGTATTTGTCCGAGTAGAGAAGAAACAGTTAGAATAGAGTTGGAAGGGACTTTGGAGGTCTTCTAGTCCAACCCCCTGCCTAGACAGGAAACCCTACACCACTTCAGACAAATGGTTATCCAATCTCTTCTTAAAAACTTCCAGTGTTGGAGAATTCACAACTTCCGGAGGCTCGTCGTACCACTGATTAATCGTTCTAACTGTCAGGAAATCCCTCCTTTGTTCTAAGTTGCTTCTCTCCTTGATTAGTTTCCACCCATTGCTTTTTGTTCTGCCATCAGGAGCATTGGAGAATAGCTTGACTCCCTCTTCTTTTGTTAACAAGTTGTTACAACTAGTTACAACTAGATGGTCACTAGTTGTTACAATCAAGGATAGATTTTGTTTTTGAGTAGCCATCATCTGAGACCAACCTGGCTTCAATATTCTCCCAAGGGAAAACTCATTCTCACAGTTTCTGTACCTAGGTTTGGCTCCTTGGACTTCTTAGGATCCTACCGCTGACTGCAACCTTCCAAAGAGGCTGAGATTTCAGGGATGAGAACATGGCTTGTCCCCTTGAGGCCTTCTTCCTTGGGCTAATTTCAACACAGTTGCTTTGGAAAGGTAAGAGCTGGTGGGAAGGTGAGAGGCCGACTCTTTGATCGCAGCCTTGAATTACTTCTCCTCTCCTGTGGTGGAAGTGGGAGGGGGGGTCCGTTACTGGGTAGACGAGCTTCTTGTTTTCCATTCTTTGCAGGTGTGATGCCTGCAGATGGGTATGACCTGAATGTTTCTATATCGCATGTGTTGGTAGAGAAAGAGCTCTGTGCCACCATTCCCTGCACTTTCACTTATAAAGAAAGTGATGCCTGGCCGGGTGCAGAATTGAAGGGATTTTGGAAGAAAAAAACAACAAACGAAGAAGTTACAGTGGCCGATTCTACTGACAAGCTGTCAACTAAGGGTACTTTCAAAATCATTGGGAATCTGACAGCAGGAAACTGTTCTCTCCTCATCTGGAAACCCCAAGAAACTGACATAGATACATACTATTTCAGAATGGAAAAAAAACCTGCAGCACTATTTAGCTTTACCAAAAATGCCATATTCCTGAACGTGACAGGTAAGTACCTGGAAAAATGTTTGTTGGAAGCTGCAGTTTTCACCAGCCATTGTAAAATGTTATTATTAACGCCCCCCTCCCTCTGTTATGTTTTTGTTGCCGTTCTTGTTTTAGTTCTGTTTTGATAATGCTTTTAAAATAGTTATATGATGGGATGAAGTAATAATTCTTTTATATGGTGATTGAATTTTTGGATTGCTGTATGCTATCCAGAGTTACTTTCTGGCCATCTAAAATTTGATTAATTCATAAATAAATAGGGTTGGGTTGAGGCTGCAGATAACAACGGTGGGAGGGAGGAGTAAAGCCACTGCCAGAGGAAGGATCCTCCCTTTGTCTTCCTTTCTCCCTCTTTCACTGATAGACGTCAACCCAGAGATAAGGTTTCAAGCAATATTTTATTTTATATTCTATTATTTTATTTTATTATTTTATTATATTATATTATTTTATTTTATTTTCTTATTATTTTATTATTTTATTTTATTTTATTTTATTTTATTATTTTATTATTTTATTTTATTTTATTATTTTAGTTTAGTTTAGTTTAGTTTAGTTTATTATTTTATTATTATTTTATTTTATTTTAGTATATTTTATTTTATTAGTTTAGTTTAGTTTAATTTTATTTAATTTTATTTTATTTTATTATTTTAGTTTATTTTATTAGTTTAGTTTAGTTTAGTTTAGTTTATTATTTTATTTTATTTTATTTTATTATTATTTTATTTATTTTATTCTTGTAGTCTCCGTTTGTAGTTTATATAAAATTTCATATTATCAAACACACACACACACATATGCATTATTATCATTATTAATCATTTATTTGACTATAACTATTATCACTTCATTTTATATATAATATTTTAAATTTTACTAAGTTTAATTTTTATTATACACTTTCATGACATCAGCCGGTATCTTTCCAGTAATAGTGCAGTCTTATGTCTCTTGCCATTGATAGCATTAATCTTCTGATTACTTTCTTGGTAAGTCTTATATGGACTTCTCTTCGCAACTTGTTGTTCATTTCGTATCTTATGAAAACTCAAAACCTTGCATCTGCTCCTTCCATCAGCTTGTCTTTGGTTATCACTGGTGCTTCTGTCAAGATTTCTCTCCTTACCTCCATCAATTTTTCTCTCTTTTCTTCTTCTATACTTTGAAATCTGGGGTAGAGTTCCAGTCCTTCTAACTCCCCTTTCCATATTCTGCTCTTGCCATTTCCAAACACGCTCAGATTGCTGTCAGTATCCCCAATTTTCTTATCTTTTTGATATTTTTTTTCTTCAAGTTTTAGAACTCTGTCCTCCACTTTCTTCATTTGATAAACATCCTGAATTTTTCCATCAAATTTTTCTGTTTTGTGTTCTATATTCGCCAATCTCTTCTCAGTTTTCTCTGTTACTACTAATAATTTTTCAATTTCAAAGATAATCATTTGCAATGTTAAAATTTCTTTTTCCTGTTGCGCCATTCTTCTAACTTATAAACACTGCCACTATAGCATTCAAGGCTTTTTGTTATATTTCAAGCAAGTTCATTATAATCTTTCAAGTTAAGGCTTTGTCTTCCCTCTAAATTAGCTGCTGATAAAACTCCCAAAGAACATCTGTATAAACAACCTGTGTTCTTCCTATTATCACTCTCGGTAAGCAAACTGAAAAACCTTGAAGTGCCAAATGATCAAAGAGAAAAAAGAAAAAAACAATGTTTCCAAGCCTCTTCTCTATCACCGTCTCTACGAGATGGTTTAGGTCCAAAAGGACCGTCCAACCAGCAGAATTATCGACTGTGATCTTGGAGCTACAAGATTGTATGTCGTGTCGTCACGACGTCAGCTCCTCCTCCTCCATTATTTTATTATTGTATTCTCTTTTCTTTTATTATTTTCTTTTCTTTTATTATTTTCTTTTCTTTTCTTATTTTATTGGAATTTGTCAAACATAAACAAGAATAGAAGAATAAAAACACAATGACAGGGATGATAGGCAGGTTAGTGCACTTATGCATGCCTCCTTTACTGACCTCTTAAGTATGGAGTAAGGTCCACGGAAGTCAATCTGTGACTGAAACTGTGAAAATGTGTAGCTGGGACAACTGGATCAGGTAGGACATTCCAGACTTTGATAACTCTATTACAGAAATCGTATTTGTTACAGTCAAGTTTAGAACTTGATCCACAGAATCTGATCCACAGTCAGCCACAGGCTTAGACACAGACGCATCAAGGGGTGGTGAAATGCTTCAGGAAAGCATTAATGTTTCCTTAATAATATAGGTGCACCCTCCCACCATGGCCTCAATTTCACACGTCATACTAAGCAATATTTCAGTTTCTTTGATTTATGCTAGTGGGATGTGTAAACCAGAGGTGGTATTCAGCCAGTTCTGGCAGGTTCTGGAGAACCAGTAGCAGAAATTTTGAGTAATTCGGAGAACCGGCAAATAGGCTGCCCCTGCCCCTGCTGCCTCCCACCCTCCCAGCTGATCTTCTTTTGTTGCCTTGAAGAGGAGAACAGAGCTGGAAAGCAGGTTAGAGGGGTGGAGAGGGAATGGGGATTTTGCAGTATCTTTCCCCTGCCAGACCCACAAAAACATGCCACTCCTACAAAGCCACTCCCACAGAACAGGTAGTAAAAAAAATTTGAATCCCACCACTGGTGTAAACACATTTTATGTAATTTATAAACTGTGATGTATAAATTTGCCATGTATGAAAAGCCAATTGTGGACTTTCTAATAAACCATGGTCAAAAGCAATTGTGTCTTAGCCTGATGGTAGAAATTGTCAAAAGAGGAAAAGAAGCGCTAAGACTTTTGATTAACAGTCCTGCAGTGAAGGTCCTCCTGAAGAGTTGTTTTGTGATGTGTTTCCTGCCCTCGTTTTGCATTTCCTGGGCTGCTGGATCTGTAACTTTGCCCTTGTAGATGGACACAACAAAGTTCTCAAAGTTGGAAGAGGCCTTCATGGGTGTTATAGATTCATGAAATGCTAACAAACATGGATTTGTGCATGTCCCAAACGTGTTTTTTTTTTAAGAAAAGGCAACTGGACTTGCTAGGTTTTTTCTTTGAAAATGTTTCTCTTCTAATCCGAGAAGCATCTTCAGATGCTTGAGAAGATGCTCGAAATAGACACCCCAGTCCAGTTGCCTTTTCAAAATAAAAACCACTTTTGATACACCTTTGACTTGGATCACTGAGAATCTTCATAAACATTTGAAATATAGACGTTCTCTGTTGCATAAAATCTTGTACTTCAAGAGAGGATAAAATCTCAATGGGTCCATCTCACCTGAGACTCATTTGGGAAGGTGCCTGAAGATCAAGATCAGTGGATGGGTAAGAATGTAGTCCTGGAATAACTTTCTTCTGATTCCTCTCTTCTCTTCTTAGAAAGACAATCACCGAGAATAATAATGGATACGATGAGAGCAGGAAATTCTACAAGCATCACCTGTGCAACCTCAGGAGGCTGTAGTCGGATGCCTCCAAATATCACCTGGGACGGATTTCCCAAATCCATCAAACCTCATGTGCACTTGAATGAGACCCAGGTTTACACCTCAGTGGTGGATTTCTCACCTTCTCCTGCAGACCACAAGCGGAATATCACCTGCATGGTCAATTACATAAATGAGACCGAACCTGTTTCCAGAAAGAGAACCGTCCAACTGAATGTCACTTGTGAGTGATCTTTTCTAGGTCTGCATGGGTTCAAGCCCTGAATCCCAAGGCAGTTTCAATTCACTTCTGGTTTGAAGAATGGAGCTATGTCATTGGTCCTTTGCATCAGAGAGCAAAGCGGCACCGTTTGCTGTTCTCTCTTTCACTCAGCTTGGCTCCCTTTGACAGGTAGTTTTCTTCACTAGCTTGTGGGGAGAAGGGGACAATCAGAGACTCTCTAGGGAAAGGTTTCCCAGCCTTCTCAACTTTAAGACATGTGGACTTCAACTCCCAGAATTCCCCAGTCAACATGCCTTCACATGCCTTAAAATTGCTAAGGTTGAGTAACACCCATGTGGACATTATCCATGGTGGCGCAGTGGTTAGAGTGCAGTGCTGCAGGCTACTTCTGCTGACTGCCGGCTGCCTATAATTTGGCAGTTCGAATCTGACCAGGCTCATGGTTGAGTCAGGCTTCCATCCTTCCAAGGTGGGTAAAATGAGGACCCAGATTGTCGGGGGCAATGTGCTGACTCTGTAAACCGCTTAGAGAGTGCTGTAAAAGCACTGTGAAGCGATAAATAAGTCTAAGTGCTATTGCTATCCTGTCAAAATGGCAGCCAATTCTTAGCATCCTATAACCAAAAAGGGAGAGTGTGGAAGAGGAGAGGTTGGGACACCGGCTCCAAGAAATCAACATAAGTAATTTGGGATCTGATTACTTCCAAGTCTCTATTGGAAAGGATTTCTGAATTGGCGGATTTGTTTTTCTCTTACAGTCGAACCGCAGATGCTAGGGTTCAAGGGGGAACATTTTCGCTCCAATAAAAGTAAGTTGCGTGATTCTCCCAGCAACCTTCTGCTCAGGAAAGAGGTAGAAGAGAATACTGAAGAGAATATCTTTGCTGACCACCTGGCATGTATTTTTGATGATTATAGTGCCCCAGGGTCAAGGGATCCTCATTGGCAATGATAAGATGATTGACTTAATAACTGCAGTGATTTGTGATTTTTAAAAAGGGCACAAAATCAGGTGTGATTCACTTAAAAATCATGTAGCTTAACAATGCAAATTCAGGTCCCAATTGTCTCAATCTGGTTTTGTTTAGAATTGCCCTAAAAGTAAGAAGGGATTTAAACTGTTGTCCATTTCAAATAACTGAATTGTTTTTGCCTAGATTGTCCTGTCTGCCTGTCTGTCTCATCTACCTCATCTATCTAATCAATCATCTATCTCATCTCTCTACGGTGTGTGTGTGTGTGTGTGTGCATGCATACATACATACACACACATATATACATACACACACACACACACACACACACACACACACACCGTAGAGAGATGAGATAGATGATTGATTAGATAGATGAGACAGACAGGCAGACAGGACAATCTAGGCACATCCGTACATACATATATACATCTATATCTCAATTCTCTCTCTCTCTCTCCCCCATGTCTAATCTCTCTCATCTATCTAATCCCTCTTTCTTTCTATCTATCTCATCTATCTCATATACTATATCTGTCTATCTCTATTTATCTATCGTATCTCATCTCTCTCATCTGTCTAATCCATCCATCTATCTATCTATCTATCTATCTATCTATCTATCTATCTATCTATCTATCTATCTATCTATCATCTATCTATCACCTACCTACCTATCTCTCTCTCTATATCCTGTACATAATTGGTTTTCTCCTTTAGATACAATATAGATCTATCTATCTATCTATCTATCTATCTATCTATCTATCTATCTATCTATCTATCTATCTATCTATCTATCTAATCTATCTCATATACTATATCTGTCTATCTCTATTTATCTATCGTATCTCATCTCTCCCATCTGTCTAATCCCTCTTTCTATCTCATGTCATCTCATCTCTCTCTCTCTCTCTCTCTCCCATGTCTCATCTATCTAATCCATCTATCTATCTATCTATCTATCTATCTATCTATCTATCTATCTATCTATCTATCTATCTATCTATCTATCTATCTATCATCTCCCACCTTTATTATTTTCAACAATAACTCAAGATGGTGGACATACACAATATTCCTTCTTCCTCCTATTTTCACCACAACAACAATAACCTGTGAGGTGAGTTGGGCTGAGAGAGAGGGACTGGCCCCAAGCCATGCTTTTCCTACTCTAATTATTTGGTAATTCAGAACTCGTGTTTAGGAGGAAGTCATGAACAAATGTCATGATATGGCATCAGTTTCTCCTCCAAATTGCAAACCAAGACATTTCTACCTTTTGTTGAAATCAATGCCTGTTGGTAAAACCATCCGAGCAAATGTTGAGATTTCTAGGCCTTGTCTTCTCAGTGTCTCTCTCGGATCTTGCAGGTCTGGAGAACTTCACAAGCACTTCGCAGTTCAGCGTCCAAAAAGGGGATTCCATCTGCCTACGCTGCAGGGTGAAAGGCAATCCTTCGGCGAACGTGTCTTGGGTTAAAGGAACCAAAGTCTTCCAGGGAAAACCACGAGCCATGAATGTCCTGAAGCTTTTTGATCTTAAGGTAGAGGATTCTGGAACGTACACATGTCGGGCCGCCAACAAACTAGGCAGTAATGAAACATCTTTTGAACTCTCCGTAAGAGGTATGTGAGGCAATTTTGAATTTTTTACATTTAATTTGTCAAACATGTACAAGGTAGCAGGTATAAGTATAAACATGGCCATGAACAAGGGAAATGAGTACAAATAAATGGGGACAGTAGGACAGGGATGGAAGGCATACTGGTGCACTTATGCACGCCCCCTTTACAGACCTCTTAGGAATGGGGTGAGGTCCTTGGTAGACAGTTGAAGGTTGAGGCTGTTTGAGGATGTAACAATGGAGTCAGGTTAGGGACGTTGACCACTCTGTTGCTGAAGTCATATTTTCTGCCATCGAATTTGGAGCGGTTTACCTTGAGTTTGTATCTATTGTTTGCCCGTGTATTATTGTGGTTGAAGCTGAAGTAGTCATTGACAGGTAGGACGTTGTAGCAGACAATTTTGTGTACTGTGCTTAGGTCAGATCGCAGGCGGCGTAATTCCAAGTTGTCCAAGCCCAAAGTTTTGAGCTTGGTGGCATAAAGGACCCTATTGCGAGCAGAGGAGCGGAGTACTCTTTTCGTGAAATATCTCTGGACCTGCTCAATTGTATTAATGTCCAATACACAGTGTGGATTCCAGGCAGACGAGCTGTATTTGAGAAGTGGCCTGGGAAAGGTTTTGTATGCCAAATCTTTGGCGTACAAAATTTACTCAGAAGGATGAAAAATCTGGAATTACGGGTAGTCCTAGAACGAACCCTTACACAGTGCATTCTGAAAGTATTCAGACTCTCTTCACTTTACATGACTTGCATTTTGCAAGGAAGAATAGCAGAATATTTCCCCAATCCGGGTGTGCAAAGTGTCACACCCCAAAAGGCTCCACGATATAATTGCTGCCAAAGGTGCTTCAGCAAAGTACTGAGAGAAAGGCCTGAATATTTATGCCAATGTGATCTTTCAGGGGTTTTTTCCTCCTTTTTTAAAATAAATTTACAGACCGTTCTAAAATTCTGTTTTTGCTTTGTCATTATGCAGTACTAAATGTAGATGAATGAGGTGGGGAGGGGGGAGGGGGCAAATGAATTTCAACAACTGTAGAATCAGGCTGGAGCATAACACAATTGACAAAAGTGAAGGGGGTCTGAATACTTTCTGAATGCAAGGTACCAGAGAGGGGATGGCATATTGGGAATGCTGGGGCAGGGCTATTTTTGTGTCATTTATTTTATACATTTATATCATGCCTTTATTATTTTTATAAGCAACTCAAGGTGGCAAACATATCTAATGTTCCTTCTTCGTCCTATTTGGGCTAAGAGGGAGTGAATGACCCAAGGTCTCCCAGTTGGCTTTCATACCTAAGTGTGGACTAGAACTCCCTATCTCCTGGTGATTGACCCCAAATCACCCAGCTGGCTTTCATGCCTAGGTGGGGACTAGAACTCACTATCTCTTGGCGATTGGCTCAAAGTCAATTGCCTTTCATGCTGATGACAGGATTAGAACTCATCACCTCCTGTTGACCATCCCAAACTTAGCTAGGTGGTTTTCATGGTTCAGGATGGGTCTAGAACTCACTGTCTCCTGGCTTCTAGACGGATGGTTTAATCACTAGAGCATACTGGCTCTGTATTTAAATCCAAACTGGATTAGAAAAACAACAAACTATTGAACTCTTGTCTGTTCTTCTATCTGTCCAAAGACCCACCTACAACCCTGATTCTCATTGTGACCGGTGCCCTCATCATGCTTGTTCTTATTGTGCTAATCCCTGGAACCATCCTTGCTTCTAAAAGGTAGGTAATTGTAGGAATTTGTTTCTGGACTGAGTGATGAACAATGAGGTTGAAAATATATTTTGGAAGATAATGTCC
Organism: Natrix helvetica; assembly: GCF_964273705.1. NCBI lineage: Eukaryota > Metazoa > Chordata > Lepidosauria > Squamata > Natricidae > Natrix > Natrix helvetica. Next base: position 6,702,622 of record NC_138560.1, read on the forward strand.
TCTTCTGAATTTCAGGATACTCTTGCACACTTACCATCTTTTTTGTAAAAAGAGTAAAGGTGGGATATAAATGAGTAAATAAAAAAACCCTATAAGCTATGGTTTCTCCTAAGCATTTGTGAATAGTTATTCTGTTTACACTGTTTATTGGTGAGTTTCATTTCAAGTTTACTATTGATTTGGAGGTTTTAAACTGAATGGAGTCAGACATGACAGGGGAACATACAAACTTTGTAAAATTGATTCGATAGATAGATAAACATGCAGACAGACAGATAGATAGATATAGGTGATAGACAGAAATGATAGATGATAGATAGATAGATAGATAGATAGATAGATAGATAGATAGATAGATAGGTGTGATAGACAGAGGGATAGATAGATAGATAGATAGATAGATAGATAGATAGATAGATAGATGGATGGATGGATGGATGGATGGATGGATGGATGGATGGATAGATGGGTAGATGGGTAGATGGGTAAATAGATGGATAGATGGATGGATGGATGGATGGATGGATAAGCAGTCCTTAGTGCTCTCTGAACTTGCTTGTTTTCTTGCAGATATTTCTTTACCCTAATTAGGTAACATAATCAGTGATAGATGGATGGATGAATGAATGGATGGATGGATAGAGATTCAGATAGAGAGACAAGATAGATAGATAGATAGATAGATAGAGGGAGGGAGGCAGGCGCAGATAGGCAGGCAGGCAGGCAGGCAGGCAGGCAGGCAGGCAGGCAGGCAGGCAGGCAGGCAGGCAGGCAGGCAGGCAGGCAGACAGACAGACAGACAGACAGACAGACAGACAGACAGACAGACTCTTTGTTTTTCAGCTCCCTTAGGAAAATTTCTGCTTTTGCAGAATCATTTGCAAATTTGTGTACGTCATTTACCGGAACTTTCTATACACTTTTTTCCTCCAATTGAGTGGGTTCATCTAGTTCATCTAGCATGCGTGCTTTCATCAGAGGCACCAAGATATTGGTAGCACAAAACTCAACAGCTGGGAGCCTCGGTTTGAGACCTCCTGCCAACTTTTATAGCCTCAGCAATCTTGTATGATATTATTACTTTATGCATTGGTAATTCCTTCGCCATCCTCCTTTGCCATTAAAATAAGAACTGACTATAAAGATTAACACTCTCTCTCTCTCTCTCTCTCTCTCTCTCTCTCTCTCTCTCTCTCTCTCTCTCTCTCTCTCTCTCTCTCTCTCTCTCAAAAGTTGACTTACAAGACATATATAAATGTCCTATTATGTTTTAGAAGCATCTTAAATTTTTTATTTTGTTCCTATGAGTTTATATACCATTGTCAGTGTTTTATTGCCACTAATATATTTCTCTCTCTGGTTGTTCTTCTTTCATTCAGACACGAAGAAATCTATGAATTCCCACTTCAGTTTATTAGTTCCCCACATACTTAGTTGATTATTATCTGGAGTATTATTAAGTCTGAATAATCTCCGTTCATAAAGTACACAACCTTTCTTTTCTGACAATAACAAATTATTTAATTTTCTCTGGCAAAGTTGCTTTTATTTATAACTGAACACATTAAATATGCTATGTTCGAATCAAATTATACTAAGGAACTTTCAAAGGGGAGAGAAGGCCTAGGAAAACTCTTCTCTCAGCCTGAGTTTTCACACAAGACATTAAATCTTAATTTGGATCCCTTGGTTTGGTATTAACTTATTTATTTATCCAATTTATATGCCCACCCATCTCAGGAAAAGTGACTTTGGGTGATTTACCATTTTTTTCTATCTACTTTCTTCTGCTTTTTCTATTAATTCTCAGAATTTGCTTGGCACACACCAAAGATGGTATGCAGCGAATATCATCACTCTTTTCAATTCAACTTTAATCCCTTTTGAATTCCTGACTCGGATGGAAATTCTGTCCCCTTATCCTTTATCCTACTTTTTCTTAATTTCTTTTTTTTGTACCCGTGCAATATGTTAATGTTGTTGTTTCCATTCTTGCCATTGAATGTTTCGTGTCTATTATTAAAAAGATGAGTAGGGGACTGGAAGCTAAAACATATGAAGAACAGTTGCAGGAATTGGGTATGTCTAGTTTAATGAAAAACCATAAGAAAGACTGAGCGTGAATAAAACTTTATAAAAAGAAAGAAAGAAAGACTGAGTGCGAAGGAATTGAGGCCTTTGAACTCTGGTGCTGGAGAAGACTCCTGCGAGTCCCTTGGACTGCAAGGTAATCAAGCCAGTCAATCCTAGAGGAGATCAACCATGGCTGCTCTTTAGAAGGCCAGATCCTGAAGATGAAACTCAAATACTTTTGGCCACCTAATGAGAAGGAAGGACTCCCTGGAGAAGAGCCTAATGCTGGGAACGATAGAGGGCAAAAGAAGAACAGGACAACAGAGAATGAGGTGGCTGGATGGAGTCACCAAAGCAGTAGGCGTGAGCTTAAATGGAGGGATGGTAGAGGACAGGAAGGCCTGGTGGAACGTTGTCCATGTGGTTGCGATGCGTTGGACACGACTTCACGACTAACAGCCACAACAAAAGTTTAATGAAAAGGAGGACCAGGGGTGCTTTGATAGCAGTATTCCAATATTTGAGGGGCTGCCACAAAGAAGAGGGAATCAAACTATTCTCCAAAGTAGCAGAAGACAGGACAAGAAGCAATGGATGGAAACTAATCAAGGAGAGAAGCAACCTGGAACCAAGGAAAAAAATCCCAACCATTAGAACAATTAATCAGTGGAACAACTTGCCTCCAGAAGTTGTGGGTTCTCCAACATTGGAGATTTTCAAGAAGGGATTGGACAGCAATTTGTCTAAAAGGATATAGGGTTTCCTGCTTGAGCAGGGGGTTGGATTAGAACAGGGGTGTCCAAACTTGGGAACTTTAAGACTTGTGGACTTCAACTCCCAGAATTCCCCAGCCAGCTGGCTGGGGAATTCTGGGAGTTGAAGTCCACAAGTCTTAAAGTTCCCAAGTTTGGACACCCCTGGATTAGAAGACTTCCAAACTCCCTCCCACCTCTGATATTCTGTTATTGTTATGCTTTCATATATGACAATGAGAGTATTGTGTCTCGTTTCTAGAATTAGGATAGGAATATAATTATCTACTGGAGAAATCATGATTCTCTGGGAAAGCAAGCACTTTCCCTCCTTGGGCAGTGGTTTAGCTTCCTTCGTGCACATCCTCTTTCATAATTCCAGTCCTGTGAATCAACATTCTTGCTAGTGATAACTAGACGTGGAGGAAAAGGATATTTGCCAATGTTTATTTCTCATAGCAAGGAACTTTAACGGAGCCCAGGCATTCAGCATGTAAAAGAAGTGATTATTTATTATTTGTTTGTTTTTGCCGGAGGAAGAGAAAAACGGTGACGGACTCAGAAACAGTAAATACCTTAACGAATGTCAAGGTTTGTAACGTCTCCTTTTTCTACTGCAATTCGAAACAAGGACATTTTGGTATCGTGCAACCAAAACAGAGCATATCCAATGGGTGACTGGTCAGACAGGTGGGACTAAATAGCCCACTGTTTCTTTTCTTTCATTCATCTCTGCAACTCAATAACTTGCCAGGAGTTGTCCAAAAATGGTAGATTCATCTTTGAGGTCCACTAGATCAGGAGTCTCCAACCGTGGCAACTTTAAGCCTTGTGGACTTCAACTCCCACTGGCTGGGGAATTCTGGGAGTTGAAGTCTACCAGGCTTAAAGATGCCAAGGTTGGGGACCCATGCACTAGACCACAAAGCAAGCTGTGGACTTCAGCTGCACTTCCCTTTAGCCAAAGTGACAGCCTCACCACGTTCTGACCCGCCATCAGGAAGTCTTGAGATATGAGTCATTACTCCGACAAGTTGGGGACATTGTGTTCTCACAGAGTTAACATATTGCCTTTGGTTCTTGGCTTCCATTTGGACCTGACCCATCTCAAAGTCCACCTTTTTGGTTGAGATGAACTTGATTTTGCACGATGAGACCAGTCCTTAGTTGCAAGGGGCATCAGAAGAAAAAAAGGTCTTTATTATTGGCCCCGTTGTCTATGGAGATTCTCAGTTATCTGGTTGTCCCAAATGTCCTTTTTTCAAGAGGCAACTGGACTTCCTTTGTTTATCCTTGAAGATATTTCATTTTCCATCCAAGAAGCTTCTGCAGTTCTGGTTGAATGGTGGGGAATGGAAGGATTTATATTCCTTGCAGTCATCTCGTCCTTAGCACTCTTTTTTTTAACATTACCTTTTTATTAAGGTTTTGCTTTATTATATAACATGCAAAGAAGAGAAGAAAAAAATAGGAAATTATGGGGAGGAAAGGAAGCATGGAAAAGGGTGTGGGATAGAGCAGAGAGAGAGAGAGAGAGAGAAAGGAAGAGAGAGAAAGAGAAAGAGAGAAAAAGAGAGATGGAAGGAAAGAGAGAGAGAGAGAGAGAGAGAGAGAAAGAGAGAGAGAGAGAGAAAGAAAGAGAGAGAAAGAGAGAGAGAGAGAGAGAGAGAGAGGGAGGGAGGGAGAGAGAGAGAGGGCACTGACTTCCAACTCTTCTTAGCACAGTACAACCGGTACGCTGCAACGGGACCGGGTAGCCACCATGTGCACACATGAAGCGCATGCATGCGTACCCACTGCCGTGACGCTCCAGCTGCTCAGCGGAGCATCATACAGGCGCCGTATGCTCCATGTGCGTGCGCAAATGGCCTGGTTGGGTCAAATATAGGTAAGGAGATGGGGAGGGTGGGTGGGGCCCTCCGGAGCATTGTACCGGAATGGTACCTGGTGCTGCCAGGAGGCACCGGTACGCCCATACCGGGGCGTACCGGTCGTAACCCACCACTGGTAAAAACACTCCAAACTCAAACTTTTGCTTTACCCAGCAATCTTTCTGAGAGTCATTGAGGCAACTTGGAGGTTTATTTGTGTCCTTCAAAGTCACCTGAATAGTGAAAATGGGTGTGGAGCCTTCTCGGAATTTGCTGAAAGGATTGTGTTGTAAACAGGAGATGGGTGATGTCTGTAAGGGGAGGGTTATGACACCACCTATCTCCTGTTTGCAACACAGCCCTTTCAGCAATTCTCCCTCGTTCCCTCAAAACTGAAGAAGCTCCTTGGGTGAGAAGCAAGACTTGTTCAAGCAAAAACAAAGAGAGTCCAGTTGCGGATCAGGGGCAAAGCGCGCAATCACCGAACTGGTTGTTAAACCGGTAGGATCCCACCACTGATGTAGAGTCAAAGCGATACTGTTCCCTCCAAATGTATAGATGCTTTGGAGAATGCTTATGCTTACTGTGTTTCCCCAAGCCAGCTGGCTCGGGGAATTCTGGGAGTTGAAGTCCACACATCTTAAAGTTGGGCTGAGAAACACTACCGTATGAACTCTAGTGGTAGACTCCAATCTAGTGATAGATTCCCACATTCCTGTATTATTATTTTCTAAAAAGATTAAGACACTGCTAAAGGATCTCTCCAGCATTCCTCTCTCCCCTCCAGCCATAAGCCCCGTAAGTAAGAGGGGCTGTAAGCTGTAAGCTTAGAAACATCTGGAGAACTGTTTTTCAAGTCTATCACAACTATTTATGAAGAAGTATGATTACATTTTGGTGCCTCAGTAAAATGCTTTAATCTCAATATGCAGGGCACTTTTTTTGTAAAGTTCTGGATGATAAATCTCAAAAATTGAATTTTGGGAGGAGGGAAATGAAACGTTTAGTCCGTCCAAGTTTAAACAGATTTATTTTTAATATGAAATATTGTCTCCAAAACAAGCTTAAGCAGCCTTTTTTTTTTTGCACTTTGCAGAACTGTTTCTGCTGATTCTTCTTATTTTGCTTCTGTTTATTCTTAAAATAGTAATAGTAATACAGTAACTGCAGCCTGGTTTGTGGTAGACTGTAAAATTACCTCAAATCTTAAATTGTGTGTTAATGGTGGCAGATTCTCCTTCCAACTTCTCTCTTCAAACAGAAACCCAACGCTTTGGACCTCGCTGCGCCGGAAGTGAACGGCGTTGCCTCCACACCAAGAAGCACCCATGAATCTGTGGATGGAGACCCTGAAGAACTCCATTATGCGACTCTTAGATTCAGTGTGCCAAATCCTAATCCAGATATAACTGCAGAAGACATCCAAACGGATTATGCTGAAATCTGTCCTTGCAATTCTCAGGGAAAAGAAGCGTGAAGGTTTTAAGGGAATTCCTCTCTTCTGATTAGTAGTCCTCGGAAGTTGCCAGTTCCAGTTTAAATTGTGCCTTGACTTTGTTTCTGTATCCTCTTTGGAGATAGGACTGCCTATCCAGCTGTTAAACCCTGAACAGCACAGCAGGACGAGGGAAGCAAAACTCCCTTAGAATTCCATCAATCAACTTTAACATCAAGAAGGGCTGAGATACAGACTTTTGGAAACCGAGTCCACAAAACTATTCCGCATTTATGAATGGGGTCAGATGTGGGTTTCACATTTTGTTATCACCGGTTTGCCATGCATGCGCCCCCCTCCCGCTTCACAGGCACATGTGCCCCTCCCACCCATGCGCCCAGCCTTCCATGCACGTGCTTTGCTCACAGGTGCACCTTCTGCACATATGTCCAGCCTCAAAAATGTGCCTAAATAAGACGGCATAGAGCCAGGGTGGAGGGTGGGTTGGTACACCCACGATTTCCCCTACCGGTTCTGGTGAACAGGTCCGAACTGGCTGAATACCACCTCTGAATGGGGTCTTTGAGGGTTCTTTAGACCCCTCCCACCCCAACAATGCAAAATTGAAAGGTTAAATGCTTTCCCCCGCCAGAGTAGCCTGGCACTCAGAAACCCATCTGCTTTTTGTTTCCGATTTTGAAATACTCCCCCTCTTTCCTGGGCTACGGTGCCGTTCTCTTATCAAAGGGTTGCAATCTAACGGTTTCACATGAGTTTGCCCATTTGAGAGTCAGTGGCCTTCCGTCCTCCTTAAAAGCAGCTGAGTGTTCCCAGGAAGAGATGCAGCTGCTTTAAAGAGCTACGTTCCCATTTCTGTGCCCTCTGAAGCCCCTTTTAAAGATTGAATCCAACCTTAAAGGATAATAGGTAAGAATGAATCCAGTCTTAAAGGAAAAAAATAGGTAAGGGGCACTTTGAGCTGTGAGATTTCGCGGCATATAAATGTAATAAATAAAGAAATCATACCAACGATGCCTATTGAACATCAGGAGACTAGATCCGGTCTATGGCTTATTTCATTTCATTTCATTTATTTAGTTTGTCACTCATGCACAAGATAACAGGAATAAGAATAAACATGAATAAGAGCACAGGAAATAGGTACGAATAAAAGGGGACAGTAGGACAGGGACGTTAGGCATGCTGGCGCGCTTATGCACGCCCCTACTGACCTCTTAGGAATGGGGTGTGGTCAACAGTAGACAGCATAAGGTTAAAGCTATGGGGGTTCGAGGAAGTAACAATGGAGTCAGGTAGAGCATTCCAGGAGTTGACCACTCTGTTGCTGAAGTCGTATTTTCTGCAATCGAGTTTGGAGCAATTTACCTTGAGTTTGTATCTATTGTGTTCTCGTGTATTATTGTGGTTGAAGCTGAAGTAGTCGTTGACAGATAGGACGTTGTAGCAGATAATTTTGTGTACTATCCTTAAGTCCGACCATAGGTGGAGGTTGTCCAAAGGCCAAAATTTCAAGCCTGGTGGCATAATTGAAGATGATTTCTATTAAAAGTAGAGGTTTACTTACCCTCTATAGCTAAGAGTTTTCCAAACAAGACCATTTCAAGACATGTGGAACTTCAACTCTCAGAATTTCCCAGCCAGCTCTGCTCATGTTTGAACTTAAAATCACCAAGGTTGGGAAACCCTGGTATACAGAAGTACAGACGCTTAAACTTCCCTGAAGTACTCAATGCACTGCAGTATTGGGTAACAAGGAAGAGAAGGATAGCAGAAATGCTTCTACACACCACTTCCTCCTTGGTCAGCAGACGTCTTGTGATAATGCGATATTTGCCCCAAATTTCTATGAACCACACGCAATGTGAAACCTCCTGGAGCAAATAACCCCCCCCCAAAAAAAATCTGAAGAACAAGTTCTCGCCTCTTCCTGAAAATAACAACCGCTCACTGTTAGATACAGATTAGCAGAGTTGGAAGGGACCTTGTAGGTCATCTAGCCCCCCCCCCCATACACACACAAGAAGACCCTACACCATTTTGGACAGATGGCAGTCCAGACTTTTCTTGAAAACTTCCATTGATGAAGCTCCCACAACTTCCGAATACACCTTCCGTTCCATTGGTTGATTGTTCTCACTGTCAGAAAATTCCTCCTTATTTCCAGGTTGAATCTCTCCTTGACCAGTTTCCTTCTATTATTCCTTGTCTGGCCTTCAGGTGCTTTGGAAAATAGCTTCACCCCCTCCTCTCTGTGGCAGCCCCTCAAATATTGGAAGACTGCTCTCCTGTCTCCCCTGGTCCTTCTCTTCACTAGACGAGCCATCTCCAGTTCCTTTCAACTGTTCTTCATATATTTTATTCTCCAGTCCCCTAATCATCTTGGTTGCTCTTCTCTGCACTCTTTCTGGAGTCTCAACATATTTTTTTAGAGAGCAAAACTGGATGCAGTATTCTAGGTGTGGTCTTATTAAGGCTTTATAGAGTGGTATTAGTACCTCCCTTGATCTTGATTGTATCCCTCTGTTAATACAACTTAGGATTGCATTGGCTTTTTTGGCTGCCACTGCACACTGTCTCATATTTAGCTGGTTGTGCACTCCAAGATTCCTCTCACAGTTACTGATATTAAGCCTGATTTCACTAAGGTGTGCTATATTTTTCTATAGGTGTGCACCACACAAATTTAGATGCGTTCTAAACTCTAAATATTTTAGAGCTGTGGTGGCGCAGTGGTTAGAGTGCAGTACTGCAGGCTACTTCTGCTGCCTGCCGGCTGCCTGCAATTTGGCAGTTCAGATCTCACCAGGCTCAAGGGAGACTCATCCTTCCATCCTTCCAAGGTGGGTAAAATAGGGACCCAGATTGTTCGGGGGCAAGAGGCTGACTCTGTAAAATCGCTTAGAGAGGGCTGTAAAGCACTACGAAGTGGCATATACGTTTAAGTGCTAAGTGCTATTGCTATTCCAATAAAGGAGAACATTTGTAGCTCAGGGTTGAAATGGTCCTTGGTGGTCTCTGAGCTTGCTTGTTTTCTTGCAGACATTTCATTACCCTAACTAGATAACGCCATCAGTTCTAGTAAGGAGTGCTTTTTGCTATCAGTTTACATTCTGGTGTCTTACCTGTCTGTGTAGGTGGGGGCGGTCTTAGAGATTCTTTGCTTGGGCTATTTACGGATGGCTTTTTGGTAGTTTCTTGATTAGGATATTGCTTACTTGATTGTTCGTCTGAAGTTGATCTTGTATCCATCTGCCCCTGCCAGTTGTCAAAAAAGATACTGTTTGAAATTTAAACTCCCCCCCCCATCATTTAGGTATGATATTCATTTTTACCACCGAAATTCCTTCCATCAATGATAACTGTGATTTCTCCCATCTTCGTATGTCTGTTTAACTTTTATTCCAAGTTTCAACATACAGGAAGTCCTCCTGTGAGTCCCCTGGACTGCAAGGCGATCCAATTGTTCAGTCCTGGAGGAGATCAACCCTGACTGCTCTTTAGAAGGCCAGATCCTGAAGAGGAAACTCAAAATCTTTGGCCACATAATGAGAAGAAAGGACTCACTGGAGAAGAGCCTGATGCTGGGAAAGATTGAGGGCAAAAGAAGAAGGGGACGACAGAGAACGAGGTGGCTGGGTGGAGTCACTGAAGCAGTTGGCATGAGTTTAAATAGACTCTGGATGTGTGTGTAGAGGAGAGGAAGGCCTGGAGGAACGTTGCCCATGGGGTCGCGATGGTCGGACATGACTTTGCAATGAATAACAAATAACAACAAAGTCCTCAATGGCATGCATTCCTTCAGCGATGGTTCAAAGTTATAACAATACTTGAAAAAAAAAGATTTACAATTGATCTTTGTAAATTGCAGCATTCCCACAATCATAGATAGATGATAGATAGATAGATAGATAGATAGATAGATAGATAGATAGATAGATAGATAGATAGATAGATAGATGGATAGATAGATAGAGACGTAGTAGATATAGATATTGCAGTTGGGCTAAAATAGAGGGATCTATAGGGCAAGTTTGACAAACTTTAATCCCGTCTAAGCGTCTATGGAGATTTTCAATCATCCCCAAAGATGTTTTTTCAAGAGGCAACTGGGCGTTCAAGGAAAAACCAGAATGTCCAGTTGCCTCTTGAAAAAGCACTGTTGGGAATCCCTTCTAAGGATTTAAAGCAGGAACTCTTCCAGCAGATGGCGGTCTACACAAGTGGATGAAATCCTGAGCACAAAATTATGATAGCTACATTCCCCCCCCCTTCCCTTCCCACTTTGCTCCCCTCTGTGCGTGCCTGAAGCGTGTTTGCCAATCTATAAATGTTTCATACAAAGAGCGTGTTAGAAAGCATTTGATAGGAGCGTGTGGAGTGCCTGAGGATCTAGGCACCAAGTGGGCCCCGGGCTACGACTTTTGTCTGAGTGTTCATTTTCTTCCTCCTCTTTTTTTTTTTTTTTTAAAATAAATTTAACGTGGAGGCCAAAAGCGTTTTAAACCTCCATGCTGCTCTTTTAATGCGAACGAAACTTTTCAAACTTGCTTGGAATTCCGGAGCACAGCTGTTTTATTAAGCTGCATAAAGTATTCATCAGAAGTGCCCCCGAATGTTTGCACGGGATGAATCCATCATAAATGGTGCCTCTGTAATTAATGTTACAGGGCTGGCCTAGAATCCTGGGCCTTTAAGGTTGATTTGGCACGAACAAATTAATCCCCTGAAGTCTTTTCCGGAGGCTTTAGCATATTAGCTTGCATTTGCAACTCTAGTTCAAAGCACCAGGAAAAGGGCAATTTTAAAATACGGAAGCCTTTCTCCATAAGCACTCTTGCTTATCAAATCTCCAATTATAACACAGGCTGTAAAGATCTGGATAAAGATCTGAGCACAGCAAAGGCAGCTTTCTATTCAGCATCTCTTTGTTGCCATCTAGTGCTCATTCCCTGGGTTGAAGCCCAGATATCAGGCATACGGAAGCTTAAAAAAAATACCATATTTTTCGGGCTATAAGACGCACCAGAGTATAAGACGCACCATGATTTTGAAGAAGTAATTTTTCTAAAAAAAGTTTTTGCACTCTGCAGGCCTCCCAAACCCTCTGTACACCTCGTTTTTTGCAAAAAAAAGTGGGGAAGACATGCAGAGGCTTTGGGAGGGTTGTATAATTCTCCTGGGGGCTGGGGGGGGGTGAGCAAAAAATGGCCCGTTCTTTGCAAAAATGGGCCATTTTTTGCAAAAAGAAAAGCACATGCAGAGCTTTGGGAGGCTTGTAGAGTGATCCTGGGGGCTGGGGGGGCACAAATGGCCCGTTTTTTTGCTCATTTTTTGCCATTGCCAGCCCTCAGGAGCACTTTGCAAGCCTCCCAAATCCTCTGCATGTCCATTTTTGCAAAGGGGGCAGGGTTTTGATAGGCCAAAAGTCAGTGTATAAGACGCACCCCAATTTTCACCTTTTTTGGGGGGGAAAGGTGTGTCTTATACTCCAAAAAATACAGTAATTATCATCTGAGGAAGCTTATATCTTTTGATACGATATCTATCAATCTACCTAAGAAGAATATATATGCATATAAAAATATAAACTACAGGCAGCAATATAACCTGGATAGATAAAAATTACCTCCAAGTTTTCAGAGATTCCTAAGGCACAAGTCCTCAGGAAGGAGGAAAAGAAATCCTGCTTCTTCCATGCACGGGTCCCATTTCATGGCCATCAGTGAAGCTCCAGAGATGTTCTGAGTACAGAATTCGCCATTGACTTTGGGGACCAAACCAAAGCAATTGCTAAATGAAACATTGCAATAGCACATAGACTTATATGCCGCTTCACAATGCTTTTACAGCCCTCTCTAAGCGGTTTACAGAGTCAGCCTAGTGTCCCCAACAATCTGGGCCTTCATTTTAATGACCTTGGAAAAGATGGAAGGCTGAGTCAACCTTGAACCAGTGAGAATTGAACTGCCAAATTGCTGGCAGTCAGCAGAATTATCCTGCAGTACTGCATTTTAACCACTGCGCCAATGCAGCATTTTCTTTCGGGTGTGCAGATGGTCTTTCTCTATTGGCATAAACTCCTGCCTCATTTCAGTTCTCAAAGCTCCCCACTCCGATCACCTCCACACCTGTTTCTGACGAACATGGCAGATGCCAAAAAAGCCAACCCAGAGTTACAAAACATGGCTTGCAATCCTAAGCAGAGACCCCGATCAGTATCTTCTGTCCCCCTGGCTCCCAGGGAACGCAAGAGTCCTTGCGTGAAGCTCTGGTGTCAGGAGTGTTGAGGGGTGATATATGTCATCTCCTAGCCCAGTCTCTGGGTTGCAAATTTCTCCTCCTTCCTCATAAGGGAATAAAATGAGACCAGCTTTTGTGTTCTATCCTTTGGGTATCCATGATTTTATTTTGTAGCTCCTCTGGAGGGATCCTTGCACCTGGGGGAAAAGGGAGAACAGTTTGATCTGATGGCTACTAAGTTCTACTCATGCTCCTTTCCCACCCTAATTTGATCATTTATTCATGAAGGCATTAAAGCTGATGTACGACTCGCTCGGGATCCCTGCCTTCGTTCCCCAAACAAAATCAAAACCACGTCAACGGCAAATTTATTAGCCCTTGGTGCAGTCCCCAGAATTAGCCTCAAGGGGAAACTGTAGCCACAGTGCAAATTTGACTGGCTTCTCATACAAGAGCAAACTAGAGATCCGTCAGCCTTGATTGTCCTCAGAGACAGGCAGCCAGATGGGCAAATGTTAAGAGATTTTAAGAGATTTCATGTTACATTGACCCTTCATTAAGCTGCAGCATGGGAGAACCTGCCATGGGGGGGGGGGGAGCTTAATTTTGAAGGAGAATGCTTCCATGCAGAGATGTCTGTCTGTCTGTCTGTCTGTCTGTCTGTCTGTCTGTCTGTCTGTCTATCATCTATCTATCTATCTATCTATCTATCTATCTATCTATCTATCATCATCAATTGAATCTATCATCTATCTCAGGGGTTGCCACAAAGAAGAGGGAGTCAAACTATTCTCCAAAGAACCTGAAGGCAGGACAAGAAGCGATGAGTGGAAACTAATCAAGGAGAGAAGCAACTTAGAACTGAGAAGAAATTTCCTGACAGTGAGAACAATTAATCAGCGGAATAATTTGGCTCCAGAAGTTGTGGGTGATCCAACAATGGAAGTTTTAAAGAAGATATCAGATAGTCATTTGTCTGAAGTGGTGTAGGGTTTCCTGCCTTAGCAGGGGTTGGACTAGAAGACCTCCAAGGTCCCTTCCAACTCTGCTATTCTATTCTATTCTATTCTATTCTATTCTATTCTACTCTACTCTACTCTACTCTACTCTACTCTACTCTACTCTACTCTACTCTGTATCATCCATCCATCCATCCATCCATCCATCCATCCATCCATCCATCCATCCATCCATCCAATTTTAAAACCACCCACCTACCTCACAGAGAGAGTGTCTACAAATCAATATCAAAACAATTATTTAGGCAGATATTTTCCTCCAAACCTACTCAGAACTGCTCAGAGACATGGGCTTTTTCCATACAACTCATTTTGCTCTACTCCTAAGCACCAACCAGGCCTTACAAACAGCAAAGTGGCAGGAATCTGTGATCAGCTTGGATTGGACAATGTAGAATGGTATTTCTCAAACTTGGCAACTTGAAGATGTGTGGACAGAACTCTGGGAGTTGAAGCCCATGCATCTTGTAGTTGCCAAGGATGAGAAACACTGATGTAGAAGTCCCAAAGGTGCTTTTTCAAGAGGCAACTGAATTTTCTGGTTTTTCCTTGAAGACTTTTCTCTTCCCATCCAAGAAGCATCTTGGATGAAGAAGCTGAAGCTTCTTCAAGAGCTGAAGAAGCTTCTTGGAGTGGAAAATCTTCAAAGAAAAACCAGAAAGTAATTGCCTCTTGAAAAAACACCTTTGGGACAACCATCTCCTGGATAACTGAGAATCTCCGTAAACACTTACTGATGTAGAAGCATCTCAGGGCTTGGCTGCTGAACTGTGCAATCTCCCCCAAGCTACCATCCTCTGCTTCCCTTGGACCATAATTACCACAGCAAATCTGGCTGCCACTTAGGGGAACCGTAATCTAAGGAAAGATTTCCCAGTCTGGGCAATTTCCAACTATTTCAATTCCCAGGCATCTTAATCACCAGACTGGAGAATGTTGGTACTTGAGAGTTATTTGCATCAGGATTTCTAGTCCCTGGTTTTTAAACACGCCTACCTGCACTTGACTGGAGCAAGCTGATATAAATAGAGCAATCTGCACCTCCAGTACAAAATTCCAGTTTGTACTCCCACGAATACTCCTCCTTTTCTATCTGACCAGGTTGACAGTCCTTCTTGGAAGCTTTTTGATGATAAGTCCAATATTTCTGATTTACATTGTGCACAAGTTTCCTCCTTCAGAGGTGGCCGTCCAACATAAAATCAAACAGGCCCTGAGGTGTGAAGAGTGACTGGTTACCCAATACGAGCTACATCCCACAAACATGGGTGTTTGAGTGGTGATTTGGAGGGTTCTCTACCCCCCCCCCCAAGTCTCAATCCTCTTTCCCCATTTCAAAGTAGCTCTACCTGATGACAAAGTACCTATCTATTTCTCCTTCATTGTTTACTGCTGGCCTTCCCTCGGCCTCTCCTTCTTTTCCAACCTTCGACACCAATTTCACAGCAAGCTGATTCCATCATCTGAGGCCTTTCCAGGCCTGTTAATCACCCTTCCTGCCTCCCTGCACTGCACGGTCTCTGGCCTTGGCCGAGCCAGCTGGGTCACCAGGGAGAAATCCCAACTCTGGCTTGGATATTGCAACAATCTTCATGTGCTTTTTTTAAGGCTGAGTCTCTTGTGTTGGTGGTGACATCCATGGAGTAATCAATTGGTTGGGAAAGAGAAAGCTTGGGAAGAGGGAGGGGTGCTAGATCAGACATTATTAGATTAGAATGGATTTGTTTGATTAGATGACACGGATGGATGGACTGATAAGAGAATGATACAGATAGAGAAAGAGAGAAACAATATAGAGGGAGATGATAGATAAATACAAAGATAGAAATGGAGATGGAGATGAGGAGGGGAAGGGAGAGGGGGACAGAGAAAGAGAAAAAGAAAGAGAAAGAGAGAGATGGAGATGGACATAGCAGTGGAGATGGAGATGATAGAGAGAGAGAGACATATAGAGTGTGTGTGTAGGGAGGGAGGAAGAGAGTGAGAGTGAGAGTGAGTGAGTTCTGGCCCAAAACACCAGAGGACTGGAAGTAGATGCCATAATGAAAACTGGTCCCCCTCATACACAATTATTCACCTCAGACACGGATCAAATGGAATCAACCTTTGTGTAGCTCCCATCCATCTTAATGGGAATCCCATCAGACCATCCTATTTAGCCAGGTACAGAAGAGTACCATGGGTTCATATCCATCTACCTGAGGCAGGTAAGCGTTGAAATAACACCCTCTGGGGATGGAAAGAGATCTGAGATCGACCGTCTTCTCTCAAACAACTCCTCGATATCTGAGCACGGCCAGCGCTACAACTGGACTCAAGATTTATTCTTCCCCGTGGCAGCCATTTTGTTTGTTCCTAGACTTTGTCCCAAACAGCCTCAGACACCGTATTATGGACATTTGGTAACATTCCCACATTTTTGGTCATTTGCAGCATCCTGAAATGTGTTTGTGGTTTTTGACTGATGTTTAAGTTCCAGGTTCCAGCAAAAAAAAACGAACAACCATTGCCCATTGGACAGTGGGTTCCCTTATCAAACCACAATGTTCATTTAGTGACTATGCTTTCTCTTAATGCCATGGATTCACGCAACGACCACTTCAAAAAAAATGTCATGAAATCAGATCGATCACATGATGTTCCACTTAACAACCAGCATGACTTAATTACAAGTATAAGCTTGGGATGCCCTGGAGCCAGTCAAGCCTTAAAATAATCCTTCCCACCCAATACTCTACAAACAGATACAAGGTGTATACATCTTGTGTTCCTGATGCTCAGGATCGGTTAAAACCTAGCTTTTCTAAAGAGAATTTAAGGCTCTGAAGCGTTGAGTAGATGGTAAAACAGATAGTCCTTGAGTTGCACAATGGAGCCAAAAACCTATGTTGCTAAGTGAGATGCTTGTTAAGTGAGTTTTCCCCATTTTGCAATCCAAAATGTATCCTTTTTAAAACAAGAGCAAAGAACCCAGGCCTAGGATCTCTGTGCACTAACATTTGTTTTCCTCCCATTAAAGGAGGGGGAGAAAAATCCTAATTTACAATTCCCCTCCCGTTTCAGCAGCCGCCACAAATGCTTAACCACTAGACCTCACTTCTCCCTGCCAATTAAATTCTCCGGCTGCCGCAGACATTATGGCTTCTAAATTTTTATTTTCCTTCGGAAATTGCCCTGTAATCTGCTTTGTAATCGCCATGGTATTAATTATGCAAATTGGATGCAAACAATTGCAGGTTAGGGAGGGGGGGAATGTCAAAGAATCCGAAAGGGCTATTAGTGGGGACAACGAGAAGGCAGGCATTATAGGCAGGCATTGTGCGAGGGTGAAGTTCTTCTCTCTTGTGAAGGAGCCAGACATAGGCCATGCGAGGAGAAAAAAAAATGATATAGTTTTGCAGGATCCAATCTGGGTCGGTCACCAGAACAAGTGGTTTCGTCTTCTTTTTAGATGTTGATTTGGGTGGTGATAGCTGGCTGTTCAGTTGTGGGTTGTGGGGTGTTTGTGCTGCCAAACCAGGGTTCCGATATCTCAGGGGCTGCCACCAAGAAGAGGGAGTCAAGCTATCTTCCAAAACACCAGAAGGCAGGACAAGAAGCAATGGGTGGAAAACTAATCAAGGAGAGAAGCAATCTAGAACGAAGGAGTGATTTCATAACAGTTAGAACAGTTAATCAGTGGAACAACTTGTCTCCAGAAATTGTGAATGCTTCAACACTGGAAGTTTTTAAGAAGATGTTGGATAACCATTTATCTGAAGTGGTGTGAGGTTTCCGGCCTAGGCAGGGGGCTGGACTAGAAGACCTCCAAGGTCCCTTCCAACTCTGTTATTCTATTCTATTCTATTCTATTCTATTCTATTCTATTCTATTCTATTCTATTCTATTCTATTCCATTCCATTCCATTCCATTCCATTCCATTCCATTCCATTCCATTCCATTCCATTGCGTCCTAAGTACTTGATAAGCTGGTAGTAATTCAGCAATCTTGTTGACTGATGAGAGAGCGGCCTGTTTCCCAGGCTTCAATCATTTCCCTGGCTGTTTTTGTGCCTGCTGTTCCAACAATTTTAGTAGTTGCAGAATTAAATACATGTCCTTGTTTGTTGCAACGTGCGGCTATCAATGAGTTTGGGTCTCCTCATTTGACCACTCTTGCTTTTTCTTCTGCTCCGTAACCAACTGACCTCTAAAAAATATCGCAGACAATAAAAATGACTTTCCAAAGATGAGGAGCTTGTGTGTGTGTGTGTCTGTGTGTGTTTGTTTGTGTGGGTGTGCGTGCATGCATGCACAAAAGACACATCCAGGGCAGGGTTAATCCTAAAATACAGGTGGACTCTTAAACAGGCCTGTTATCTGTTGGGAAATAGCGAGAATAACAAGAGAAAGGAAGGGATATAAATCCAAGGTAAGGCTGAAAGTCTTTAATTACTTTTTAAAGCAGTGGGAAAGAATGCAGATGGTGCAGCTTCCTTAATATTCCTTTCACCGTTTCTCCAGAAAAAATAAATAAAGAAGGACTGATTCCTGGATTCAGGTTGAGATCTTGTGTCATTGAGGATTAAAAGTTCAACCTGCAGTCAATTTAAATCCCATTATTAACTCATTCTAGTAGAATGTGTGGACTTGAGCCATTGAAATATCTTGGGTGCCAACAACGAATGCCCATCACCATTTATATATTTATAGGTAGTCCTCGATTTACAACAGTTCATTTTGTGGCCGTTCAAACTTGCAATGGCACCGAAAACAGTGACTTATGACCCTTGCGGCATCCTTAGGGTCAGGTGATCAAAATTGGCCACTGGCTCATATGTATGACGGTCGCAGTGTCCCTGGGCGACCTTCTGACAAGCAAAGTCAATGGGAAAACCAGATTCACTTAACGGCTATGTTACTAACTTAACAAACTACAGTCAAGAAAGGTCGTCCAATGGGGGAAAGTCACTTAACAAATGTCAGATTTAGCAACATAAATTTGGGGCTCGGTTGCGGTTGTAAATTGAGGACTACCTGTATTTGTTCAATTTATAATAGTGCCACCTTAGGCAGGAATCCAACTAGGTCAGGGGCATCAAACTCAATTTCATTGAGGGCCACATGGGGGTTGTGTTTCACCTCCTGGGGGGGTGGGGTAGGGGTGGGGGGCATGGCCAGGATGGACGTGGCCAGCTCGATGCCACTTGTTGAGGCTCTACTTTCAGCTGCAACAGCCTCCTGCACAGTGGTGGGTTCTGGATCCCGTTGCAACCAGTACAGTGGAACAGGGCCGGGCGTCCACCACACGAATGCATGCAGTGGACGTGCATGCATACTTACCACCTGCGATGCTCCGCCACACTCTGCAATGCCTCCGCAACTCCTCCGCAACTCCTCCGCAATGCCTCCGCAATGCTACAGCTGCTCGGCAGAGCATCGCGCAGGTGTTGTACACTCCGTGCGCGTGCGCGGAAGCCCCGAAAATCTCAAATACTGGTAAGGAGAGCGGGCAGGCCTGTGGGTCCTCTGGAGCACCGTACCGGAACGGTACCCCGTGCTCCCGGCAGGCACCAGTATGCCCATACAGGGGTGTACCAGTCGTAACCCACCACTGCTCCTACAGCCCTCTGCCAGCAAAACAGAGCTCGGGGAGGCTGTGGGTGACCTACTGGGTTCTGTTTTTGGCCATGACGGCCTCCTGCAGCTCTCCCCGAGCTCCATTTTTGCTGGCAGAGGTCCTTTGCTGTTTCCAGGCCGGCCCCGCAGTCCAGATCTAAGCACCCCTTGGACTGGATCCAGTCCATAGGCCTTGAGTTTGACACCCCTGAGGTAGGTGATCTTGTATCGGTCACTTTTTTAGCTCTAAGAAAGAGGCGGCATTGGCAAATCCCTGATGAAATCTTGGCAAGAACCTTGCAGCGGTTTCTTCAGACAGTCCCCCGTGAGACCCATAGACAAGGCTAGCATAGTGGGAAAAATGTTGTGTACATCGGCTGACTTTGCAGTGTTATTGTGAGGCTAAGATGCATTTGTCTGGAAAGGAAGTACCACGTATGTGGTTTCAACCTTTCTGCAGCCTGGAAAGGACATAAATAACTCCGCTGTAGAAAAGGGGAAGGGGAACAATGGAGCTTCTTTCTAAACATATACAACACGTTCCCTTCTCCATGCCGAAAAGGGCACGCCTGATGCTCAGCTGTGTCAACTGATCCTTGACAGCATCCGTCTCTCTAAACCAGCTCTCACCATCTCCCCAGTTTCCAGGAAGCGCAAACAAACAACAGGACGGTTTCTGCTGCTTGCTCAGTCATTGCGAGGAAATCCAGGCAGCTTTCTTGAGCCCTTCCAGATGTTTCTTAAGCCATCGGTTTCAAGGCTTTTCCCCCCGTGGGTTGGGAGCCTTCAAGGTTGGGTGTGATGATCCAGCCAAAGTCAGTCAGAGGAGGCCTATTCAGCATGCACAAAGCACACGCATGTGGTGCAACAGGTTTCTCTCCCCTCATTCTTTCCCATAATCGTAGCTCCATCCCTCTACTGTTCATTTAATACAGGGGTGTCAAACTCAAGGCTCACAGACCGGATCCTGCCCATGGGATGCTTACAACTGGCTCAGGGGGCCAGCCTGGAAACCGCAAAGGACTGGCTTGCAGTGCCTCTGCCAGTGAAAATGGAGCTCAGGGAGGGCCGTGTGTGCCCCCCCCCCACTCCATCTTCACTGGCAGAGGGCTGCAGGAGACCGTTGCAGCTGAGAATGGAGTGTGGGGGACGCGCCCTCCCCCTTTTCCCGTGATTCGTTTTCGCTGGCCGAGGTCCATCAAAACAAACTAAAAAACAAAAGAAAAGGAGCCGTGTCTCCCTTCTTGCATTTGAGCCTGGAAGAAGGGACGCGAAAGGAGGAAGGGAAAAAGGAAAGAAAGAGAAGGGAAGATGGGAAGAGAGCAAGGAAGAAAAAAGAAGAAGAAAGGAGAATGAAGAGGGGAGGAAAAAGAAGAAAAGGAAGGAAGGGAGGAGATTATAATGAGAATCAGGGAGGGTCTGAGGAAAGTCCTGCCTTAGCACTTGGCCACCACAGGTGTCCCCAACATGAGTCCCATGTCACACCCACCCCGGTCACGTTCCCCCCCCACACCAGTCCTCCGAGGTCAAACACAACCCTGATGCGGCCTTCAATGAAATTGAGTTTGATTTAACACATGCTTCTAATTCAAAATCCTAAAAAGACATTTCTTCTGGTTTTCATTTCATTTCTAGTTTCATTCGCGGTAATTAAATGACTATTAAGGTGATGCCACTTTTTTTCCTTTTGTTCAACCGTTGCTTTTGTTGACTAAAACCCCAGTTGGTTGGTTTTACGGAGATGAAGCCATCGATCAAAGTTTATGAAACCACAATAGGTGCTACATGTTCAGTCGCTTTAAGTCACGTTAAGTCTTGCTACGTGTGAAGTCACGTGGAAAGAAAGCATCGGATGGCTCTGCGATGATGGGCGAACCCTGCCAAATGTGACTTCCCGAACAAAGTCACCAAGTTAATTTCACAGCTGAGTGGTGATCAGATCTTGGATTTCCAGAAGCCTAATCTAGCACGTCAGTCTGCTGCTTAAATTGCCTACCCCAACTCCATCTGTCAGCAGTAGGGCAGAATATCACAACTGACCCAGATCTGATTGATTTCAGCTGTATATAAGTCTGGTTGGCTAACTATGATGTCATTTTGTATTATCTCAATGAAGGTCTAAAACCCTTATGGCTGGATAGAACCAGAGGTTGCTATCTATGGAGCTGAACTGCTGACAAGAACCAGTTGTTTTGCACAATACTCTAGGCCCGGGATGGCAAACCTATGGCACGTATGCCACAGGGGGCACGCAGAACCCTCTCTGCGAGCAGCTGTTGCCCCAGCCCAGCTCCACTGTGTATGCGTGTGTGCCTCCCGCCGGCCAGCTGGTCTTTAGGTCTCTCCCATACATGCGCGGAGTGTCGGAGGGAGGATGCACGGGTACATACATGGCAGGGGTGGTTTCTGGATTCCATTCCAAACGGCATGGTTGGAAGGGCCCCGGCGTCACCCACATGGATGCACACATGCGTCGTACTTGCCTGCAATGATGTATGCTTGATGCGTGCTTGATTCGTGCTTGATGCGCATACGCAGAAGCAAAAATTAAGATGGTGGTGCCTGTGGCGCCACTGATAGAACCTGTTCGGGGGCATGGCCGGCCGAGTTACTATCTACTCAGCCGAACCGATCTGAATCGAGAGGAACCCACCTCTGGTCATGGTTCAGACCAGTGGTGGGTTCCGGATCCCATTCCAACCGGTACGATTGGAACGGGCCAGGTGGCATCCACACGAATGCATGCAGCGTGTGCATGCGTCTTAGTGAGCCTCTGCGATGCTCCAGCTGCTCAGTGGAGCATCGCGCAGGTGCTGTATGCACCAAGCATGTGCGCAGAAACGCCGAAGATTTAAAAGACCAGTAAGGAGCTCGGGCGGGCAGGCGGGCCCTCCAGAGCACCATACCGGAACGGTATCTGGTGTTCTGGGCAGGCTCTGGTACATCTGTATCGGGACGTACCGCCTGCAACCCATCACTGGTTCAGACAACCAAAAGTCACCCTGGATTGGAAGCCTAAGAAGTCTTTTCCAGCAATATAGTATTTTGACCTCAGTAAGTGAAATAGAATACAAGTAACCCTCAACTTATAACTACAACTGGGACCAACATTTCCATTGCTAAGAAAGACTGTTAAATGAGACTCCTCTGATTTTACAACCTTTGTTATTGACGTTGTGGGAATTGTGCAGCTGCTCAGTGAATCATGCATTCATTGACTTGGCTTGTTGGAAGCAGGCTGGGAAAGTTACCAATGGTGACCACGTGACCCTGGGACACTAGCTATTTGTAAATATGTTGTGCCTGATTATTGATTACGTGACTGGGAGGATGTTGCAGTGTCCCAAAGGTGCTTTTTTTTTTCAAGAGGCAACTGGACTTTCTGTTTTTTCTTTGAAGATGTTTCACTTCTCATCCAAGAAGCTTCTTCATCTCTGACTGGGTGGTGGGGAACGGAAGGATTTCTACTCCTTGTAGACAGCTGGTCATTTGCATTCTTTTAGAGAGTTGTTGAGGCAGCTTGGAGGCTTATCTGTGTCATTAGGGTAGCCAGAGTAGTGCAAATGAGTGTGGAGCCTTCTTAGAACGGTCCAAATGTTGTAGACTGGAGATAGATTATGTTGTATCCCTCCACCTCTGTTGAGAGAGGGGCCATTCAATGTTGACCTAGATGGCCTCTTTGACCCCTCTTTCAAATCAATGGTCCTCTCTGTCCAAAATAGGGACTTTGCTGTCTTCAAAAAAAGTCTTTTAAATGCAGATGGACTGCTGAATCTTGTTCTGATGGGTTTGTTCTCCTATGTTGTGCCCATGCATTTATGAAGTGGTTGTTTTGTTTCCCCAATATACAGAGCTGCACAGATCTCCTTCCATTCCCCACCAGCCAGTCAAAGCCGAAGAAGCTTCTTGGATGAGAAGCAAAATGTCTTCAATGAAAAACAAGAAAGTCCAGTTGCCTTCTTGAAAAAGGACCTTTGGGACCACCATGGCCTGGAAGACTGAGAACCTCCATAGATGCTGCAATGGTTGTAAGTGTGAGGACTGGTCATAACTCTGCTGTTGTAATGGTCACTAAATGAATGGCAGTAAGTAGCGGACTACCTGTAAGTACAGATGTATGTGTGTGTGTGTGTGTGTGTGTGTGTGTGTGTGTGTTCCAGCCTAACTCTGGAACCCCTCGAGCAATTTCAACCAAACTTGGTACACAGATGACTTACTCTCCGGAAACAAATACTGTGGGGGGTAAGACAGCTCTAAAAACCCCTGGAGTGTGTGTGTTTTGTTAAGATACAGCTTGTTGTGCCTTAAAATGGCTTCTACTGTACTGCTATAAAATGACTTCTACTGTACAGTGCAGTGGAGTTACCATGGTAATGACTTCACAGTACTCCATAAGGAGGCCCCTTCTGGTAAGGGGGAAAAGCCAACATTATAAATTACGTTTGGTCTGGACGTTTTCCCCTTATAAATAAATAAATACCTGGGCAACGCCGGGCTATCGGCTAGTTTGTAATATAATGTAGGGATTCTTATATAAATGGTTTACTTTCTTTTTAAAATTGAGCAACAGGTGTGTTGGTCAGAAAAGCCAAGTTAAAAAAAACAACCATTCCTCAAAGGATACATTCATTACAAGGTTGGCAAGGTAGGTTTTTAAGGTGGAACATATCTCCATTAAGTTCTTCTGCCTTCCCACCCCTACCCTAGTCTCCATTACATGTTCTCCATTACATGCACACAATACTAGGAATAATCGCGCCCTAAGAAAAGGCACTCGTCTGCATTCAAAGCCATCTTTTCAAGTGAAATGGCTCCAGGTATCTCTGAAAGCCAATTAATTAGTTGACAAATGAGTGTCTAATCCAATTAAGACCCATTTTCCAGGGTGTAATGAAAAGGGTTTCCACGCAGGGAGCGGTGGCAGTGGAGTTAATTTTTTAAATGGTCAATTTGGCCTCTAAACGGGAAAAATAATCATAACATCTTAAAAAGTGTTTATTCCACAAATTGGTCACCCACCGCAGAGAGGCAGCTGCTTTTGAGACGAACGGCGGGGAGATCTCCTATGTGAGATCCACTGGACTTTCACCATTCATATGTTTTTGCCTCCGGGCCCTTAATCATCAGTTGCTCCTCTTTCTTTCAAGAACTTCATTTTTCTACCACACCACACCACAGAATATAGGGAGTCCTTGACTTACAACAGTTTATTTAGTGAGCATTCAAAGTTACAACGGCACTGAAAAAAGTAATTTATGATGACCCTTGCAGCCTCCCCATGGTCACATGATCAAAATTCAGACGCTTGGCAACGGACTCATATTTAAGACGGTTGTAGTGTCCCAGGGGTCACATGACACAAGTTCTGCCAAGTTCTGACAAGCAAAGTCAACAGGAACCCAGGTTCACTTAAAAACCGTGTTATCAACAGCCATTCACGTGGCAAGAAAGGTCGTAAAAAAGGGCACAATTAATTTAACAATTGTTTCGCTTAGCAACCAAAATTTAGAATTTTAGAATTTAGAATGACAGAGTTGGAAAGGACCTTGGAGGTCTTCTAGTCCAACCCCCTGCTTAAGCTGGAAACCCGACACCACTTCAGACAAATGGATATCCAACATCTTCTTAAAAACGTCCAGTGTTGGAGCATTCACAATTTTCATTAACCTACCATTGATTAATCGTTCTGTCAGGAAATTAGAACAAATTTTGGGCTTGACAGCAGTCATAAATCAAGGACTATCTATATGCCTCGAATCGTTCTGTCTACCTTGCCTACCTCGAAGAGCTGACAAAAATCTTGGAAGCCTGTTGGATTTTTCTCTACTCCAGGGGTGTCCAAACTTGGCAACTTTAAGACTTGTGGACTTCAACTCCCAGAATTCCCCAGCCAGCAGCTGGCTGGGGAATTCTGGGAGTTGAAGTCCACAAGTCTTAAAGTTGCCAAGTTTGGACACCCCTGCTCTACTCCATCATATACCAAGGTTGATTCAGCCTTCCAACCTTCCGAGCTGGGTAAAATATGGACCCAAAACTGTTGGGGGCAATAGGATGACTCTGTATACCACTTAGAGAGGGCTATGAAGCAGTGCGAAGCGGTATATAAGTCTAAGGGCTATTTCTAAGTGCTATACTAAACAAAATCAAGGTGGAATATTTTTGCATTTTTTCCCCTCCTACTTTCCATTTTCTCGGAACAGAGTAACATTTCCTGCCTTAGCTGTTCACACGTTCCTTTCTCCTTCCATTCCTTCCCAAGGGGGTGACCTGTCCATATAGGCACTAATAAGCAGCTGCTTGGGACATGCGGTAAATTAGCGTGCCAACGTTCCAGGCAAAACAAACACGTTAAAAAATGGTTGTTTTTTTTTTGTTGGCGGTAGGGAAGACACCTTAACTGCATGTTTTGTCTAAGGATGACAGTGTCTGGCAGCTAATTTATAGCTACCCTGCCTGGAAACAAAACTAGGGATGACCCTCTGTCCCAGTCTGGGCTTTTGAGCAATGACGCTGCGGTCTCCATTCACTCAAGACATTAACATGATTACTGAATTGATCCGTCTTCTGAGCTTGCTCAGTAGCGTGGATGATAAATTAACCAGATGGGTTGGCCAATACACTGAGCCATCGGAAGAAAGCCACCAAGATAATAAACCAGGGGTCACAGGCCAGCATGGTACAGTGATAGAGATATTAAGTGAAGAGTAGAGAGACCCAAGTTCTAGTCATTTCACTCATAGAAGCCTTTGGGGAGTTGGGGGGGGGGGTTAGGGCCAGTTCGCCTCTATCAACCAGAATTATATACAGGTAGTCCTGACTTACAATCAGGAGCTGACCTTGAAGGAAACAGGTAAGAACCATATTTTATTTTATTATTTTATTATTTCATTATTTCATTATTTCATTATTATTTCATTATTTCATTATTTCATTATTTCATTATTTCATTATTTCATTATTTCATTATTTCATTATTTCATTATTTCATTATTTCATTATTTCATTATTTCATTATTTATTTCATTATTTCATTATTTCATTATTTCATTATTTCATTATTTCATTATTTCATTATTTCATTATTTCATTATTTCATTATTTTATTATTTTATTATTTTATTATTTTATTATTTTATTTTATTTATTATTTATTATTTTATTTTATTTTATTTTATTATTGTATTGTATTGTATTGTATTGTTGTATTTTATTTTATTATTTATTTTATTATTTTATTATCATTTTTTATTTTTTATTTTTTTATTTTATATTATTTTATTATTTTATTTATTTATTTATTTATTTATTTATTTATTTTATTTTATTTTATTTTATTTTATTTTATTTTGTGTACTGGATTTTGATCATGTGATCATGGGGATGCTTCAATGATCATCAGTGTGAAAAATGGCCATAACGTAAGTCATTTTTTCAGTGAAGTTGGAACTTTGGACGATCACTAAATAAACGGCTGTAAGTCGAGGACAGGTAGTCCTCGACTTATAACCGCTCATTTAGTGACCGTCCAAAGTTTTGTATTCTTATGCTTTTACAGAACCGACCTGAGACCCTTTCAAGGCTGAAAGCACTGGACTCTACTTTGGGCAGCAAATCCCATGATGGGAAGCTAGTTTGCAAAATGTTTATTGATTCGTTTTGTAGAACGGCTCTCCTTCTGTAGCTCGATTTGCAAAAGAAAACCTAGCAGAGGACGATTGGCTGAAGGTAAATATTATTGCTCGCTAAGCGATAGTGATTAAGCACCCTTTACAGGTTTAAAGATGATTAAATCAACAGTTGTTAAACCTGGATACAATTATTGAGATGCTCAAGTGTGTATATTTCATTGAGCTCTTTTACTTCTGGACAGGTTGAAGTTATCGCCTGATTTGCATAAAGCCATTATTCTTTTACCACGGGGACTTTGACTCCTCACCATGTACCTAAGCCAGCTTGAAGCCAACTGCAATCAAACCACAGTTTGGTTTGGCACAGCGCAATTGTTAGATACTTGCTCAAACTACAGTGGTTTCCACCAAGGTCCTCTGTTCCGGCGGGAGCAGAGGTTTCATCCTATTGGTCGAAGGGTCTGACAGCTCTTTATAAAAGGGCTGCTGTCAGACTCAACCTTCGCTGGATTGTTCTCACTTGTACTTAATAAAGAGCTTTTGTTACTGTTAAGCCTGTGTGTGCCTATCCATTACTCAATCTAACAGCAATGACCCGGGCCAATGGTGGGATTCAAAATGTTTTACTACTGGTTCTGTGGGTGTGGTATGGCTTGGTGGGCATGGCTTGGTGGGCGTGGCTGGGAAAGGATACTGCAAAATCCTTATTTCCATCCCACTCCAAGGCAAGGAAACTGTAAAATCCCCATTCCCTCCCCACCGCACTAACCTGCTTTCCAGCTCCATTCTCCTGTGAAGGGCAACAGAAGAAGATCTGACTGGGAAGCCAATCAACTGGGACTCGGGAGGCAATGAATAGATAGGGGCGCGGCCAGCCAGAGGTGGCATTTGCCTGTTCTCCGAACTACTCAAAATTTCCGCTAACGGTTTGTGAGAACCAATTAGACCCGGCTGAATACCACTTCTGATCCCCGCTCAAGACACAGTGACCGACTCTTCGTCTTTATTGGAAAAAACAATGGTGACCTTGCTTTTTCAAAAAGGGGGAAAAATAACTCTGGGTTTGTGGGTATGTTTATATGCAGTAAGAAAGAAGACAATGTATTCAGAAGCAGGGCAAATTCTCCACCACCTTCCAATATTGCGGTTGCTAGTCTTCTACTTCGCTGAAACAAACAAAGCTGTTTATCTGTTGCATAATTTTAATTCAGGATGATACAGAGGGCTTTTAATATTCTTAGCCGTATATTCCCTTCTGAACGTAGAGGCTGATTTCCAGCTAATCGTTGTTTCAGGGTTATCTTTCATGCATTTGTCTGCTTTTAAAAAGTCATCCAACCCAGTAACCCTGCTGGCTGTATTTGGCAGCGAGCAATGTATTTTACACGGAGAAGATTCTGGCAGGGTTCTCGTTTCCAAACCTGGAAAGCTGGGGAAAGCGATTATTCAATCTTAAAACACTGGAGGATCTCCCTAACTCCTGGTCACTGCATAGGCATGGGTCAGGCTCCTAAAATTAAGACAGATCTGTTGAATTTGTCGTAAACAGTTTATGTTATTGTTCTTCACCTATACATAGAAATCTTCTCAAACTAAAGGAAGGGTGGGGAACTATGAATTTTTTATGACTTGTGGACTTCAACTCCCAGAATTCCTGAGCCAGCCATGGATTTTGGGAGTTAAAGTCCACAAGCCATTAAAGGGACTGTAGTTTCTCACCTTTGAACTAAAGCAAAGTACTTCTATAATTAAAGGTACATTCTGGAACTTCTAGGGAGGAGTTACTTTGACCCTCTTCTTCCCAGCCAAACTGCCTAAATTTCACGGTTTTCCATTTCCTTCTTCCGGGAGGCTTTTTCAACTTGTCTAGTTTACAGTCCTGCAGACCTCCCCTCCAAATATTAACCAGGTTTGATTCAGTTTAGCCTTTTTGAGATTGGTCAGAGCAGAGGCATTCATAAGCAAAAGGCAAAAAGTTAAGATAGTGGCCGCAATTTGAAACTTGCTCTATCTTAGAACTGAACGGAACAGAATGGAATGGGATGGGATTGGATGGGACAGAGTAGAGTAAAGTAGAGTAGAGTAGAGTGGAGTGGAGTGGAGTGGAGTAGAGTAGAGTAGAGTAGAGTAGAGTAGAGTAGAAGATAGAGTAGAGTAATGGAATAGAATGGAATGGAATAGAATAGTTGGAAGGGACCTTTGAGGTCTTCTAGTCCAACCCCCTACTCAGGCAGGAAATTCTACAACACTTCAGATAAAAAGTTGTCTAGTCTCTTCTTAAAAACTTCCATGTTGGAGCACCCACAACTTCTAGAGGCAAGTCATCCCACTGATTAATTGTTCTAACTGTCAGGAAATTTTTGTTGCTTCTCTCCTTGATTAGTTTCCACCCATTGCTTCTTGTTCTACCCTCAGGTGCCTTGGAGAATAGTTTGACTCCCTCTTCTTTGTGGCAACCCCTGAGATATTGGGAAACTGCTATCATGTCTCCCCTAGTCCTTCTTTTCATTAAACTAGACATACCCAGTTCCTGCAACCGTTCTTCATATGTTTCAGTCTCCAGTCCCCTGTTTTACTGTTGTTGCACCTGCCAATTTGTCTTTTTTGATATACATACCCTGTGGACCTTCTTAATCCTGAGCCAGTTGGATGATGTCACTTTTTATAATATCACATCTCTACCCATTTGCCTAAAGTGACCTCATTTGATTGCCTGATCATCGACAAAAACTAAGGGCGAGATCAGCCCCATTCTCCAAGCGGAGATGCTGAATTTGGGAATTTTGCACTGATTTATTCCTCATCTTCTTATCTTTCTCTCTCGTTTTACAGATAAGTGTGTATAATCCCCCAAATCTTTTACGGTTCTACTGATGAAGGTGTCAGGAAGCTGGACTCCAAAGATCCCCAGCTCTGACCACTACAACCTGCTACCTTACGATGGACCAAAGTCTGCCCCCTCCCTTTTATGCTTTTTTTGTAATCTTATAAAGCCCAGAATAAGTTATAGTTTAATGACCCTTCTGTTCTGTGCTTTGCTTAACGGTGGGGAAAGGAACATGTCTCTTTGGAGCTGTGATGGATCATCCAATTTACACCCAACAAAATGAAGTGTGAGTGAAGCCGCTGACAAACTGCTGGAGAATTAATTTTCATCAGGATTAACTAGTGGAACGCTACGGCGAGAAGATTTTTAAGGGAGCCCAGGCAAGAGGCTCATGTAATGCTGATCAGTTACCCCTTAGCACCCTTTAAGCAGGTTGTCACATTCACAGTTGTGATGGGTTGTGTAGGATTCCTGCTTCCCTGCCATTTCCCCCTCCCCTCCCCAACTTGGCTCCCTATTATTAGTAGGTGCAAAAACTGAAATAGGGGATGGTTGTGTTATTCCTGGATAATTAATTCAAAATATGATGGGTGTCATCTAGCCAGCCGTACACATAGGGCTCACTGCTACATTAGTGTATATGCAAATGAATGGCCATTCCTTTGGCTGTTTCTTGCGCTAAAGGGCTGTTTTCTCTTCCCATCTTCATTCTCCTCCAATATTAGCTGTTGTCAAGCTAAAGAAATCTGAATTAAGTGCATGAGTAGATTTGATTATGGTTTATGTTTACCTACATTTTGGAAGAATAATAATTCCCTGTCCGCCAACTTATGAGATAGATCGATGTTGGTTGGTTGGTTGGTTGGTTGGTTGGTTGGTTGGTTGGTTGGTTGGGCAAATAGGCAGATAGGCAGATTATATAGTTGATTGATGATAGATAGATAGATAGATAGATAGATAGATAGATAGATAGATAGATAGATAGATAGATAGATAGATAGCAGGCAGGCAGGCAGGCAGGCAGGCAGGCAGGCAGGCAGGCAGATATATAGGCAGGCAGGCAGGCAGGCAGATATATAGGCAGGCAGGCAGGCAGGCAGATATATAGGCAGGCAGGCAGGCAGGCAGATATATAGGCAGGCAGGCAGGCAGATATTTAGGCAGGCAGGCAGGCAGATATATAGGCAGGCAGGTAGGCAGATATATAGGCAGGCAGGTAGGCAGATATATAGGCAGGCAGATAGGCAAAAAGATAAACAGGCAGATAGGCAGATAAATATACATGCATAAGAAACTCTATTGACATAAAAAGGCACATCTGTCTTATAGCAATGCTTCCGTGCAACCGACTAAAAGTTTTAAGACGCTTGCAACCAGCCAAATTTTCAGCAGTGCCTCATCATCAGTAGTCATGAAGATTCCTTGGAAACTGGAAAGTGTGCACTGAATTTGCACACTTTATTAGTTACTGTAATGAAACACATCACAATGTTCCAGGATCTGGCTGTTGGACCAAAGATATCTAAATATACAGTATATTTACCGAACAGTAATCAAATTGCTCTCTTCGGCAATGTATGTGGAGAAGGGGAGAAGGCCTTTTGGTTGCTTTTAGCATTGTCTGCTAGCTTCAGCTTATTTTGAGCTTGTTTTTCTGGCATTATCCATGAAAGCCTAGCTTATTCATCTCCATTCAACTCTGATGACCTCTCCCATTCTAATGCATATCCTTTTACTATTATTACTTTTAGCGCATCACTTTTACTATTATTACTTTTAGTTCATCGCTGAGATTTTCCCCGCATCTTTTTTCCTTTCTTTTAAAAAAAAGTGCTTTGAATGTAAGCTTCATCTTGAGAACTGTTTGTGACTAAAACTTCACAACTCTTTTCATAACTGTCGCCTTTTGCGTATCACACACCATTTCCCTTGGTTGCTTTACTCAAGAAAATGTAGATGATATACACAACGTGACATGACTGAGAGGCAGTTTGGTGTCATAATTAATATATCAGGCTAGGATGCTGATGGCGTACCTGTGACACGCATGTCAAAGAGGACATGCCAGTGTTTACCAACACCTGACAACAACTATTCTCAAAAGCATGTTCTAATCTTGCATGACATTTGAAGGCTGCACGGCCCCTGAAAATCACACCAGTACGAGGTGTGTTTTTGAAGGCTGCAGAGACTGCAGAAGAACACACTCTAAGGCTGCTTCAAGAACAAAGGCCTCTTGCAACCTGGAGCAGCTGCAGGTAGACCACAGGGGCCTGTCAACAGAAAGAGAAGCTGCCTGAAGATACAAGGTGTGTGGTAGATCCTGGGGAGTGCTGGGCCGTGAGGGCAATTGTGCAATTCTCCAAGGTCACGTCCCTTGAGGAAAGGTGTGAGGGGGACTTTTTGAGTGGCAGCATGGCCTAGGGTGGAGGTCAAAACTTGGGCATTTACTTTAGTCCAGGCGCTACCCCTGAGTGATGATGTTTGTCCATCATGCTCGAAGAGGATCTTGACATACTGAGTACTTGACCCCTGAGTACTGATCTTCAGGTTAGGGCCTAGATCAGGGGTGTCAAACTCAAGGCCCCGGGGGGCGGATCTGGCCCGCAGGGTGCTTAGATCTGTCCCACGGGGCTGCCCTGGAAACTGCAAAGGAGCCTCCCACGGTGCCTCTGCCAGCAAAAGCAGAGCCTGGAAAGGCTGCGTGCGGCCCTCCCAAGCTCCATTTTCAGTGGCAGAAGGTTGCAGGAGGCCATCGCAGCCAAAAACGGAGTTCGGGAGCTCATTTTTGCTAGCAGCGTGACTGGGCCACCACAGATGCCCCCAACACAAGTGACATTGAGCTGGCTAGGCCCACCTTGGCCATGCCCAACCCAGCCCCTCGAGGTCAAACACAACCCTGATGAAGCCCTCAAGGAAATCAAGTTTGGCACCCCTACCCTAGATGGAGTGGGAGGGAGAGACGGGGAAGATAGAGAATTTTTTCTCTTTTGTTTGAAAGTGTATGCATGTGGCCCACCAACCAAGTCAAGTTAGGCCTTTTCTGAACCTTTGGCACATTGCACTCTAAATGGTTCCCATCACTGGGCTAGAAACCAGGAGACTGTGAGTTC
This sequence comes from Natrix helvetica, assembly GCF_964273705.1. NCBI lineage: Eukaryota > Metazoa > Chordata > Lepidosauria > Squamata > Natricidae > Natrix > Natrix helvetica. The sequence continues at coordinate 6,735,200 of NC_138560.1, forward strand.
TAGTGCTCCTTTGTGCATAAGGCAGTTGAGTGACTTTGGGCCACTACCTGTCTCTCAGCCCTAGGAAGAAGATGATTCTTCTAGAAATCTTGCTAAGAAAATTGCAGGGAATTGTCCAGGCCATCACCTAGAGTCAAGAATACCCCAAGGCATTATAATAATTACCTTTCTCAACAGAAGACAAGGCAAGAAATAATGGATGGAAATCCATAATCAAGGAGAGAAGCAACCTAGAACTAAGGTGGAATTTCCTAACAGTGAAAACAATCAATCAGTGGAACAGCTTGCATTCAGAAATGGTAGATATGCCATCAATAGAGGCTTCTAAGAAGAGACTGCACTTGTCTGGAATGGTTTAGGGTTTCCTGCTTGAGCAGCGGGTTGGACTAGAAGACCTCCAAGGTTTCTTTCAACTCTGTTATTCTGTTCTCTTCTGTTCCTCTCCCAAATCTAGGGTTTCTGGAGTGAAATGCTGCCATTGGCGTCAGATGAAGGCTATATAATAATGACCAGAAATATTTGCACAAGGTTAAGTTACTACTTTGTTTCAATATTCTTCTTTTCCTATCCAGACCAAGAATATAAAGCCTATATATCCCTTTAAGCATCATCGTAGCTGCCCAAAGGCTTGTCCAACTGATGTTTATATTTTACAGCTTTTACAACTTTCAGCACATTTCTTAATTTACAAAGGACAAAACTTTCCCCATGAGATCTTGGTCTCTCCGTTACCTTCACTGCAGGAGCCTAGAATGGTCCTGTCAATTTCTATTTCCATCTGACCCAACTTTGGTCCGATTCCTGTCTTTGCAAATGCACAGATCTGTCCCTCTTGGCTCTTCCTCCGCCGCCTGTAAATTTCTCCCCTCGTCCTCTTTAAATCGCTTCCGTGGCATTTTTAAGTTCCGCGACAAAACCAACATATGTAATGAATGAGCACAGATATTATGGTAATCTCTCTAACAACAGATATCTGTGATTACAGGAATTACAACCCACCAAATATTGTAACTACAAGCATTAGTTGACAAGATACAAGCGATCCAGATTTTTTCCCCCCCTCTGCAAATATGTATGGGGCTACGCAGGAAAGAATTGAAAGGCTATCTTAATGTAATTCCAAGTGCTTTGGCAGCTTCTGTGCTTTGGACAGAGGTGTGGGAGAAACTTCAGAGAGTAGATAGTGTGCAAGAAAGCAGTTCTCTAACAGTTTCTTACTTGGATGCCATCGCTGGGAGTCCTATGTAGTTTCCACTGTACCCCTTAAGCTAGCCTTCAGCTGTCAAGGATGAAAAAAGACCCTTACCCATTGCCACCGTTGAAGTGAGATTTAACTGCCAGTCCACTCTATTCCTGTAATTGAAATGGAGAGAGGTGCCATCTCATCTGTCTTGGGCAGCAAAAATGATAATGCCTGAGAAGCCCCTGCCTTCTTTCATGATAAGGTTTCACTCTCTCCTCAGTTACCCGGCAGGCAAAATTCAACAAGGGTGGCATTTCCCCCACCACCACCACCTTCAATTTATCCTGTCTAAGAAAAAGAGGATCTGTATAATTCCATTGGCCGGTAAGAGATTAAAGCTTTGATGTACAGGAAAGCAACAGCGGAATGATGGAAGGTAGGTGCGTCTTCCTGGCCATCACCACCAAGGGTGCTCCAGCTCGAATTCAAAACTGGGGATGAGCAGAGATGAAAAATGGAATGGATTTGCTCTGGATTTAGAAGTCCTTCTAAATCTGGTCTCCCCAAACTGTTCCTTCCCCTAACAGCCTGGCATAAAAGGGGTAACATCTGGCATCCTGTTGGTGAATTCTAAGCATGTCCTACTTATTAGACCTGTCCAAGAAAATGCACAGTTGTGTGCATGGGAGGATGAGGAATTAAAGAAATAAAGATGGTTGAAGTCAGGTACAGAAGGGTGGAATTTCAGTTGTGTGCAGTTGTCATCTTGGCTTGTTTTATCCCTCCAGTCACCGCAATGTTAGGTTAGATAGCAATAGCACTTGGACTTATATACCACTTTACAGGGCTTTACAGCCCTCTCTAAGCGGTTCACAAAGTCAGCCTATTGCCCCTAACAATTTGGGCCCACATTTTACCCATCTTGGAAGGATGGAAGGATGAGTCAATCTTGAGCCAGTGAGATTTGAACTGTCAAATTGCAGGCAGCTGGCAGACAGCAGAAGTAGCCTGCAGTACTGCACTCTTGATCACTGCGCCACCGTGGCTCTAGATGCTACATATATTCAGCATGACCATCATGGATCCAAAGCATGGTTTCTTCCTTGGAATCCATTTGAATCCCCAGCACTTCTAGTCTTCCAAAGTCCCCTCATATGCCCTGAAGCCTTCCATTACACTGAGAAACGTACAACCTTTTGTCTGTCTTACCCGGCAAGTGTTCAGCTGCCTAGGGACCACTTCTTTCCATTCTTATTTTCAGCCTCGAGGGTCCACAAGGGACATGGAGGCAATGATGTAGTGCTATCAAGCAAGCCGTTTCTTTTTATGGTTCAGTCAGAGAGGGTTGAATGCTTTGCTTTGATTCTAGCAGAGAGGAATTGAATTGGTTGGCAGTGGCAACTCAGTGACAAGCTTAGCCATAATAACATGATGAGTTGGAGGTGTCCACGTGAGTCTTTCCTGGTTTTTGTTCAAAATTATTCATTTATTTTTGAAAAACAGTGAATTGACAGTGTCAGGCTGGCAGCCATCTTTTATTTTGGATCTTTAGCCTGCCACACTTTCTATTATTCTACTGTGCATTTTCTATTGTGGGAAAAAGGGAGGAGGGATTGTACTTACTGTGTGGCCAAAGCAAAATTCTTTCTAGAAAGCCAAGGTCATCCTTTGTCTCTGCACCTCTGCACCTGACCGGAACTGGATGGGTGGAACTGCCAGCATGGCAGTTTTCAACTAAGTGGGGAAAACCTGGAAACTTTCAGATTCGGGTTTTCCCAGATGTGCCAACAGGGCTCTCTTAATAAATTGGAACTTTGAGCAATACTTTGCCTTGGACTCTGATTTATTTTGGATACTATTTGGAACCCTGACAGATAATGTCCTTTACAAGTAGCAGAAAAAAGAAAAATCCAAACATCAACATACTTAATAATAATATAATCAAAAAGGTTGAACTAGATTTCTTCTTACATTAGCTTATTTACATTTTTATCAATAGCGATTATCATAGTTATATATGTCGTTATTTCCCATATTAACAATATTATATCTAGTGTCTTGTTTTCCTAATTTCTCCCCCTTGTCTCTATCCAGTCATAAAATGTATTCCATGTTTGATAACATTCTGGATCATCTTTATCTTTAATTTTGAAAGTTCATCTGCCCATTTCGGCACAATCCCAAATTTTCCGAATTATAACCTCGTCTGGTGAGGTGTTCACATTTTTCCAATATTGAGCATATATGATCCTTGTCAATATATGTAACATTAAATATTTGGTCCCTTTATCATAACCCTCCAATATTATACCTAAAAGGCATCTTAATGATGCCAACACCTACACTGCCAATTGCTAGTCAATGACCATCCAATGGTGGAATAGGATTAAATGCTGTTCGAGGCACTGGATGGGCCTTGTCCCCAAAAAAGGTGAAGTCCACTATCTCCTCTGTAGCTAGGGGGACAATATGGGGAGAACCTAGTAGCAAATGAAGTTAAATACCCTATTGTCATGGGGAAATTAACACCTTATAAATCACCACGACAGGCGCTGGTTAAGGACAATTTTCTTCCTGTCAGGACGCCTGGCTCATGATATATTGGACAATATTTCCCAGGCTACGTGGAGAGGTTTCGGCCGGAGGTGTTGCCATAACAACATAATTTTGGTCAGAAGTTTTTATCTATATCGCTCCCCACCCCCCCCCCACCCCCATCGTCCATAGGGATATAATAGAAACATTTGGGGATAGGGTGAACCTTGAAGAGACAAAGATACGGCTGCTTTCTGACACAGAAAAGAGGAATAATAGGGGACAGTCATGGGTCACAACCGATCACAGAGTTTTAGGTTGATGCAGCTGCGATCGTATGTGATGATGTGCGTGTCTCTGTGTGTAGAGGCACACAAACACAAATACAGAGTCCTCTCAGCTGAGCAACGTCATTCTTAGCCTTTACTTCCTCTACCTTGGTAGCAACTCTTCATGTTGAATCTGTATCATTTCCCCCGATTTATCTGTTGGAAAAAACTGAGCCCATCTGGGTTCAGTTCCAAGTGGGGAAAAAGACACTGGAAAGATAGACTCTGCTTGGAAAAAATGGTTTTAATGGTGGACAGGATCACACGCCTTGAAGATATTAGGCGAAGAAAAAAAGGGAAGAGAGGCTGAGAGTGCCTAGGTTTTATGCCCTCTCTGGGGTTTTGAATTTGAGTTTGTATTCTGATTGGTTGTCAGACTCCCATGGGGCCACGCAGGGGGAGCTCTGTAGGCTGTCCTGAGTCCCAGGCTTGGTTGAGTCTTGCTGGGTGATGATGTAATCTTCGCAGGTGCCGTGTGGTGAGGTGGGTACAGGGCTAATCCTACCTTTGTTGGATCTTGGGTAAGGGCATTTGCCTATGAATAGACCTAGCTATCTCTTTACCTTTTAAGTGCGGACATCTGCTGTGAGCTATTGAGGAGGGTGGGGTCTATTGAGAGTGAGTCATCCCTGGGTTAGATCATAGCATCCTTCAGAAGTGACCACGCAGCATGAGTGTGAACTTCATGGCATGTATGGTAATCCCAGGTAGTCTCTATGGAACCTCAAAATGGAGTATTGGTACAATTACCTGTATTTTTCTTAATGTTAACATTTCATGTGATCCTCAAATTCTGGTTAAGATCATCTTGAGCATCATTGGACCTTCAGATGAGAATATTTTAAATATATATATATCTGCAGTAGGGTTGCCCTCAACCTCTGAAGATTCAGCCCATTTGAGATTTAACTTTCATTCCTGACAGCCTTATGGTGGTATTGACTTCTTATTAAGTGGTTTGTTCCCCCATAGTTTGTTGCATAAATCACAATTAGCTGGTGGTTTGGCATTACAAAATTAGTTGGAACAAAACAAGGGCCCAATATGTAATGGCTTAATATGCTGCATGAATCCAATATGCAGATGTTCCTTAAATTATGACCACAATTGAGCCCACAATTGCTGTTGCTAAGCGAGTTGTTAAGTGGATTTTGCCCCATTTTATGACATGTCTTGCCACCGTTGTTTAAGTGAATCACTGCAGTTGTCAAGTTAGCAACATGGTTGGTTTTCCCATTGACTTTGGCTTGTCAGAAGGTCACAAAAGGTGATCACATGATCCCAGGACATTGCAGCCATCATAAATATGAGTCAGTTGCCAAGCGTCTGAATTTGGATCACAAGACCATGGGGATGCTGCAAAGGTCATAAGTGTGAAAAATGGTCACAAGTCACTTTTTATAGTGCTATTGTAACTTTGAACGGTCACTAAGTGAACTGTGGACTACCTTGACTGCCTTGACTACTAACTATTTACTAAGACTGTATTACTATTATTCTTCTCATTCTTCCTATTACCGATCTCCTTTTCTACTTATTATAACCTTGTTGCTTGTATCTTATGATTTATATTGTCTTATTTAGTTTCCTAGTATAATTTTGATTGCTTATTTAGTATCCTATGAATATAACTAAATGTTGTATCTTATGATTCTTGATGAATGTATTTATGATGACTTTGCTCATGATTTATCACTTATATCTTTTATATACACTGAGAGCTTATGCACCAGAGACAAATTCCTTGCGTGTCTAATCACACTTGGCCAATAAAGAATTCTTCAATAAAGAATTCTCTCCTCTCCTCTCCTCTCCTCTCCTCTCCTCTCCTCTCCTCCTCTCCTCTCCTCTCCTCTCCTCTCCTCTTCTCTTCTCTTCTCTTCTCCTCTTCTCTTTGTCAGGGTTCCAAATGGCATCTAAAAGTAAATCAGAGCCCAAGGCAAAGTATTGCTCAAAGTTCCAATTTATTAAGAGAGCCATGTTGGCACATCTGGGAAATCCCGAATCTGAAAGCTTCCTGGTTTTCCCCACCTAGCTAAAAGTTCAAGATCTTGCACCCACACCCCCAAGTCCATCACACGGTCCAATCTCCCATTGCCATGCTGGCAATTCCACCCGTCCAATTCCGGTCAGGTGCAGTGGTGCAGAGACAAAGGATGACCTTGGCTTTCCAGAAAGAATTTGGTTGTGACTACATAGTATGTGATTCCTTGCAATCCCCCCTCCAATTTTCCCACAATAGAAAATGCATAGCAGAATAATAGAAAGTGTGGCAGGACAAAGATCCAAAAGAAAAGATGGCTGGAGGCCTGACACTCTTCTCTTCTCTTCCTTTCCCTTCCCTTTCATCCTATCCTATCCTTACCTGTGTGTATAGTATTCCACTTTCTAGAATGTAATTTAAAAGATTAAAATAGCAAGTGCCCATTGGGCTTTGAAGCTAACCACCCCATAATTCCGGCATAGGCCTGTTGCTTCACAACCACAAAGAGATATTTCTAAGTAAAATTTCATCATGTGCTAGATTGCTCATCTGTGCAATATCCAGACAGTCGGGGTCCAGCTCCACAGAGTAATTCACCAGGAATGCCAGGTACATATTTCTTGTTAGACAATTTTGGGAGTTGTAGAATTCCCAACATACAACTAGTGGATTGTTGGATGGAGGAGCAGACACAGATCGTTGTTAGGTTTATGACAACGATCTGTGGTGTATCTTCTTTTTCCTTTCTCTATCCTAATGGTGAGTTCAGTGAGAAAAGAACCATGGCATCTTATGCCATTTTTGCCCCTGATCATTTCTCCCAACAATCAAGATCAGCAAGGTATTAATTCAATAATTTTGAAACAGCGTTTTGTGTGTTTTGATTGTTTTCCTCTGGGATTGAAGGAAATTGTGAGAAATTGGAGAGGCTGCAGGTCTCTGCCGAGTGAAAAACATTTTCCTCACATATCTCTCAGCTACCTTGTCACTAACTAAGTGCAAGAACACCCTATTTGACCCCTGAGCTGTTCTCAGAAATTCTCTTTTTTGAAAGAAAAAATTTGGGAAGCAAACTCTCTCATCAAATTGAATGAGGATGGATGGAGCAAAACACAGGAAATTTTTTTCCCCCTACATTTTTTTCACACGGTATACTCCAACAGCTGGCATTATGCAAGGGATACCTTAAAATATTCTAGAAAAAATGTCCACATTGCCTTAAGGCCCACTTCATATTATGACCAAGATACTACCTCTAAATTCACCCTACTTTGCAGGGATGTAAAGGTGATTGAGAAATTATGAATTTTGTCAGGACCCAAACAAAAAATGGTTGTGCTGCTTAGAGAATACAGAATAACAGAGTTGGAAGGGAGTGCAGAGAAGAGCAACAAAGATGATTAGGGGACTGGAGACTAAAACATATGAAGAACAGTTGCAGGAACTGGGCATGGCTAGTTTAATGGAAAGAAGGACTAGGGGAGACATGATAGCAGTCTTCCAATATCTCAGGGGTTGCCGCAAAGAAGAGGGAGTCAAGCTATTCTCCAAGGCACCTGAGGGTAGGACAAGAAGCAATGGGTGGAAACTAATCAAGGAGAGAAGCAACTTAGAACTAAGAAGAAATTTCATGACAGTTAGAACAATTAATCAGTGGAACAGCTTGCCTCCAGAAGTTGTGAATGCCCCAACACTGGAAGTCTTTAAGAAGATGTTGGATAGCCATTTGTCTGAAATGGTATAGGGTTTCCTGCCTAGTCAGGGGGTTGGACTAGAAGACCTCCAAGATCCCATCCAACTCTGGTATTGTATTGTATTGTGTTGTATTGTATTGTATTGTATTGTATTGTATTGTATTGTATTGTTCTAGTCCAACCCCCTGCTCAGGGAGGAAATTCTATACCAGTGATGGCGAACCTTTTCGGCACCGAGTGCCCAAACTGGAGCATGAATGTGCGTGCGTGCTGGAGCCCTGAAAACCCAAAGACCAGCTGTCCGAGCTCAAGTCCGTGCCGGCCACCTGGTCTTCGCGTGCATTGGAGCTCCTGAAATGTGCACTGGTCTTCGTGTTTCCGGGGCTCCAGCATGCAGGAAAATCAGCTGGCTGGTGCGCATGCATGCACTGGAAACCAGTGAGCAGCTGGTGATGGCATGCGTGCCCACAGAAAGGGCTCTGCGTGCCACCACTGGCATGCGTGCCATAGGTTCGCCATCACGGATCTATATCGATAGGCACTCTGGTTTATTTTTCTCCTTTCTGCCTTTTGTGGTCAAGCAAGTATGCCAGGAGTTGGTAACTCTAGGCATGCTGTGTTTATTAACTCCAGATAATTTCTGCTAATATTAGCTTGTGTGCCTTATAATAACTTCTTCATCACCACATCATAAACCTTTGATCTTCTCCTCCGGCATCTTCTAAGCAATAATAATAATCATAAAGGCGGTCCATAAATACTCCTCCCCGGAGGCTGAGTGGCCAGCTGTTAGAAGCTGTGGCTGGAGTAGCAGCTTAGGGACTATATTTTGTCTAGGTTGTTACAACTGATTCTTTTCCACCGGCTCTTTGATGGTATTAATCTTGCTTCTGTTTTGTCCTCAGTGGGTCATTACTCCCTGCCATGTTACTTACCTGGAAGATGGAGAGTATAAAAGTTATAAACAGCTAGATTTCAAACTTAATTCCCACTCCCCCACCCCCATCCCCAGAGACATTGGTTGTTCTTGTTCTCTGGAAAAGATTTGGAGACATGTTCAAAGATATATATGTATATACTTAGCAGTAGATCATTGGCAAGAAACTGTAGACTGGTGATGAGATCCACTGGTAGATCCATTAGGGAATTCAGACTGCCAGTGGCTTAGCATTCGCTACAACCAAGTCTTTCCGATTCCAAATCACATCCCTGACATGGTGAAATGAGATGCACCCAATGCATGTTCTCTACAAGATCTGCTTCTTGGGCCTGGGTTATAGTTTGGTTGGCTTCGGAGTAGCCTGTGGTGCCATACCAGCTTTGTGGTTGTGTGCATCCAGTCAAAGGGAGTTCAAATCCCAGATTCACAGCCATGGGAGCTCCCTTAATCACTTGGGTCAGTTGATTTCTTGCAGCCTGGCCTTTCAGGGTTTGGGGGAATTGGGTCATAGAAGCTCGCTGGATCACTTGGGCTAGTCATGTTCTCTTGACCAGCCTACCTTACAGGGGTATTTTTATGGAGAAAAATGAGAGGGAGAAATGCGAGATAAAGGGGGATTTGCATTGGCATCCTTCAGTCTCAAAGGACGATGGTATCGTACTCTGGAAAGCGGTCAAAGTTGGAGTGTCCTCTCCAGAGCACAAGGCCTGGGTAGATTAATAGGGAGGACAGACTGTTACCCAAGCAGCAGATTCCCCCTCTCCACGTCACTGAAAGAGTCCAATGGAACGGCAGAGCCGATACGATTGGTTCCGGCTGCATCGCAGGAGTTACCAGAACGTGGTTGTACATAGTCACGAACTTCTTCCGGGACTCCGGCTCTGGATTTTGCCTCGAGGTTGACTCCTGAAGCCTTTTCCAGTGGTGGATATAGCCACAAGACAGTGGAGGTTTGTAATCAGAGTCTCCCTTCTCCTAGAAGATGGTTCTGCTGCTTTATCTGCCTTTGGGTCGTAGAGCCTTCTTCCCCCTTCAAAACCGTTGACCATCTTTTCCTGTAACCCTGGAAAGGAGCCCACACGAGGTGCTACCAGCCAGGCCAGCTGGACCAAGGTTTTTTAGGGAGGTGTTACTCCTCCATCACTCACCCTTTGTCCTGGCTTGTGATAGGCGGACCCAAACATTGGTCCCAGGATGGCAGGTTTTAAAGGGGGAAATAGGAAGACAAAAGGAGGAGGAGGAGAAAAAAGGAGGAGAAGGCGGATGAGGAGAAGGAGGGGGAGGAGGAGGACGAGAAGAAGAAGCAGAAATAATCATCATCATCATCATCATCATCATCATCATCATCATCATCATCATCAATGTGTTTCAAATATAGTACCAGGTAAATTATAAAGCAGCATATTTTAAAAAAGGAAAAGAAAAAAAGAAAATGGAATTGGTATCCTTCAACATAACTATTAGACCGAGAGATAGAGAAGGGGCATGGAGAGAAGGGAGAGGATTCTAGAGTAGTGATCAATTTGGGTGGGAGCTTATATCAATTATGGAACCTGTTTACTAAACGTCTGTTAATTAGAACTGAGGACGTCGATGGGAATTACGCTCCTGCATAAATACCCAACCAAACATATGGCTTTGTTAGACTTAACAGGACAATTACAGCTGGCTCAATACAAATTAATAATTTATCCTTGAAATTATTTTTCTCCAAGGTTTAAGTAATGCCGCAATCAAATCTATGCATTGATATTGATGGGCCAAGGACCAGCAGCACACAAGCAGAGGGAGGAAGAGGCCACACAAGCCTTGAATTCATTGGGCTATCCCAATCCTTCAGCAAGCGTAGCAAGCATGGAAAAATGGATCTGAGTTTGGTTTGCGAGTTCTCCCTGGGCTTTCTGAATAAATACCTTTTAACGACCCTTAGAGGACCATCTAATTATTTCACAAAGTTCGGTTTTGTACCACCCTTCATTAAATAGTTCAGATCGATTTCCAAAATGAACTAAAGAGAATTACAATATGTTAAACAATTAGGAAGTAGCGGTTGCAATGCCAGGATAATCGTATCCTAGGTAGTTAAAGCCTTGGTGAGTCAAAGCATTTTGCTGTTACTGAAAGGACAAGCCCAGTTAGCCTTCTCCAGTACATGAGTGCCCTCTAGATCTGTAGAAAATTAGCACCCAGCCCTCTCCTAGGAAAATGAAATATTTTAGGAAATATTAAAAGGACAGAATATTTCACACACACACACACACCTTTGTCAACGGCCATTGAAGGCCTGAGCCAATCTATTCTAGATAACAAAGATCTACCTCCTTCAGGCAGAGCCATAATAGGAATCCCAAAGCCCTTTCATTACATCATCACCCAGCAGGAGTCAATCAAGCTTGGGACTTAGGACAGTCTACAGAGTTGCCCCTGCATGGCCCCATGGGAGCCTGACAACCAATCAGAATACAAGCTCAAATTCAAAACCCCAGAGAGGACATAAAACCCAGGGACTCTCAGCATCTCCGTCCTTTTTTCCTTCACCCAGGATCTTCAAGGCATGTCATCAACTCCCCCCACCCCCCAGGACCTCAAACTATGTGATACTGTCCACCATTAAAAACCATCTTTCCAATCAGCCTCCATGTTTCCAGTGTCTTTTCCCCCAGATGGACATCTCTTCCCACAGATCTATGGACTTCAGCTTTCAGAATTCCTCTAATGTGGCTGATGTTGAAAAAATCTACAGTCTAGGCCAACCTAACTAAGACATCTAGAAACCGACCATTTCCGAAAGCTTTCTTTTGGCACCATTTTTTTGGGGGGGAAAGTGGTCGAGTCCAGAGTAACAGCTGCTACCCCATCATTTCCAAGGCTTGGACCCATTTGTGAAGTGGATCTTTCCACAAGCTACTTCTAGAAGCTATAAAAGTTTGTTTAGGAGCAGTCCAGGAAAGTTGTCCATCAAGTTTAGTATGGTCTATTTGGGAATCTAAGTCCTCAAATGTTGGCCTGCTTTCCCATCATCTGTTCATTGAGTCTGTGCTTTATGGTGCTTCAGTGTGGGAATGCCAGTTTGTGTAGGAGGTATCTGGCTGTAGATGAAGCTTGGAATATCTCACTACCTCTGAAAGAAAAGGGGAAAAAAAAGAAGTCTCCGTTGAATATAACCATAGATGGGTACTGTAAGCCAAGTTTCATTGATCTTTCGACCAGCCTGACTGACTGAATCGGCTGTTAAAAACTCAAGGATCGTACCAAAGGCACAGTCTAAAGATGTGAATTCCCATGGATTGTGTATAGGCTTTACCCAAAGGTGCCCAGTTCTTAAAATAAATACATTAAAAAAACATTTTATTTGCTGAAGTACAAAGTAAAGAATACATACGAGAAACAGAAATGAAAATAAAACAAGACCTATCACAACACTGCATAAAATACAATCGCATAAAATGGTTTGATAACCCATTGAACTTTGACCACGCATAGCTGTATTTTCCATCTTTTCATTATATCTACAGAGGACCAGTTCAAAGGGTGAAAGTCCATATGTTTCTCCGGTCCACAATTTAATATATAGAGATGCACAATTCCAATTAAACTTTGAGGTGGATGAAATTATCCAATTTAGTTTCTGCATTGACCTTTCCCACTTCTAATAGTGGGTTCCAGGAATGATCAAGATTCAGGAAATAGGGAGGTAAACAACCAGCAGTAAGCTTCCTTCATTATCAATGAGAAGTGTTGCTGATTTGCTGTTTTTTTTTTTAAAGACAGTTAAATAGAAATAAATGTCAACTTTCCCTGATGTGCTTTGGGGCTTATTGGTTATAGAATCAATAAGTTTTATATTAAGTTGCTTGAATTCTTGAATTCTATTCTCAGTAAACCTTGCTAAAGACTGTGAGAACTATGCTTGAAAAATAAACACCTTTGGTTTGGGGCCACTGTCCAAAGACTTAAGTCACTATTTTGGGGAGTGTGGCCCAAAGATACCTGCAAAAAAAGAGTTAAAAGTGTTTTTTCTTCGCCCATGAGAAGCTTTGCACTGGTGACCTGGATTATCAGAGTCCTTCTAGAAGCTCTTTAGCCACAATTGGTTGGTTAATTAAGCTTCTGGATCAGATACAGAAAGCCTGGTTACTCAAAGACGGTAGAGTTTTTGTTAGCTTCATTTCAGAGATCCTGAAGAGCGATCTATCCAGGGGTGGGCTTCAAAAATTTCAGCAATGGGTTCTCTGCTGGGTTGCTGGGTGGGCATGGCCATGTTGGGCTAGTCGGCCTCCTGCACCATGGCCGGGGGCTGTTTTCACCATCCCCAGGCTTCGGAGGCTTTCCTCGAGCCTCTGGGAGGGCATAGACTGCCCCCATTGGGCTCCAGACACCTCCAGAGCCTGGAAACAGGCCCATTTCTGACCTTCCAGAACTTCTGGGAGGCCTGTTTTTCCCCCTCCACGAGCCTTCGCACGGGCCCTGCACTTACCTTGCATCCAAAATGGGCCGCATTGGAGACTCCTGGGAGGGGAGTGGTGGGGTGGCAGGGCCAGCCAGGGATGTGATTTGGAGGCTCTCCGAACCAGCCATAACGTTAGCTACGGGTTCTCCCGAACCAGGGCAAACTTGTAGCAGCTTATCCCTGCGTGTATCCAGATTCCTTGGCAGCAGAGCTAGTCATATCTCATGCAAGGGAGCTCAGCACAGATGTTGTGTATTTTTAAGAGTGGGAGGAAGGTGAAGGCAGAGGAAAAGAGAGGTGATGATTTCTCGCTATGTCTAGACTGCCCAGGATAATCAAGTGCCGTATTTCACCCTGGAAGTCTTCCTTTCGAGTGGGAGCAGCTCCTGGTGTTGACAAAATTATCTGAAACATTCCTCCTGCTGTTGGTGGCTTGGCAAGTGGAAGGCAAGCATGAAAATCAATGAGAATATCAGCGCCTGTGGTTTGAGATACAAAGGAATGGGAGTCAGCAGAGATACATCATTCTCGACAAGCATAGCTGGGTCAGATTCCACCCCCCCCTTCCTGGCTCACTCTCAGGACTCTTAACTTGCTACAGTGGCTCTTAAAATTTGGCCCTTTGACAGTCGTAGTTGCTTGTTCTTTTTAAAGTAATTATTGCACTTCTCCTGTAAGAAGGGACCTGGAAGCTGTCTTTTAAATAGCCCTTACATTTTTGAGCAAGTCCATCAGCTCTGCTGCAAAAGACAGGAAGCAGCACATTTGTATTTATACCAGAGGTAGGTTTCACATAATTGTACCATTGGTTCACCACGCACCGAAAATGTAAGCATGCTCTGACGACGTACGCTCGCTCACACATGTGCCTTCCGCGCATGTGCTTTGCTCGCGCAGGCTTAGAGAATATGGCTAAATGTGACAGCATAGGAGTGGGGTGTATGGGCAGGCAGGTAGGCTCACCTGAAGTTTGCTACTACCAGTTTACCTGAACCGGTCCGAACTGGCTGAATACAACCATTGATTTATATACTTGTTTAGAAGGCCGTTGTCTATTAAGCAGTCGTCCTGCTTAGTAATCTACTTCTTTTTCACTATGCTTCCTTGGTTCTTATAGCAAAGTTATTGATATAGGATGTAACTTGGGTTCCTCAACACCCCCCCGGCCTGAGAATCAGTAGCAATAGCAAAGGCTGGAAGGCTGAGTCAACTTTGAACTGGTGAAAACTGAACTGCTGGCAGCCAGCAGAAGTAGCCTGCAGTACTGCATTCTAACCACTGCACCACTACGGGTTCCTTCCTTCCTTCTCATCTTCCTCCCTCCCTCCCTCCCAAAGCAGTAGCACTTAGACTTATATACTGCTTCACCGTGCTTTACAGCCCTCTCTAAGCGGTTTACAGAGTCAGCACATTGCTCCCAACAATCTTGGTCCTCATTTTACCCGACTTTGGAAGGATGGAAGGCTGAGTCAACCTTGAGCCAGTGAGACTCGAACTTAAGCTCTTAGTACCCAGTCCTGGACTGGTTGAGATCCAGACCACCCAAGCAGCAGGTGTGTGCATGAAGTGGTGGGCATGTGCATGAAACCGCCCCCACCTGTGCCGCCACTGCCGTTTCACGGATCCAGAACTGCTGGGGACCACTGAAGTAGCCCATGATTTGCTTTTCAGCTGGTCCGCCACAGGCCCTGAAACTGGTGAGGGCCAAAAGGAAGTTCATAGTGTGAGGTCTCCAGCTGGCTTTTGTGACTAAACAAAGGCCAAAATTCTGGGCTTCTCTATACCCAACCCAGCAACTTAACCCCTAGATCACATTGGTTCTCATTATTTGAAAACATTAAGCAAGCTAATTCCTCCTGTCCCATTTTTAGTGCGAAATTTTCAAACTCATCCTTCATATTTGCATTTGGCATTATTGGAAAAAATATATCTAGGTCCAGGTCCAAGCCAGGAGAAAGGCCCTGGAGGCAAAATGGATGTTGGAGTCTTCTTGGAAAAAGGGTCCATTTATTGATGAAGCAGAAGCACATGGGTAGTTCTGGTACAGCTGACCACATGGAGTTGAGAGAGAGGGGTATTTATACCTTCCCTTGGGCTTTGAACTTGAGCTTCCTGTTCCCGTGCAAGAACATGCATTCTATTGGCTGTTGTAAGGGGTCATAGCTAGCTCTGTAGGTTGTCTGAGAAGTTTGGTTGAAGTTTGGACTCCGATGCAATGTCCTTAGCAGATTGTGCAATGTAATGAGCTCTGCTGCTAGATGGGTTAATCCTTTTATGTCTTGGAGGGTCACGTCTTAATCCCTTCACCCTGGAGATGAAGTTTTTTTGTTTTGTTTTGTAGATAGGCTGGCCCGATCTTTCTCAGTGGGCACCAAATATCTGTTGGGGGTGTGGGGAGGGAGATGGAGTCTCTTTTCTGTCTTTTAAGAAAAACATGTTTCTCCACTTCTCCTTTGGGGAAATATAATATTCTGCCTTTTTAAAATATTCCACAAAATATTTCATTTTTTTCGGGTGGGAGTGGGAGTGGGATTGCTAACTTTCTACACCATTCTTTTTTTTTCTCCTTAGGGTTTGCCGTGTATGGCATTATGGAATAATACAGGTAGTCCTCCATTTGCCACCATCCAAATCACGAACGTATGATCCCAGGGGTGCAGCAATGGTCATAAGGGCTAAGGACAGTCCTGGGGCTCTTTTGTTTAGCCATGGGATCTTGGAAGGAGCACTAAATGCATGGTTCTAAGTTGGGGGCTACCTGTAGAGCCCATGCCTAGGAATCAGGTTTGCGAGAGACCAGGATTTATCCCCCAGCAACGTCAAGTAATTTAGAGTTCATTTATCATCTGCCATAACTGAATGAGAAAACAACCCCTCATGTGGAATTTATGCCAGGTGGGATACATAGCTAGGCTACGCCACTCAAATTGATGGCTGCACCCTCTTCAGTCTAGGAGGAAAATAAAAGCATATGGCTGGGAAATGCCAAGCAGTCCTGAAGATTGGAATGGAGTGGAGCTTGCCAGCGGAAGAGAATAGCAGAATAACAGAGTTGGGAGGGACCCTGGAGGTCTTCTAGTCCAACCTTCTGCTCTGGGGGGGGGGGGGTGAGAAAGAAAGAAAATAGAAAGAAAAAGAAAGAAAAGGAGGGATAAAGGAGAGGAAGGAAGGACTACAAACCTGGCACTAGATGCAGCTTCAGAGGATAACTCAGGGCTGGAAGGGATGTGGAGGTCATCTAGTCCAACCCTGCTCCAGCAGGACATTGTTAAAGTGAGTTTCTGTCTTTTGATCCTCTAGTTACATGACTACATAGCCGTGCCCACCAAGCCATGCCCGCCAAGCCACAGAACCGGTAGTAAAAAAACCACTGCCTTACCCCCCAACCTATTCTTATTCATTGTCATGAAAAAGGATGGTATTTTCAATCCAGGTTGTAATTAGGAATGTAGGGAAGACAATTTCAGGGAGGGAGTAGATGCATATCTTGGGTTAGGAAAGGGCTAAAGGTGATTTATTTATTTATTTATTATTTCTTTATTCATTGATTTGATGTGGGTATCTTTCTGTATTTCCCCCTCCCCGCTTGTTGCATTAAACCCCAAGAGAACTCTATCTTGGGTGGCTTTTGTACTATTGTCCTAGATGTCCATTCCTACCTACAATGATGCCAAAATGACAAAACAGGTGTTGAGGGTTACCTGTGTGGCAGGGGACATAATGCATGAAAAAAAGGGAGTGGGGCTTTGATTGCATCATCGCATTGCCACCTTGACTGTTTTTTTTTAAACGGTGTGTGTTACGATGTCACAACACAGACTCTACCATTTTCCATCATAACAGGTATTTGACAGATGACGTCATCAGTTTTGATTGGTTGAATACATTTACCTCACCACACACATCTTTTTGGCGGGCTTTTTCTGTCTCCGGACAGATTGTCTTTGCTCCCTCATGGGAGGACCCAGTAACATGTGCAACCTTTTTCCTTCTAGAAATTTCTAGCATCTTCTTGGGGTGCCATTAGAGTTGGGGAATTCTGGGAATTGAAGTCCACTTATCTTAAAACTGCCAAGTTTGGGAACACTGATTTAAAGTATGTGTTAGTATACTTCATCGTTGGTGCGAACTTGAACCGCATCTAAATTTTGGGCTTCTCTTAACGTACGGTTTTAAAATATTAGATCCTATCTGATTTGTTATAGTAAGAATCAATCCTTGAAATTTGATAGAAAATGTTGTTTATTTCAGTTGTCAATATGATTTCCTTTGGTTGATTGCTGAGCATTGATTCAGTTCTAATAACAGCTGCATAACCTAATTTTGGTTCAGAATTCCCTTTTTTCCCCTTTCCTTCTTCGTGGTTGTGCTATTAAACGTCTGTTAAACTAAAAATATATAGATATATTTTAAAACATGCAAAGCTTTTTGCAAGCTGCCCTCTTTCTAGGGTCAAAAATCAGGACAAGTCTGCCACGGAGCATCTTTTCAAGCTAACCCATTTTATTAAAAAGCTGAAGCTTTTGTGAGCTACTAAGCAGTTGGGGAGCCATGCTCCTCTCCTATTAATTATGTTAATCAATGGTAGACAAAAATCAAAAGCAGACTGGTGTCATCTTCTCAGACTAACCCATTTTATTAAGGTGGAGAAACTTTGGAAGCTTCTGATTTCTGGCTACCACAGACTAACACACCTTTGCAAGTCAAATGCCTTTTCTCCTCCTTTCTCCATCACAAGTGTCTCCAGGAGAGCTGGAAATGTACACGAGACCTATATGTTTGGCGTGCGTGATGGGACACCAAGCTACGCTCCATACTGAGCCAACCTGTTTTGTCAATATGGAAAGCTCTCAATATGTTGCAGAATATGTCCAAACTGGAGCAAGCCAGAATATGGCATAAATCTCTCTCTTCTTCTGGATATGCTGCCCAGGACTCTGCTCTGTTTTGGCTCTTCCATCGCCATAGCTTTGCCAGTAGAACAGATGCAGTGGGAAGCTTACCTGCCAACGGAGCCCAGCAATTTGGTCACCATCTCATTCATGCCAGCTCTTTTCTCAACCATAATCAGGTTTCACAGGGTGTGTGCCAGATCCTACAGTGCTTGGCTGGGAGATCAAAGTGCGTTCACCTCAGCTTGTTTCAGTACATGCAAATGCTTTTTCTCAATGTATTCGTTTTTTTGGGGGGGAAATGGGTATATGATCGATTCCTCCAAAACACTGTTGTAGGGACATTGAAGGAAGATTATGGTAATGCACAGTTTAATAGAAAGAAAATGCTATTCTTTCTGCTTTTAAAAAAAAGACTACAATAAGACAACTTAAATTTTAATTAAAAGAAAATATATTGCTCGTGAACAAGAAAGGTTCATTTTCATATTTTCTCTTTTCATTTCTTCTTCCAGACACCCACTGCTTCCTCCCCCTTCTCCCAAAACAAAAGCCTTACATTATTCGCCACCGATTTCCAAATAGCTCTCGCCCCATTAATAAATAATTTATTTCATTTCTCTGCTGTCTTCCCCCCCCCACCCCCCACCGCCCCGGGCTCCAAGGACTTTAGGACACGGAGGATGGAGAAAAGATGGTGTTGAAAAGAGAAAAGGGAGGGAGTTTTGGGATTTGGAATTTGAATGCGGTGGTGGGTATTTCTTTCCTAACACAATAGCTCCAAAGACATTTTTAAAAAGTCCCCCATTTGCAGGGTTAAGATTTTAGGGTGGCTTTTCCTAGTTTGCAACCCTGATGCTGCAAACAATAGGCAATGAACCCCTAAAGTTTTTTTAAAAATCATTTTAAAATATGATGCATAAATAAAAGGATGCGGTGGCTCGTTGGCTAAGACGTTGAGTTTGTCAACAAGAAAGGTCAGCAGTTTGGCGGTTCGAATCCCTAGCACCGCATAATGGAGTGAGTTCCCATTACCTGTCCCACCTTCTGCCTACCCAGCAGTTCGAAAGCATGTAAAAATGCAAGTAGAAAAATAGGAATCACCTTTGGTGGGAAGGTAACAGCGTTCCGTATGCCTTTGGCATTTAGTTATGCTGGCCACATGGCCACGGAGACGTCTTCAGACAGTGCTGGCTCTTCGGCTTTGAAACGGAGATGAGCACTGCCCCCTAGAGTCAGGAATGAACAGCACATATGTGCGAGGGGAACCTTTACCTTTACTTTACATAAATAAATACAACAAGATACAAACGATTCTAGGCTACATATCACAATGGACACTCCAGTATTAGTTGCCTTACAACAGGATGGGAAAGCCATTTTTAACCCATTCTTTTCCCCAAAGTTCACATCAAAAGCTTTGATGGCAATGGAGCAATAAACCAATACACCTTCAGGACATCAAGCAGGAAAAGACAATTCTCCAAAAAGTCCATCACTCCCATCAATAAAGATGCCCCAAACCTGAAAAAAGGTTCTTGTTCTGTTGGGCTGTGAAATTTGGCACTGATAATCTCACCCGCCAAGATTTGATTGACGTTTCTCCTTCCCATCTTAAAGTCCCTCTCTCCTGCCTCCAGAAACCTTTGCTGACTGCTTTCCAAAGTCAGCATGAAGACTCATACCCCTTTTCATTTCTTTTTCTTCTCTCATTTGCATATTTTGGTGCTCGGGTTTTTTTTTTTTTTTGGTAGTTTCCTCTCTTGCGCCTTTTGTAATATGCCCATTATTTGCAAGCAATTCCCCCTAATGTGTGTTTATGCACACACTTGCCCCTAATAGATATAATTCCAGGAGTGCTTCCCCCATATAATATATGCACTTGGTAAGCCTTTCTTAAGTGAGCCGACAGTGGGAATGGAAATTGGATAAGGAGAATGCCTCTCTCTCAAATCTCCATGCCTGACTTTACCTTCTGCGTTTGGTTTCAGGGAGACGTGACAAGGTGGAGCTTGGGCAGAGGCTGAGCCCCTCAGAACTCCCAAGGGCATAAAGGTAACGTCAACCTGCTCCTTTCCATTGATTCAGGCACTCCACCAGCTGCATCACTAAGGGTCGAGTAACCTAGAAGCCTCCTGGGGATCGACTTAACAGTAAACTGGCCCATTGATTTCCTATGGCAGCTCAGATGCAGGGAAGACATTGAACGCATGTTCTTGAAGTTATGCCAAAGAATGGGGAAAAAGGGAAATCCTTACAGCTTCCCACTGGGTTTTGGAACCAATGAGCGTAAGGAACAACCATCTTTGTCTGTCTGTCTGTATGTGTGTGTATGTGTGGATTTGTGTATGTGTGTGTGTATGTGTGTGCATTGGTGTATGTGTGTGTGTGTGTATGTGTGCATTTGTGTATTTGTGTGTGTATGTGTGTGTGTATTTGTGTGTGTGTATGTGTGCATTTGTATATTTTTGTGTGTATGTGTGTGTGTATTTGTGTGTGTGTATATGTGTGCATTTGTGTGTGTGTATTTGTGTATTTGTGTCTCTCTGTGTGTGTATGTCTGTGTGTCTGTGTGTCTCTGTGTGTGTCTGTGTGTATGTATGCAGAAGTGGGCATCACATACTGTAACAACCAGTTCACCCAGCACATGAAATGTGAACGTGCGCACACGTGTGGCATCAAAACACATGGCAATTCTCTCTTCACGCGCCTTCCGAACAATGCATGTGGCGTCAAACAACATGGCAATTTATGCACACACGCCTTCCACGCATGCGTTCAGTGTTAAAAATACAGTAATATAGGAGGGGATTGTGCTGGGGCTGATTTTGGGCCGGTTCGGACCGGTTCAGACTGGTTCACTCAAACTGGTCTGAACCAGCAGCAGTCCACCATTGTATGTATGTATGTATGTATATCATTTATCTAAAATTATATGACTTTCCAAGTCACCCACAGTGAAAGTCTGTAGAGATTCTCAGTCATCCAGGAGATATTTTGTCCCAGAGGTGCTTTTTTTTTTCCCCAGGAGGAACTTACTTGTTTTTTCTTTTGAAGACGTTTTGCTTCTCATCCAAGAAGGTCCTTCAGCTCTGACTGGATGGTGGGGAATGGAAGGATGGAAGGAATATTAATCCTTCCATTCCCCACCATCCTGTCAGAGCTGAAGAAGCTTCTTGGATGAGAAGCAAAACGTCTTCAAAAGAAAAAAACCAAGAAAATCAATTTGCCTCTTTGGGTCTCACCTTCCTGGTGGGGGAATTCTGGAAGTTGAAGTCCACACATCTTCAAGCTGCCAAGGTTGAGAAATGCTGGATTAGAGATTTTTCAAGTACTCAGATTGTGACTTGGTGCAATGTGCAAGACCAAATTCTTGGTGCTCAGATTGTTCAGATTGTCTCTTGGGGATTCCTACCTGGTGGGGCAGCAAATCTCTTAGGCTTTTAGTAAAGGAAAGTATGTATTCTTAAATCACCAGACCATAGCTTCAGTAAGTCCACACCAGAAATAAGGAAGATGCAAAAGAAAGAAAGTGCATTCTTAAGGTCGAATTTGTCAAAACTTGTAAAAAGAAATTAAATAAAAATAGGAAAAATAAACATTTAACATATGCAACCATTACATTTTATCCCCATTTTCTATCTTGTGCTGATTTTTATCTTTCCCTCTTTTCCCTGCTCGTGCTTGAGTTAATTGATAACACTTAATGTTGTAACTTCAATATGTTTGAAATGATCTTGGTAATCTAACCTCTTAATCGCCTCAAATCTAGCTAAACCGTTACATTCAAATCCTCAAATCTGTATACCGAAAGGTTTCATTTATTCGTAACTGCCGGCATATATCTTTCTTCCATTTGTTTATACGTCACTGAATCATGGTGGGTTTACAGGGAGAAAAATATATGAATTATGCAAAAGGCATACAAATGAGGTGTAACCTCCTTAAGAGTATTTAATCTTGGCCATTTTGGGTCACAAGGAGGAAAACTCATAAAAAATCTCCCTTCTGTCATGCTGTGAAGATCAACTGAAAATGTTCTGTATGCTCTCTTTGAACAAACCAATCTGTAATGATTAAACAACTGAGGTTTCAAGCGCTGCCTTGATGCAGTTGGTGGATTCAGTTCTATGAGGCTCGAAATGAGCCAGAAACAGCAACCCCCAAAATCTAATTTATGGCTTTTGTGTATGCATTTACATGTAAACATTCTCTTTCTTTAAATGCACAAGGAAGCAGAGGGATAATATCATGTCAAAAAATACAATCCTATATTATTGTGCACAGAATTTTTGTGGCTCCCTCCACCCGCTTTATTCGGTTGGGTTGCTGTTACTCCCTCTCGTCACAATTCTCAGAAAATCAAATTGTCAGGGTTTCAAGTAAAAACCCCAACGAAAGAAGACTCCGAGGCTTGAGTTTCCTCTTTATTCCACTTTATTGGAGATGTCATATTGGCACATCTGGGAAAACCCGAATCAGAAAACCTCAAGTTTGCCCCACCCAAATGAAAGGTGCCTCCCAGTCACGCCACTCCAGATGCAGGGCAAGTTGTCCTTGACTCTCTGAGAAAAGAATGTTATTTTGACTATATATCACCCATGCTCCACATAATCCCCCCCTCTCATTTTCCTACAGCAGAAAAATGTGGCAGGCCTGAAGGACCAATGTAAAAGATAGCTTCCAGGACTGACACAAATATTCCCCTTCTATTTTTGTGAGGCCCTTTGTCCCTCGCAAAAAGAGGGGGAGAATATTCTGAGAATTTTACAGCCTGTGAGAATTTCACAATTTGGGTGGAGAGAGGATTGACATTTAAAAAATGAGTTGGCCGGTGGCTAGGTTCAATCCCCATCGCTTTTTATTTAATAGAAAGAGAAAAAAGAAACGACCGATTCTACGGCTGGCTTGACCACACTGTGTTCTTCTGAACAGAATACCTTTGGGAACAACAAAGAAAAACTATTCTAAAACTTAAACTGTGTTATTTTTTTTTTTGAAGAAAAAGAACTCAGCTCTGAAATCGTGTACATTTGCCTTGTGTCTGAAATTTAATATATTTCCAGGGCTGCGTTTCTGATTCATCCCTGTTGGAAATGTAAGTAATTCAATCTGCTCTAATTCATTGGTCCAGAATCTAGAATTCAGGGTTTTTTTTTCCCTCCACGTAATTTTATCATCTGGGGAGGAAGAGTGCTTGAATCTGTTGCACTAAACCATGGATGCTGTGATTCAACATCCCAGCAGACTCCCCCTCCCCCTAGTATTATGCATCAATGTGGATAACGTCTGAAAAAAAAAAGGAGGTGTACATTCACACCCCTGAAATCCAACAAGAAGTTTGATCCCTTATCCTCTCTGGCAGTAAATTCACTGCTCCATTACTGCGCTGCTCCCTTCAGTGGGCTGTAAACTATCACTAATGTTTTGTGGGCTAAATCTAAAACCCCAGAAAAAAAAACAGGGCTTGCAATTTTTTACATTAAATGGTGGCGTATTAGAAGAGAAGGATGCAAGAACTGGTTCAAGACAAAGGCATCTCGAATTCAGGATTTCGCTTTGGCAGGAGACCTGCAGGTGCCTTTAGAAAGCACATAAGCAGCCCCCCTGAGCACATTCATTGCTCTCAGTTCACCTCTGGCACCAAGGATGCCACTTCTCACATTGGATGTAATATGTGGTGATCATGAATTGTAGTTATGGATAACCTCCCGGAGACCTCTATTTGTCTCATCTTTAAAGCTGTCGGGGGGGGGGGGGGGGTTTGCTCATTGTGACTAAGGCTGTGTGGATCTTGCGAAATCCAATCCGAATGGAAGATCTGATCCATTGAACCAACCGGACGATTCAAATGGTTTTAGACAATCGGTTTGATTCGTAAGGGATGTTGGAAACAAACGGCTGACTCTGTTTTGTTTTTTTTTAACTTGAGTTGGGGGAAAAGAAAACATTGTCGTGTAGGCAGTATTTGAAATCGTCTGGTTTGATTTGTGGGCATTTAATTCAGGCCTTCCCACTTAAGCAAGCAATGCAAGAGCTTCTATTTATTTAAGAAAGTGAGGAGGAGCTAACCAAACTAATTTCAGCAAGTGATGTCATCCAAAAAGTCTTCTATATATATATAAAATTAGTGTTCCAACTATCTTTTATTTCTTTTTCTTTCCCACCCTGGGAGATGGACTGCTTTATCCTCTTCTTTTGAACTGGCTGGTTTCTGTCTGGTTTTTTTTTTTTTTTGCAAGAATGAGATTTGTTCTCACCTTGTTTTTCATTGGCTGTGTGAGAACTCTCACCTCCAGCTTGATTCAACATTTCAGACTCGAGTTCCCACTTGAATTGGCAAATTAATTCAAAGAGTAGCTTCCCAGCAGACCTCCAAAGTGAATCTTCACACATAACCTTAATTGCTACTTCTCTCCCCAGTGAATTCCAGTTTAGTTCTATGCCTTGCCTGGGTCTGCAGTCTCTGCTAACCTGTAAAGTGGTATACAGTATTTGGTTTTAGCTGAGTTGGTTGGGTAATCCTAGGCAACTTGGTTTGTAAGGCATGGCTCCCAGGAGCCTTTAAGCAGCCCAGAATCTGCAAAAGAATTTGGCCGCCAAATTGTGCCTTTTGAAAAAGGGTGGTTTCCAGTGGTGGGGTTCAAAATTTTTAACTACCGGTACTGTGGGCATGGCTTGGTGGGTGTGGTGTGGCTTGGTGGGTGTGGCTTGGTGGACACGGCAGGGGAAGGTTACAGCAAAATCCCCATTCCCTCCCGATCAGCTGGGACTGGGGAGGCAGAGAATAGATAGGGGCGGGGCCAGCCAGAGATGGTATTTACTGGTTCTCCAAACTACTCAAAATTTCCGCTATCGGTTCTCCAGAACTGGTCAGAACCTGCTAAATACCACCTCTGGTGGTTTCCATCCAGCTTGGGCTATTTTTTTTTTTTTTTGGCCTCTTAATATATCTCTACCCAATCCCAAAGAGCCACATTTTAAAAAATCCTTTGAGGACCATTAAAAAAAATGATTTCCAGTTGCATTAAAAAGGACACATCCACACTCACACCCACAGCTTCATCTTGCTGAGTCCAGACAATTGTGATTGGGTGTATTCACAAATCTCACAAGGGTCAGAGATACTGAATCTTCCCCTGTTTAAATTCTTTGGATGAGCCTGGGACTCATTTTCATATGACGGGACAAAAACCCACCTCATATCCCTTTTCTCTATATGCTGCCTCTTTTGATAGGACATTTCTTGTGCCCTACCGCCCAGTCCTTAGCCAAAAAGTAAACTCTCACCTAGAACAAAGCAGGATATAGGATGCCATCTAGGTTGGTTACCGGCAGAGGTCGTATTCAGCTGGTTTGGATCAGTTCACCTGAACCGGTGGCACAGAACTGCAGCTCCAAAATGTCCTATGTAAACTTGTTTTCTATGCCACACTCATGTGTACAGACCGCACAAGTGAGCAAAGCCCATGCACAGAAAGCTGCACACATGCATGGAAAGGGCGCGTGCATGCAATGTGAGCTTGCATGCGAGCACGCTCACAGTTGCAAACTGGTGGTAATCCTAAGTGAATTCCACCGCTGGTTACCGGGACCAGAGGTTTAGCCTTCTGAGGTTTTGGACTCATCCTCAGGGAATTTCACTCTCCCCAGAATGTGTGAGAGACTGCAGCATGAGTCCGAAAGTTCGGAAGACTAAACCTCTGCTCCCGGTGACTGACCCAGATTGGATTTTGCAACATTATCCTGTAAATATTTGTCCTCATTCGAGAAAGCCTGTTATTTTGGAAAGGCACCTATGCACTTCTGTCCTTCAGAGCTCTTTAGTGTGAAGTTACAGAGGACCAAAAGTCAGCTTCCATCTTTCTCCTTCACTTGCTCCCTCCTTGTTCTTCCTGGAGGAAACCAGAGGGTGAAAAGGGAACCGTACACATCAGCCTTCAGCTCCCTTTGCTTCTTTTCCCCTGCCCAAAGTTGCTCCACTCCCCACGTTTAACCTTGGTCTTCATGTTTTCCCCCCACAACTTCATTCCCCTTTTCATCACCGACTCTTCTGTGCTTTGCATCTGGTCTGAAAGAGTAAAAAGATGGCTCCTTTATACCTGTTAACCATCTTGGTTTCCCCATCCATGACGCCTCTTAAGACTTTCATTACTATGTGGAGCACGACTTTAATGAAGTGCTTCGCTCTCTTGTGCTGCATAATGAAGACTCCGCAAGGCTCATTATAAACATTTCTCCTTTTGTGCCGATTTTGTTTCTACATTCTAGAATACAAAGAGCAGTTGTCAGCAACGCCCCTCACACTGGATGGATGGACAGATGGGAGGTTCCTTACCTTATCTGTCTCTCTTTTGAAATGATCATTTTCATTATCACGGCCTTTTTAAAGACTTGAACAGACTCAGGGTACAAAGGTTCATCTCACTTCACCTTTCACACTTACTAACATCTTTTCTTTCCCCCTTTTTTCCCCCATTGATGTTCATGGCCTGGCAAGCAGAACAATGTAAGGAAATCCAACACACATCTTGGCATTTGACTGCCATTGATTTTATGTTCTTCCTCCAATAGAAAATATTCTTCCTTCTCATAATTCCAGATGGCGATCCCTGTTTTGGATGAATCCCCCGTTCTTCTATGTGTACATCATAAGGTAATTATGCCTCTCCCATCTTGCTTGTAGTGATTCTCTTCGTAGCCCTAAATCAGCTTTCTTCAGTCTAGCGTCTTGTGGCTTCATCAATTGCAGATATTTTTATTTATTGAACAGCAATAGCACTTATATACCGCTTCACAGTGCTTTCCAGCCCTCTCTAAGTGATTTATAGTGTCAGTGTATTGCCCCCAACAATCTGGGTTCTCGTTTTACCCACCTTGGAAGGATGGAAGGCTGAGTCAAGCTTGAGCCTGGTGAGATTTGAACTGCCAAATTGCAGGCAGCTGAGACCAGGCAGCAGAAGTAGCCTACAGTACATCACACTAACCACTGCGCCACCGTGGGTTTTGATAGAGAAAATAGATTTATATGGCCACCCAATTTAAGCAAGGTGACTCTGGACAGCGTACAGCATTACGTTGGGAATAGTTGATAATCGGGCTCCAAACCATCAAATAGGTTCAGGGTTTGGGAAGATTGACTTAGAAACTGAGTTCATGCAATACTCTGTAAAGCAATAAACCCAGTTGCAGTGTTGGGCAAATGTACAAAGCATGATGATCATTACACCATTGTGGCTTGACATCCCTATTGCAGTATGGATATCAAATGCCAAAGAAATATGTTGTATTGTCTGGCAATTCATGACTTGCTTAGTGAATGACTGGCTTCCTGTCACACAGTGAATTACAAGCAACCCAGCTCTATTTTAGCCTAGAGTGGAGGGGTGAAATGCTCTGAATTCTGCTACTGTGCTTCATGTGCTCATGCGCGCTTCACATGCGTGCACACCAAACACGCACTTTGCACGCATGCATACCGCAGGCGCTAAGAAGCCTTTACTGAGTCTGCAAAGGTAAGTAAAACAGTGAGGGGGGGAAACAGCTGTGCCATGCGGTTTAGATTCGCTAGAAAGCAGGAAATCCTGCTTTCGCCTGGCATAGCTGATTGTCCCACAACTGATCCTCGGAACTTTTTAAAAAACTTTTTTAAAGCATTTTTTTTACTACCTATTTGCCCGAACTGGTAGTAGGAAAAAAATGCTTTAAAAAAGTTTTTTTAAAGGTTCCGATAATCCGCTAGGACGATCGGTTGTGCGCACGATCGTCGGAACATTTTTAAAAAAAATTCTTTTAAGTATTTATGAAGTATCTACCAGCTCGGGCGAACCGGCCTGAACCGGTAATATTTCACCCCTGCTAGAGTGCATCAACATGGCTATGGTTTTCCTCACCCAATATATTACATTGAATGAATCTCAGTTCATCAAAAGTTGAATGGCCACATTTTAAAGTTATCCAATGGATTCAATCGGAAGAGTTTCTCCATGCAAATGTCTTCTGCATGCAGAATTTTTCAATTAAAAAAAAAATCAGCCGAGGGAAAAAATACCTTCCTCTTTCCTTGAACCAGGGAGACTCAGAATAGTTCAGCCTCCCTCAACCTGGTGTCCTCCCAATGTGTGGTGAGTACACATTACTAAGCTTAGATATGGGTGGAGCAGCCCTTTCCACCCAAGAGATACAGATTGATTCTTGGTAATTATATCAGGGGCAGCATGCCAACGGTGGGTGTAACCAAAGTCCATGATGGATGGAGACAATCTACACTGCAGAGGCATTGGCTCCAAAGTGATTTTCAGCATAGACAAACCGACCCATGCCTGCCCATGCTTCTCATTCATTCATGCACCCTCCCCTCCCCCTCCCCCCACTTGCATCCAGCTTATTGATTTCCTTGTGTCAGCACAAGCAACCAATTGAAGATGGGTACCACCCTACACTTCCAGCACATTGATTGTAAAACCAACCTTCTACGGTTTTTACTTTCACATACAGGTAGCCTTTGAATTTACAACCACGATTGGGGCAAGCATTTCCATTGCCAAGCAAGGCGATCAGGTTTAAGTGAAATTGCGCATTTGCTTTACTAATGGATTTTCTCAGAGACTTTGCATGTCAGAAGACAGCTGGGAAAGTCAGAAATGGCAATCGTAGGATGGCTTCAGCCGTCATAAATACAAACCAGTTGCCAAGTGCCTGAATTTCAATCATGTGACCAGGGGGGGTGTTTCAATGGTCATCAAAAAGTGAGGACTGGTCACTTTTTTTCAGTGCCATTCAGTGGTGGGATTCAATTTTTTTTTACTACCGGTTCTGTGGGCGTGGCATGGCTTTGTAGGCATGGCTTTGTGGGCATGGCAGGGGAAGGATACTGCCAAATCCTAATTCCCTCCTCACCCACTAACCTGTTTTCCAGCTCCGTTCTCCTGTTCAGGACAACAAAAGAAGATCAGCTGGGAGGCAGCAGGGGCGTGGCCAGCCTATTTGCCTGTTCTCCGAACTACTCAAAATTTCCGCCACTGGTTCTCCAGAACCGGTCAAAACTGGATGACGGATCTCTGGTGCCATTGTACCTTTCAATGATTACTGAATGAATGGTTGCAAGTCACCTGTGAGCAGGAGCAGACGCAGCAGGGATATCCCAGGGCAAAATAGTTTGAAATAAGTAACCTTCCCTGCAGTCAGAAGAAAGTGTGCATATTTGAGGGTTTTTTTTTTTTAAAAAAACATACAAGACCACAACAGTCATGGTGGTAATTCTGGTGAAAAGTCAGTAGTTCTCCTGCCACATTTTGGGGGCAGAGTCTGGGGAGCTGTGGGTGTAGTCTGCAAACCTAGGGCAGCATTATGCCATTATTCTACACAGGCAGACCCCAAATTAAGACCAAGATCCATTCCTAAGTCAACCTTGAATTGGCATGTGTGTTGGAGCTCATACTTACAAACGGATGGCCTATGACTAAACATGGCGGACGGTATTCTTCCTTGAGCCGCCGAACCGCTGAAGCCTTGCAATGTTTTCATGAGGCACTGAAAAACTGGCAGTATATTAAAAACACAAAGATTCAGCACTTTATGAAAACATTGTGTGGTTTCAGTGCTTTGTCAGCTCAAGGGAGATTTCCGTCCACCATTTTTAGTCATCACTTCTTTGTAACTATGAGTTGTCGAGGGTTCTTATATTGAAGCTTAGTTTACCGTCATAGGGACATTCCTGCCATCTTTTTCAGAATGGTCGATGGGAACTTCCCCTCAGATTTCTACTTTTGGCAGACCTCAACATCTCCTAAGCATCTAGATCAGTGTTTCTCTACCTCAGTAATTTTAAGACGCATGGACTTCAACTCTTGCTGGCTGGGGCATTCTGGGAGTTGAAGTCCACGGGTCTTAAAGATGCTGAGATAGACAAACCTTGGGGGGTCATTATTGGATAAAATTTTACCAAAGAACTTGGGATCCGATTACAACACCTAGAGGGTGTCTTGTTTGCTTAACATTTGCTCTTATAAAATTCTCTTTTAATATTGCGAGTTTATATCTTATTGCGTTTTTAACCCATATGCCACTTTGAAGGCCCTCGGGAGGAGAAGCAGCTGAAAAAAAAAAAGAAGAGCATCAACATATATTTATACAGAATATAAAATAACACAGAGGCAGAAAGATGCCCAATGTGAAAAGCAAGGAGATGAATTAAATTCTTTCTGTGAAAGGGAATGACGGAATATGGGCAATTTTAACATTGTTAGTTATGAGTAAATTACACAATTACACAGTTTGCCAGTGAAAGGCATTAATTGTCTACAGTCCTCGACTTACAACTATTCACTTAGCAATTGTTCTAAGTTACAACAACTCTGAAAAACGTGACTTACAACTCGTTCTTGCACTTATGATGGTTGCAGCATCCCATTATCACATCATAATTTGGTCGCTTGGCAACTGGCATGTATTTACAATGGTTACAACATCTTTAGGGTCATGGGATCATCATTTGCAACCTTCTCACCTGATAAGAAAAGTCAACGGAGGAAGCTGGACTCACCTAACAACTGGAGAGCTTTGCTTAACAACTTCAGTTTGTAAAATTGGGTACAACTCAACAATTGTCTCACTTAGAAATGAAAATTCTGGTCCCAGTTGTGGTGACCAATTCCAAACGACCCACAACTTCATCCTACCTATCAGATGTCTGAATTGCTTGATTATGAAGGGCTTTGCAACAAGGGCGACATCTACTTATCTTCGCTACCGGTTCGCAAAGGTGAGCACGCGCAGGTACAGAGCACCAAAAACGGACATGATGACCTCCGGGCGAGTGAGTAGAGCCTGCTACCAAGCATGCCTGCAAAGGTAAGTAGGACAGCAGGGGTGGGAGGGACCGCTATGCCACTCGATTTAAATTAGCTAGACAGCAGGACTTTCTAGCTAATAGAAATCACACGTCATAGCTGATCATCGGAAATACCACTTTGCCCAAACCGGTAGCATTTTTTACTACCAGTTCGAGTGAACTGGTCTGAACCGGTAGCATTTCACTCCTGCTTTGCAACTAAATTCAGAGATTTCAAAGCATGGAAGGGATCATAAGGGTCATCTAGTCTAACTCCCTGGTCAAGGCAAGATCTGCTAGTTAGTACATCTGACAAACGTTGTTTGATGTCCTCCAGTGAAGGAGAATTCACTTCATTATGTGGCTGCCAGTTCAAGGAAGGACAGGAAATTATTGTGTGCGCACCCCCATTCCCCTCCCCCCCAAATTGATTCAAATCTTCAAATTGAATCAATTAAAATGGATTTGGCTCATCTTTGCAAATTGTACCGCAGATTTGAGGCATATTAATGTAACTCACCAGACTGCAGATTTATGGCAGATTTTGACTGCATTACACTCCTCCATTTTTATTTTACCACCCCCACCCCTTAAAAAAAAAGCCTTTATCTTGACTGGCTTTGTTAAGCCAGTCTCTACCCTCAAGTCACGAAATCTTGCACTGAATACAGTGTTGTGAACTAATGTTATGGAATGCACATATTACCCCAGAATAGATTATAGAGAGCTTGCTGTGCTGGTTCAAAGGCAGATAAATGGCTTTTTTAAAAAAAAAATGTGCAGAAAAGACTTTAATTAATGGAGGTCAGCTTTGCTAAACTTGAGCTGCTAGATGGGTGACACTTGAATTCTTGGGAGAGATGTTAGCCTTGCCATGGGTGTTTTCACACACAGTTGGAATGCAGATAAAATTTTAAAATCCCAATAATCCATGAATAATTAGCCCCAGGGACAGGGACAGCAAAAAAATAAAATAAAATAAAAATCCTCCTTGCCGTTTTGAAGTGCCACACTTTGTCCACACTTCCTGTTCTGACTCTCTAGCCATTCATTTCCCGTCCACTTGGACGTCTTTTGCCAAAATGGACCAGCCCACCTAACCTGGCACTCTTGCCTTGCCCCAATAGATCAGACCAATAGCCCCGCATCTAGCCTTGAAGCGTGAAATTCGATTATCACGTCCCCATCATTAGCCTCATTGCTATAGCAACAGATGTTATTAGCAGTCATAAAATTCCCCAACCCCCTTATTAAATCTAACTGCAGAATTTGTCTCCTTGACCCACTATGTCTCTAGCAGCTGTTTGATGATTAGAGTCCGGGGTGGGGAGCAGGTTAGAAGTTTTATCGCTTAGGGCTTTTAGCTGACGTGTGTGTGTGTGTGTGTGTGTGTGTGTGTGTGTGTACCAAAGATGAGTTCTCATTCCCAACTCCAGAAAGGAGTCGGAGATGATAGAGGAAGGGGTGGAGAAGAGGCACCACCAGACTTATATCTGTCTTCTCTTGAAAGCATCAAAATGTTTTGAGTGATCTCCCAACCTCTTGCTCAACTCCTGTTGGTGATCCTCAAATCAGGTAGACTTCAACAGGATGATTTCAAGATTTAAGAGAAGATTGGACATCAACTTGTGAAACCCAGGTTGATTGCATTAATTAATTTGATGATGATTTTCTATTTGGACCACACCCATCAATATGTCCATCTTGAAGCTACCTGGTGATCCTCCATCCTGAAAAGGTACCTGTGTTTCAGAGAAAAATGCATCTGTGGCTTTCCAGGTGTACTAGGTTATATTTCTCTGCATACTTTTAAGAGTGGTGCGGTGGTGAGAATGCAGTATTGCAGGCTAATTCTGCTGACTGCCTGTACTCTGATTCTCACCAGACTCAAGGTTGACTCAGCTTTCCATCCTTTCAAGGTTGGTAAAAAAGAGGACCCAGATTGTTGGGGGCAATATGCTAACTTAGAGAGGGTTGCAAAGCACCAAGAAGCGGCATAAAAGTCTAAGTGCTATTGCTATTTCTATACTTCAGCTGACTGGAGAATTCTGAGAGTGGATGTCCAGGTGTCTTTAGTTGCTAAGATTGGAAAAATCTTATTTTAGAGAGATGTTTTCCCCAGGGGAAATGGGAGAGAGGTGTTCAGTGGATGAGACCAGCAGCATAAGCTAGTGTTTCTCAACCTTGGCAGCTTATAGGTGACCTCAACGTCCAGAATTCTTTAGCCACAATTATTTTATCATTCTTTTCCCCCTATAAGCTACCTTGATGCTGTTGGATTGAGCAGCATATAAATAAAAATAAATAAGCTGGAATTGCTAGCTAGCACAGCCAAAGGGAATTCTGGAGCATTTTCAGCGCAACGCATCTAGAAGGTTAGAGAGCCAGTGTGGTGTGGTGGTTAAGGTGCTGGCTTAGAAGCCAGTAAGTTCTAGTCCCGTTTTGGCCATGAAAGCCACCTGGGTGTCTTTGAACCAGTCAGCCCAGCCCACCTGGCATGGTTGTTGTTTTGGGAAAAATAGGAAGAAGGAGGATTGGGTAAATTCGCTAACAGATTAACAGAGTTGGAAGGGACCTTATAGGTCATCTAGTCCAACCCCCCTCTCAAACAGGAGACCCTACACCAGGGGTGTCCAAACTTGGGAACTTTAAGACTTGTGGACTTCAACTCCCAGAATTCCCCAGGCTGGGGAATTCTGGGAGTTGAAGTCCACAAGTCTTAAAGTTCCCAAGTTTGGACACCCCTGCCCTACACCATTTCTGACAAATGGCAGTCCAGTCTCTTCTTGAAAGCCTCAAGTGATGAAGTTCCCACAACTTCTGAAGGCAACTTCTGTGCCATTGGTTGATTGCTGTCACTTGCAGAAAATTCCTCCTTATTTCTAAGTTGAATCTCTCCTTGGTTAGTTTGCATTCACTATTCCTTATCTGGTCTTCAAGTGCTTTGGAAAATAGCTTGACCCCCTCTCTTCTCTGTGCCAGCCCCTCAAATATTAGAACACTGCTATCATGTCATCCCTGGTCCTTCTCTTGACTAGAGTAGCCATGCCCAGTTCCTGCAAGCGTTCATCCTATGTTTTAGCCTCCAGTCCCCTAATCATCTTTGTTGCTCTTCTCCGCACTCTTTCTAGAGTCTCCACATCTTTTTTATAGTGTGGTGACCAAAACTGGATGCAATACTCTAGGCTACCTTGAGTTATTTATAAAAATAATAAAGGCTGGCTTTTTCAACAAATAAACAAACGCAAACCCCACTTGTTTCGTACATGCACCGACTTGCATTGGGATACTGGTCTTGCCTCCTTGCTCGTTTCCTTTTTCCCCAGACGCCTCTGCTGCCTTATAACTCAGTCACAGTTCTCCATCCAGAGAATTTCTCCCAAACGCTCCTTTCCCTGGAGAACAATTCTGAAAGCCAATTCTCTTCCCCTCCGATTGAACGAGAAGGTTGGGGGAGGGCGAGAGAGAGAGAGAGAGAGAGAGAGAGAGAGAGAGAGAGAGAGAGAGAGAGAGAGAGAGAGAGGGAAAGGCAGAATAGCTTTGCAGAGCCCTGCTGGGCCAGTGGGCCAGGCCAAAGCAGGGAAAGACTTCAGGGTGCACGGCTTGCACTTTAAAATGCCTTTCAGAAGAATAAGTTCTTTATTCTATTTATACAGATGCCGGGGCTGCCTAACTCCTAACAATTCTGGGCAGTATACAATTTTTTTAAAATAATAAAATTACAAAAAAAAAAAAAAAACCAGAAAGAAATCACAGGAGTCCCAAAGAATATCAGTGTAACCTCAAACCCTTGTCCACAGGAGGATTCTGTAGATCCAGCCATCGCCTTGCTGGCTTGGGGGGATATTATTCCACAGGGAAGGTGCCACAAATCAGAAGGTTCTTCTCCTGGATCCTGTTGGATTTGAACCCCTGCCTAACCTCAAACCAGTTTGCCTACCTTACAGGTTGTCCTCGGCTTACAACCACAATTGCAACCAGGATTTGCATTGCCAAGAAGGGCCATTGTTAAGTGAGTTTGGAGCAGTCTTATGATGATGATCTTTTTTGCCACGGTTGTTAAGTGAATCACGTGGTCGCTAAAAGAATCTGGCTTTCCCCATTGACTTGACTGATTGGAAGCTGGTTGGGAGGGTCTCATACGGTGATCCCATGATCTCGGAACACGTCAACTGTAGTAAATACATGCCAGTTGCCAAGAGCCCAAATTCTGACCCCATGAATGAGGATGTTGCAATGGTTGGAAGTGCAAGGACCAGTTAGAATCATTTTATTTCCCAGTCGCTTAAATGAAGGGTTGCATGTTGAGGACTCTCCGCACTGTTCTCAGGTTGCTCTCAGAGATAGCAACTGAAGGAACGAATGTTTCCCAGGGAAATCCTTATTATTTATTGGTGTCAGGTTGATCCTACATGCTTTTAATGCAGGAGTGGGCAAACGCTCCGTTCCCCAAAGGCCGCCTGGAGTGTCAAATCCTGGTCTGCTCACTCATGCATTTATACATGCATGCAACTCAAGCACATGATCAGCGCCTGCAGCAGGGACATCCTTCTATATTATTCCCCACAACCTGGTCTCAAATGAAGCAGATTCCCCATTATGACCGAGAGCTATGCTTAGCCCAGCCCTCTGAAAATTCAAACCAAACCAATAGCAATAGCACTTAGACTTATATACCACTTCACAGTGCTATTTAGACAGTGTCTAAATAGTTTACAGAGTCAGCATATTTGCCCCCAAAAATCTAGGACCTCTTTTTACCCGGCCTCGGAAGGATGGAAGGCTGAGTCAACTTTGAACTGGTGAAAATTGAACTGCTGACAGCTGGCAGTCAGCAGAAGTAGCCTGCAGTACTGCATTCTAACCACTACGCCACTACGGTTTCCTTCCTTCCTTCTCATTTCCCTTCCTTCTCTTTTCCCTTCCTTCTCATTTCCATTCTTTCCTTCCTTCCTTCTCATCTCCCTCCCTCCCTCCCTTCCAAAGCAGTGGCTCGTAGATTTATATACCGCTTCACAGTGCTTTACAGCTCTCCCTAAGCAATTTACAGAGTCAGCCTATTGCCCTCAACAATCTGGGTCCTCATTTTACCTGACCTCAGAAGGATGGAAGGTTGAGTCTCCCTTGAGCCAGGGTGAATCGAACTGCCAAACAGCTGGCAGCCGACAGTCAGCAGAAGTAGCCTGCAGTACTGCATTCAAGCCACTACGCTACCACTTTGATAATCTCCTTTCCAACTCTCTGAAGTGGTTGACCATCTCACAGAATAAAAGGAAATTCTTGACTGAGCTATGATTGTAAGAAGGAGTTTAGGCTAGATGATTTCTGGAGTCCCTTTTAACTCTACTATTCAACAATATTAATTGTCCTCAATGGGTGCCTTATGGATGCTGACTCTTTGGCCCACTGCTGTACCTTATCCAGGTAGTGCCTTAGACTATGGGGAGTGAGATGTGTCTCCAGCCACTGTGTGAAAAGGCCTCCTTTCTAGCATTGTAATACAATGCATTCTTAAAGTCTTTTAACACTAATCTCATTGTTTTGTATTTGTTGAATTTCTTTAAAAAATGTTCTTTATGGTTTGTTGTTTGCTGCCCATTCCTGTCTCACCAGATGGGTAGCCATACAATGATGATTTGTAAATAAATATAGGTAGTCCTCGACTTACAACTGGTCACTTAGGGATGGACCCCCCAAAAGCTACTTAGGACCTGATTTCAAGTTATGATATGGTGTACACACACACACACACACACACACACACACACACACTTCCCCATAGTCATGTGATTGCATTTTGGGTGCTTGGAAACCTTTAGAGTCACATGACTGCCAATTTTGAATGTCATTTTCTAGTTTCTGACATTTACTTCTGGTTTCTGACAAAAAAAAAAAAACCCCAGCCATTGTGTAAAACGGGTACTTTTAAACAACTGTGGCGTTCGCTTAATGACAGCGGTGTTTGCTTAACGACCTTAGCATTTGCTTAATTACTGCACAAAAGGCTAAAAAAATTGGTCGTACAATGCTTCAATGTACAAGTGCAATGACTTACAACCTAAATTCCGGCCCCATTATTTTCATAGGTGCAGGACCACCTGCAAATAAAATTGCGCCATTCAAGCAGTTGTGAAAGGTAGACTATCAGAAGCCCCCTCTCTTTGTATCTGTGTCTTGCTCATTTAACAGGATGTGCACAGATGGATTTTCTTTGAACGATGGCGCTTTTCTTGCCTTTTAATATCTTGCTATCCTTGCTTCCTTTTTTTAAAAAAATGCTATAAACATCTGTCTTTCTGGGTCTCTCTCTCTCTCTCTCTCTCACACACACACACACACACACACACACACTTCATTCTCCTCTTCCGGAAGATGAGAGGAATGGGAAGGGAAGCTGCTGATGGAACCGCAGGGCACGCCCTCGGTGACAAGGGAGGTGTCAGATCTTTTATAAA
Source organism: Natrix helvetica (assembly GCF_964273705.1). Taxonomy (NCBI): domain Eukaryota; kingdom Metazoa; phylum Chordata; class Lepidosauria; order Squamata; family Natricidae; genus Natrix; species Natrix helvetica. Next base: position 6,772,494 of record NC_138560.1, read on the forward strand.
CCATGCCCTCTGACCTAATTTCAAAATTAAAGGAGGGGGTTTGGAGAATATTTGCCAGCTGCTGCAGACAAAAAAAAAAGCACTCTTCTGTGCATGCTCAAAGATACAATTGTCTTTGCTGGCAGCACCTCTGGGGCGCTGTTTGCCAATTTGAATCAGGTTGCCACCTCTTCACAAGGTTTTTAACTCATGTGCCTTTAGGAGCAAGGCAAGCCTATCAGCTGGGATTGTCAGGTTGGTGCGTTTATCACTGTGTACCAGGAACCGTGCCTACTGCTCTTTCTCTGCATATTCTTAAATGGTTAAAAGGCAGATCAGAGCGATAATCTCACCTCTCCTTAAGTTTCAATTCAAGATCTGGATTCACACAACAGGCTGGGTCTGGAACAACACAGGACAACAGCAGAGGTGGCCTATGATGCTCACAGAAATAAATCATTCTATGTCTGATGGAGACCTCATGCTAAGGCAATGGCTAGAGTATCAGAAGTTATCCAACCAGGAACTGGGCATGGCTAGTCTAGTGAAGAGAAGGACCAGGGGAGACATGATAGCGGTGCTCCAATATTTGAGGGGCTGCCACAAAAAGGGGGTGGGGGTCAAGCTGTTTTCCAGAGCACCTGAAGGCCAGACAAAGAAGAATGGATGGAAGCTGATCAAGGAGAAATTCAACCTGGAAATAAGGAGGAACTTTCTGACAGTGAGAACAATCAACCAAGGGAACAGAAGTTGCCTTAGGAAGTTGTGGGAACTTCATCACTTGAGGCTTTCAAGAAGAGAAATAGTGCCAGAAATAGTGTAGGGACTCCTGCTTGTGGGGTGGGGGTGGGGGTTGAACTAGATGACCTATAAGGTCCCTTCCAACTCTGTTAATCTGTCATTCGATCCCTTTGGAGACTAATCCAGCATATTTGTGTCGAACGGCCACTCTTTTATTTATTTTTTTAAGCAGCATTTGGAAATGGAGATAAGTTTCCGTCTGTTCCGTGATATTTCATTATTGTTTTTAAATACATTTGAAGGCACAGCTGCTGTAATTATCCTAACAGTATGGATTCTGGTCAAAGTGAGGGAAAAGTCATATTTGGGATTACGAAGGAGATGGAGGCCTTTGAGACGGCCACTAAAAACAGAGTTGCGTTTAAAGGAAGCCCTTGATACATGACCAATGCTAAGCAACTATTTGGAGTTATGACGGGCCCCTCTAGGGCTACTTAGAAACTGGAGTTGAAGTTCTGGTGGCTACATCCCATACCACTGTGGTCAGGTGATATTTTGTGCCCATATTCAATGGTCTCATGGTCAACCGTTTTATAACAGGTTTTGCTGAAAACAGGTATTTATTTCCATTTCCATCAAAAAAAATGTCATGATTTGCTTAATGATGGTGGTACAGGTAGTCCTCAACTTCTGACCACAATAGAGCCCCACATTTCTGTGGCTAAGCAAGACAGTTGTTAATTTTGCCCCGTTTTATGACCTTTCTCGCCACCATTGTTAAAGGAATCACTGCAGTTGTTAAGTTAGTCACATGGTTGTTAAGTGAATCTGGCTTCCCCCGGTGACTTTGGTGGTCAGATGGTCACCAAGGAGGATCCCGTGACCCCCGAGACACTGCAACAGTCCTAAATACATACCGGCTGCCATCCCAATTTTGATCATGTGATCATGGGGGGGCTGCAAGGGTCGTGTCACTTTTTTGGGTGCCATTGTAAGTTTGAATGGCCGCTAAACAAATGGTTACATGTCAAGGACGACCTGTGCTAGTCGTTCCAGACTCTAGGGGGCGGTGCTCATCTCCATTTCAAACCCGAAGAGCCAGCGCTGTCCGAAGACATCTCCGTGGTCATGTGGCCGGCATGACTAAATGCTGAAGGAGCACAGAACGCTGTTATCTTCCCACCAAAGGTGGTTCCTATTTTTCTACTTGCATTTTTACATGGTTTCGGACTGCTACGTTGGCAGAAGCTGGGACAAGTAACGGGAGCTCACTCCATTATGCGGTGCTAGGGATTTAAACCGCTGAACTGCCGACCTTCTGATCGACAAGCTCAGCATCTTAGCCACTGAGCCACTGAGTCCCCTTTATTTCATTTAAAGACCATTGCAAACAGGTAGTAAAATCGGTGCAGTCATGTGGTGACCCATTTGACTCTGGGCATGACTTAGGATAGTAATTCTGGGTTCAATTACGCTCGTACGTCCACAGGGCTACCTATGCATTGTAATCCTTCTGCACTCTGATTTGAGACCGTGGCCAGCTGAAATATGAGGCCGGTGGAGTGAACTTGTGTAAGAGAGCCTTCTCTGTACAGCTGGCCACAAATCGGCTGGGAAATGCTCCTGAAATTTTGGGAGACACAGAAGCAAAAGGTGGCATGCTTCTCCCAAATTTCTACAGGGAAAGGAGAAATTCCCCCCATCATTTCTCAAGGGAAAGCTCCCCTTCCCCTTAATGACGACGGTGGTTCTGCTTCCTTGCAAAGCGCCACGGGAGGCATTTCCTCCTAATGAATTCTCTTGGGGTTTAATGGAAATCTAGGAAGCTGCAAACAGCTGGAATGTTTGCATGTGCTATGCAAGGCAGGCCACAGATCACTCCAGGGGACCAGCCTCATGGATCTGGGCTGTAGAAATCGGGACCAAGAAATACACTCTTTGGTATTGCTTAGCAGTCATCTGGATTCTTGCAGTCCCAATCTGGTCACCCTAACGTAGGTGAATTGAGCCAGCGTGGCAGTAAACCACAAACTACAGCAGAGTATTGTGTAAAACCTGAGCAGTTATGCACTATACTTGCGATGGCGAACCTATGGCACGCATGCCAGAGGTGGCACGCAGAGTCCTCTCTTTAGGCACATGCGCCATTGCCAGCTGCTCTTTTGGGCTCTGTCGTGCACATGGATGCCAGACAGCTGGTCCATCGTGCATGCACACTGGCCAGCCGCTCTCCTCTGTGTTCCAGCACACGCATGCATGCTGTCTGGCTGGTCTTCACGCATGCACATGCCAGAACCCAGCAGAGAGGAGCTAGCCAGTGCGCATGGTGGTGACAGAATCCGGAAGAGCAGCTGTCCACCACACACATGTGCACTGGCCAGCTGCTCTCTTCCGGGCTCTGGCGCACATGTGCATGCTTGCGCACACTCTCCAGTTTCGTCATTGGGTGCTGAAAAGGTTAACCATCACCGCACTATACTATGCTAAGCCAAACCTTCATTTCTTAAAAATGTGTGAATTCAGTGAGCCAGATTGGGTCTCTCTAGCATCTTGGACATTAGAAGTGGGGAACATGTCCAACTATTCTCAAAGCTCCGTTCTACTCACAGCGAAGGATGCTGGGACTTGTAGTTCAGCAACCCTATGAAAAGGGACTAAGCTCCTTCCAAGTCAAGAGAGTTTCAGGCAGTTTTACGGTCCTGCTTGGAGATGGTGGGGACTGAAATGGAGGTCTTCTGTTAGCCGACACGTGCCCCTTAGCACTGAGCCGTGGGCCCCTCCTCTTGGCTGGTTAAGGAGCAGCAAGGTATGAAATGGGCATCAGGCATCCTGGAGAGAGATGAAGTCAACAGAGCAGAGCGAAGAGACGGAGGAGAAGCTGAGGACTCCCTCCCTCTTGCAATTCAATTCCTTGGGAATAGCTCATATTAATGACTCTCTCCCTATCCCAGAAGCTGAGTGCTTCACCGTTAATGGTGTAAAGAGGAACAATTAAATCCTTGGTAATTAGCATCCATCACCACCTCACCAGCATCAGGGGGGCTGCAACTATGCTCTCATGTTTCTGGAGAGCCAGCCTTGCTAGGGGGCACCCTTGACACGGCTACCCTTACCCCCGACAACCACTAGGCAGCTCTCTCTGGAAGGGAGAGCTTGCAATGGGGCAATTGCTGGTGGGAAATACAGTAGGTTTTGGGCGGGGAGCAAAAGTAAGGTTTGCCATGAGCCATGCAACAATGTTTGGATATTGTTCTCCATTGGCAGGAATGGAAATGGTTAGCTAGGCAGCTTCAGGGCTGAGGAAAGGGCTGAGGCTGGTGTCCTGGAAGACGGAGTTTGGTCTATTCTCACATTCACAGAGGGTATGTTTAGATGGCTGCATAACGTATGAATTTCTTCATATGTAGGCAACCGTTAGGCATGGTCAAGAGTCCCTGTGGATCATAGATAGATAGATAGATAGATAGATAGATAGATAGATAGATAGATAGATAGATAGATAGATGGATGGATGGATGGATGGATGGATGGATGGATGGATGGATGGATGGTAGGTAGGGATAGAGATAGATAGATAGATAGATAGACAGACAGACAGACAGACAGACAGATGATAGAGATAGAGATAGGTAGGTGGGTGTGTGGGTAGGTAGGTAGGTAGGCAGACAGACAGACAGACAGACAGACAGACAGACAGACAAACAGATATAGAGACAGACAAACAGATGGACAGATATAATGTAAAGCTGATATTCTACCAAATGCCAGACTCTAACATTATTAATTGTTGTTCCTATTGATTGATCCTCTGCCTTTTCTCCAGGAGCAAAATGAGGCTTTGCAAGACAGATTGAGCTGTGAGAGAATGATTAGCCCCAAAGCCCCAGGTTGTCCCAAGTCCTAGTCCAATAACTCAACCATTGCCCCACGCCGGCATCATATTTCTTTCCCTCTGGGCCTATTTTGTATTATTCAGTCAACGGATTTACTGCGTTTTTCTGTCTTTTTTATTTTTCCAGCAGGAATGAAAGGGCTGTATAAAATATGGGCATCTTTTATTTCCCTCCATCACAACAACTTTGCGAGGTAGGTTGGGCTTCCACGGTTGAGGATGAATTTGAATCCAGGGCGCAGTATCCTCTGATGTCAACACAGTGACATGACTCGATGCTGTCTTCACCAAATCCCACAATTGTATCATTGTACTACGAGGTTTTAGGGGGACGTGGTGGCTCAGTGGCTAAGACGCTGAGCTTGTCGAACAGAAAGGTCGGCAGTTTGGCGGTTCCAATCCCTAGCGCCGCATAATGGTGTGAGCTCCCGTTACTTGTCCCAGCTTCTGCCAATCTAGCATGTAAAAATGCAAGTAGAAAAATAGCGACCCCTTTGGTGGGAAGGTAACAGCACTCCATGCGCCTTTGGCATTTAGTCAGGCTGGCCACATGACCACAGAGACGTCTTCGGACAGGGCTGGCTCTTCGGCTTGGAAACGGAAATGAGCACCACTCCTAGAGCCAAAAACAACTAGCACGTATGTGTGGGGGAACTTTTACTTTACTACAAGGTTTAAGCATATGAATTATAGCATCTGTGTGATGATGTCATCCTACTTGTGTCATCCTTGGCCCCGCCTTCTCCGCCCCCGCCCCCCTCCTCAGGGGCCATGAATCTATCTTGTTTTTCTTCCCATCATAAACCTGATGCCAGGGTCGATGGGCCACCTAGATAGATAAAAATTCTGCCATGGAAATAGGAGGTACTGATGGCAAAGACTGGAGAACATGCTATGGCACTGACTTTCTCACCTTCTTCAGGTAAATCCTGAGTGGCTTCAATTAGCTTTTTCTTGATAGATCTTTTATGAATAAAAAAGCCTCACCAGAAAGGCTTTTTTAGGTTTGAAAAATGAGTTTTCTGGAGTAGTGAAATAGAATGGTCAAGGAATCCCCAAAAGGTACATTACACTGTACTTATGTAAAACCAGTTTTGCAGACAAAGCTGCTATATTTTGGGGGAGATCTCTTATTCTCAGAACTTCCAGGTATGCATTTTGGAAGGTTATGGGGGGGGGGTGAGGGGGGGCAACTGAAGATTTGGGTGATTATTCAACAAAAGCACCAACTTTTGGAAGCCGGATCTCCAAAACAATCTGAAAAGGACAGATTATGATTCTGTAAAAGTGGGATGCAGAGATTGGCCTTCTCTTGCTGCATCTGCATTTAAACCTTCTGCTGTACCCCAGTTGGGATAACATGGTTTGTTCAAACTACATTTGTGAAACCTGCTGAAGCATACTATGGTTGGTTGGAAGCCTTGTGTGGCACATGAAGCTGGTTACAGGCTTGGCTAAGACCAACCAATAGTAGCTTAGCCAATAAACTATGTTTAAGCTAACCACTGCTTGTGGACAGAACGCCACCAAGACAGTGCACGGGTCAGCTTTCCTTCCGAAGTTGTGGGTGCTTCATCACTGGAGGTTTTTAAGAAGAGACTGGAACAGCACTTGTCTGAAATGGTAGAGGGTCTCCTGCCTGAGCAGGGGGTTGGACTAGAAGACCTCTAAGGTCCCTTCCAGCTGTTTTCTGACATATAGCTGGTCAAACAGAAGCCTCACCAGCTTCCTGATCAGAGCATGAAACCTGGTTCTTTAAGCTGAAATCTGTGGTTTGTTCCTGCCATGAATTTTACTCACTGTAGGGAATCTGTTAGGAAAGTAGCAGCACATATTGGACATATGACAAGGCTTCGGAAGGATTGCATCATTGCAGAAACTTAGCTTGAGTGAGAGAGAGAATTCAGAGATGCTGCTTAGTTGAGTACCATGCTAGAACTGGGTTGAGTAAGCAGGCAATGTTGGAAGAAGAACATCTAGCTTCAGCTCTATCTTGGGGCCCCCAGTGGCCCACTGCCTTTCCTTCTCTTGCGTTCCCTTCCCCGGTCCAGCGGTGACATCCAGAGCCTCACCCAGAACGAACATGTGCAGAGTGCTTTCCACCTCAGCGCAGAGCAGAGAAGGCAGCCCAATCCCGCTCTCCCCCTCCCAGCTCCCTCTTCTGAGCAGGACGCAGAGTCGATGGGTGGGATGGCGGAGGGACGGGGGGGGGGGAGAGAAAAGGAATCGCTGGCGAGGGCTTAGAAAGCGACCACGTTTGGGGAGGGGGCGGAGGAGACCCCCTTGGAGGCGACCCGGCTGGGGAAAGTAAAGAGGGCGGAACTGAGGCTAGGAATGCAAAGATTCCCCCTCCCCTCTCTCTCTTTTTCTTACGGAAGACCCCCTCCCCTCTCTCTCCCGGAGGCAGTTTTTGAGGGGGGGGGGCCTTCGGGAAAAGGGCGGCAGGGGGGATCGCTCTGGGTTTCCCCAGCCGTTTGCGAGGAGGGGGTTAGGGGGCGCCCCTTCTCCCCCCCACAGCCCTGCTGCAGTAACAAAGAGCCCCTCGTAAATCAGCAGCGCACCCCTTCCCTCCCCCCACCAGACCTTCCCATCATCCCTCCCACCCATTGGTGGTCCCCCATCGACCTCATTTGCATGCCCCGCCCTTTTCCAAGCCAGCCCATCTCTCGATTGGTCCACTCGGGGGCGTCCCTCATCTCTGCCCAACTGTCTGTCAAAATTTTCAAGCCCTTCGGTGGCTTTCTCTCTGTCCCCCCCCTCCTCCTCCCCCCCCCTTATGAGATGCAGCAAGGCTGGCGGGTTGAATGCGAGAGCCAGCCCGTACCTTCCTCCGCCGTCCCCCCCTCCCCTCTTTTCTGCCGCTCCTCCTGCCGCGGCTGCAGAATCCCCTTCATCTCCATCCAGGACCAGCCGGAGAGATGAACCACGTCCTGCTGGGCGCGCTGCTCTTCAAGATGAGCTGCCTTTTGCTCTCGCAAGGTACCGCCATCTCCATCGGCGCCGGGGCGGGAGGGGGGGACTGGGGGTGGGGTGGGGGATAAAGGAAGGACCCGTGGGTTGGGGGGGACCCGGCCGGGTGTTTGTGTGCTTGTGTATATACGTGTGGTGCGGGGTGAGGAGAAGAGGGTCCAGCCGAGCTGGGGAAGTGAGCGAAGTCGTGCGCGGACGGAATACCCAATGCGTCTCTGGGCACACGCGTGGGGTTCGTGGGGGGAAACATACGCGCGCGCCGCCGCCGCCGCCGGGAATCACAACAGGGTTGCGTGCCATGAAGGTAGCGCAACCGTACCTATGCACCTGGGAAGACGGGTTGCGCGGGAGGCGGGGGGGGGGAGTTGAGTCCCGGCGAGGCACCCTAGATATATACCCCTTTGCCCGCTGCGCTCTGGGGTCTGCTGCGCCTTTCCTTGAGGTCTCGCTCCCCGCTCTGCAGATTTGTGTCACGTTGGGTGTCACGGCTGCATGCCTTTGGAAACCCCCCCCCCTTTCCCCCTTCTCCCTCCCTCCCTCCCTCGGCGGAGATGTCACAACAACTGCAGGCGTGCTGTAGGAATGCACAATTGTGCCCCCCCTCCCATGAATATTCATGGGGAGGGAAGAGGGGGAGCCTCTTTCGTGGAAAGCGCAACGTGCCTGTCAACCTCACTCAGGCGCTTGGATGTGGCTCCCCCCCCCCCGCCCTCCCTGCCGTGGGCGGCGGTGGAAAGATCAGAACCCGGCTTGGGAGCGAAAGACCCGCAAATAAAAGGGAAGAGAAACGGGAAAAGGGCGCGCTTGCCGGGAGGAGAGAGAGAGAGAGAGCGCTAAGCGGAGCGCTTTGCCGTTGGTCTTGGTTAGACTCCCTGCTGGATGGAGTCGTCGGTTTGGGGGGAAAATCCAGAGCAAAAAAAAAAAAAAAAGGCAGTTGTGTAATGTGCGCAGGACTCAGGACTGAGAGTTGCAGGGAGGAAGCAGTGGAAGGAGGGAAGGGTATAGATAAGGCTTCTGATGCTTGGAGGATGTCGAGAAACAGACTGGAACCCAAAAGGGAGAATGGAAGATGGAAGAGGAGAAATCCAGCAATATGTTGCAAAGGGACATGGAAGATAGAGAGGGAGAGATCCAGTTATATGTTGCAAAGGGACTTCAAGGTCTGCAGAGCTCCCAGGAGAAGTGCTACACATGCTTACCTGGAAGTTAGGCCTGTAGTAGTAGTAGTGCCATCAGTAACGGTATTCACACAACACATTTAACCAAAACAATTGCAAACTTCCCAGCCGCAGTTGCACAATACCCGGCCCTGCTGTGGTTTTAACCTTGATGGGATTTGAAGGTTTGGGGGGCAGATGTGGTGTAGGTTAGTGTCTTGTGTGAACTCAGACCCTGGTGTCTCATGGAGTGTTGTGCAAAACCAGAAAATGAGTTATTCCGGGAACCAGGAAAAGTTTGCTATGTGAACTCAAGCCCTGGATTTCCTATCTCCTGCCCTTCAAGCTCCACATTTCCCTGGGTAAATCTCAAAACCAAGCATCCCCAAGGCCTTGGGAACCTGAGAGATCTGTTATCCTTACAGGCATGACAACAACACAAGGGTTGGCATGAACAATGGTGTGCCATGTATTGGTGCAGGTTCTGGGATTGCCTTACTGGCGTTGATAAGGCTGATTAGTTCCTTGCATTTGCTGAGGTACAGATCTCCCCAATTCTAAGGTCAGCTTTTTAAAATGCCAGGAGTGGCTTTCCTAATTTCCTAATTTCAACAGCAAAAGAAATCTGCTGGATCTGACCAAAGATCTATTTTTTTTTCTACCACTAAACAATCGTAGTGAGACATCTCCTGTTCTTTCCCCTGACATTTGTCATTTGAAGATAGAGCATCCCTGAATGGAGAGGTTCCATGGAGTTTTAAAAATCCAGCAGCTTTCAACTGATCTGCCTTTTCTTGAATCTCCCTAATCGTTTCCTAAAGCCCATTTAACCAAGTGGTAATCTTAGTCTTCTGCAATAATAATAATACCCTGTAGTAACGGATTTGAAGGAGTAATTCTGGATGATTCATCTTTGCTTTCTGGAGGCAACTGCCAAGCCATTTAACTCCGAGCATCTGAGATCTGGTCCTGGGAGAAAAAAATAAATAAAAAGGGGGAGGGGGAGAAAACAGAATGCTCTCTCTTTCCAGATTTACAAGTGGCGTGACAGCAAGTGTTGATATTGGTAATGTTTTTTCCTGAGCCTCCTTTTGACGATTGCTCAGCTTTGCCTGGGCCTCTGTTGATGCTGAAGTTCTGTTTTTAGCATTGCTCAGTTTTGAGCACCCTTGCAGATGGTTGATTGGCATTCTTGGCATGCACGAGCAAGAGTCTTGTGGAACCTTGAAGATGAGCAAAATTCTTCTTGGCATCTGCTTTCCTTGGCTGGCTCTTATGCCACCAGCTGTCAGATCCATCTGATGGTGGAGTTGCTTGCCTTTAAGAGGCCACTGGGATGTTTGCTGCTGCTCTAACTCTTTTCTGGAAAGTTTAGACCAGAACAGAAACGTAGAAGGTCTCCTTCAATAGTTTCCTTGTTGAGCCAGAGAAGCTCCAAGGGGCTTCGTTCATGGACAGAATGAGTTCTAAAGCCCACCTCCTTTGGAGAGCCGAGGGCTCTCAATTGGCTGGTTGGGTGGCAGGCCTTTTTGTTGGTGTCACATCAGTGGTGTCATCACACTGAGCAGTTCTATTGGCAGAGCTGGATCTGGGGAGCTTGGATCTCAGTATGATTGGCAGCGCAGGGAGCTGGTAAACCTGGAAGTGTTGTGGTTGAGTGCGGAGGACTGGCATCATTGGGCTGAGACAAGGTAACGAGAAGTCCAGGTGTGGGATGACCAACCCTGTTCTGCCTACTGGAGCAGCAGATGATTCTCTAGCACAATTTCAATTCAAAAGCCAGAATTGAAAGGCTGCAGGTCTTGGAGACGGAGAGGTCAGAAGGATGTCAGCATGGGCCTCAAGGAAGGCTTGAGGGTCAGTTTTGGGCTTCAGTAGAGGGCTACTTTACAGAGGGGGCCTTGAAGAAGGAATGTAGGAACGGCAATGGGAAAATAAGGAGGATCTTGGTTTTAGGAAAGGGCCGGGAATGATAAAGGAACTCAGATTTGTTTAATAGCCAGGTAGTTTTTGATTTACGTCTGAAGTTCAATGGAGCCCCCCCAAAAGATACTTATGACATGACTTCAAAGTTATGATCTACACACACACACACACACACACACACACACACACACCATGGTCACGTGATTGTATTTGGGGCGTTTGGCAATCTGATCAACTTTGTGGCTATATTTGCAGCATCCTAAGATCACTACCCCACACATCCCTGCGGCCAATCCGCTCTCACAGAGAGGGACTCCTCCGGGTACCATCCGCTAAACAATGTGGGCGGGCGGTGCCCAGGAGTAGGGCCTTCTCTGTGATGGGCCCAACCCTCTGGAACGACCTCCCCCCCCCCCCCCCCGATATTAGAACTACTGTTGATCTCCGCTCCTTCCGCAAGAAACTCAAGACCCACTTGTTCAAATTAGCTGGCCTGGCACAATTGAAATTGTAAATCAGAAATATAATATAATCTAATCCTGACCCTCCTGGATGGCATTTTAAATTTTTAAATTTTGGGGTTTTTAATTGGTTTTAATTGGAACTATTTTAACTATCGTTAGTTTGGTTATTGTACGGACTGTTTGTTTAAGTTGCTTTGTCTGGGTTTGGTGTTTTGCTTTGTTGTTTTATTGTATATTTATTGTCTGTACACCGTCCCGAGTCCCTTCGGGGAGAGGGGCGGCTTATAAATTTAATAAACTAAACTAAACTAAACAACCAATTCTGGGCTCAGTTAGGAATCGTAAGTTGAGGACTACCTGCGAGAGGAGGCAGAATAAAACTGGTAGGCTTTCAAGATTCTGTTATTTAAGTCTCCAACAATTAAGCAGTTTCTGTCCATCTTTGCATTGTCTTGTTTCCTAACCTGCCCTGCCCCAAAAGGTTGACAGTTTCTTGAATGGAAAAGGTCAAATTGGAGGCGGGGAATGCTATTGTCACTTAGGAGAGGGGTCTCCAACCTTACCAACTTTAAGACTTGTGGACTTCAACTCCCAGAATTCCACGAGTCATAAAGTTGCCAAGATTGGAGACTCCTGACTTAGGAAGACTTCTTACGGGTTGGAGGGAACAAATAGGAGGATCCAATAACATTCTATTTGCGAATGTTAAGAAGTGAAGCCTAACGTTCACCTATTCCAGGAGCTCCTTAACCTTTTGACATGACAACACCCCCCCCTCCATCCTTGAATCTAATCTTAAAATATACACCTTCTCTAAAACTCCCAAACTCCAAAATCAGGGGAGTCTCCAAATTTGGCAACTTTATGACATGGGGACTTCAACAGAATTCCTCATCCAGTTGGAAGTTGAAATCCACAAGTTGCCAAGTTTGGAGATCCCCGATGTCCAAACTGTATACAAATAAGCAACGGAAAACGATGCAATGAAAGGGAAAGGTTCTTCATCCCTCCCCTAGTCTGTCTCCCACTCCCCAAGGGAGATTCCTACCTCGTAGGCTGGGAACTGCTGTGCAAAATCCAAATTTTAAGTCTTGGCGATATTGCTGCTGTTAGAATAAAGAAAGCCATTCGAAACACGCGGGTTCCACCGAATAGGCAAGCATGTGATTGGGACAGGCTGCTTACAAAACAGCCAGCAGGATTTCTAAGCTGTGCTTTCAACCCTGATTTGGTCAAGAAGGGAATCCAGGGGTGGGATTCAGCCGGTTCGGACGAACCGATAGCTCTGACCATCAGTTGAGAGCGAACCGGTTCGCCCCAATGATCAGGTGGGCCCGTCTGCCTGCCCCTGCGCTAGACTGACCTATGTTCCCTTTTCTGAAGCCCCGTGTTTTGTACCAGGGCTGCAGTAGAAGGTAAGTGTTTAAAGGGATGCGCAAAGTGGATGCTCAGCAAGCCAGTTGTTACACCGGTTGAATCCCACCCCTGGACTAGCCAGTTCCATGCCACCCAGGGCACGAAACGCAGAAACGCTTGAAACCAATTCAGATTCAATTTGGTGACAGGATCTGAGCCCAGGTTTGCAGATGAGGGATCCCTTGATCAGAAGATGTGGAGACTCTAGAAAGAGTGCAGAGAAGAGCAACAAAGATGATTAGGGGACTGGAGACTAAAACATATGAAGAACGGTTGCAGGAACTGGGTATGTTTAGCTTAAGAGAAAGAAGGACTAGGGGAGACATGATAGCATTATTCCAATATCTCAGGGGTTGCCACAAAGAAGAGGGAGTCAAGCTATTCTCCAAGGCACCTGAGGGTAGAACAAGAAGCAATGGGTGGAAACTAATCAAGGAGAGAAGCAACTTAGAACTGAAGAGAAATTTCCTGACAGTTAGAACAATTAATCAGTGGAACAACCCCCCCCACCCCTCCCACACACGGACACATCCGTCAATCATGTCCTAATTTTACATTTACAATTTACCGCGTTTTTGAGCTCCACGTTTTGGAGATGGCATTTCACCACCATTCATAAACTGAAAGGAAATATGAAATGTGTCCATAAATGAAATGACACTAAACTTGCAAACTTAAATAAATAAGTAGTGAAATTAAAATTCAATAAATTAGGTAAATAACTGTTCGCTGTTTCAGATTAAGGAAGGTGATGTCTAACAAGGCTGCAAGGCGGTTTTGTGCTATATACACAAAGTATAGAGAGTATGAAGTATATATCCCATATTGGTTTGTTTGTTTTTTTTAAATGGTTTTGTAATTTTTTAAAAAAAATTCCCCTTCATGGGCCATGAGTTCCTTGGGCCCTGGAATAATGTAGGGGCTGCACCTCATTCTCCTCAGGCCTTCAAAACAGGTTCCTTGAGAAGACTTTGCTTTAACTCCAAGGTTACCCTGTTCTGACAAGAGGCAACAACAACACACCGGAGAGGAAAAATGTCTTTTCAAATAGTTTAGGTCACGAGAATATTTCTTAAATCTCTCCAGAGAAAGCAGAAAGTACATTGCCCAACATTTAGTTCCTAATAGAGCCTGGGCAGATGTTTTGGGGAAGTAAATAGGACCAAAAGTTGAGAGCATTCCTCTGTTATTGTCAGGTAACCCCAGATGGGCATTCGGCATCCGGCATGAACTTAACAATGGTTGAGATGTCTTGGGGGCCGTGGGGTGTGTGTGTGTGTGTGTGTCACAATTTGTGACCTTCCCAGCTGGCTTCTGAGAAGTAAAGTCAATGGGGAAAAGCTGAATTCGCTTAACGCTCAGGTGTTTCACATAACAACTGCAGGGATTCATTTAACAACTGTGGCAAGAAAAAAAAGGTGATAAAATCGGGCATGACTATTGTGGTTGCAATTTGAAGGTAGGGAGGAGGAGAGAGGGGGATAGAGGAAAAAGAGAGAGAGAAGGAAAAAAAGAAAGGAAAAACAGAGAGGGGAAAAACAAAGAGGAAAAGCAGAGAGAGAGGAAAAAGAGAGGGGGGAAAGAGAGAGAGGAAAGAGAGAGGGGGGAAAGAGAGAGAGAGGAAAGAGAGAGGGGGTGAAAGAGAAAGAGAAAAAAGAGAGAAGGGAAAGAGAGAGGGAGGGGGAAAAGAAAGAGATTTTGTTCATTTCATCACTATAAATAAGTATAAGAATCTCACCTTCCAAACATGAAAATTTCTCCAAAACTGCCTTGTTCCTTAAACAAATTCCGCAACTTGATGCCTTTTGGACACACTAGCACTCCCAGCTCCCAGAATTCTCAGTCATCCTGGCTAATCCTAGCTGAGAACCTGGAAGTTCTGCTCCCAGCATTTCTGAATGGCATGAGATTGGAAAAATTAACTTGTTAGGACCAGCTGGGGATATTCACCTGGTAGCTATACGAAACAACATCTTGTAATTAATTAAGATATAATATATAAATATGTAAAGGTAATATATATATATATCAGGGACATGGTGGCTCAGTGGCTTAGATGCTGAGCTTGTTCATCAGAAAGCTCAGCAGTTTGGCGGTTCGAATTCCTAGTGCTGCATAATGGAGTGAGCTCCCGTTACTTGTCCCAGCTTCTGCCAACCTAGCAGTTCAAAAGCACGTAAAAATGCAAGTAAAAACATAGGAACCATCTTTGGTGGGATGGTAACAGCGTTTCAGCGTTTAGTCTTGCCGGCCATATGACCACAGAGATGTCTCCGGACACTGCTGGCTCTTTGGCTTTGAAACGGACATGAGCAGTGCCCCCTAGAGTTGGGAACGACTAGCACTTATGTGCGAGGGGAACCTTTACCTTTACCTATATATACTGTATATTTGAGAGCTGAATAAATACTAGAACATCCAACTCATGAGACTGCAACAACATTCTCTTTTCCTTGCAAATAAATTTGGGTAGCCAGTTGTCTTCACGGTACTAAATGAGAACTGCTTGGGTAGGAGGAGGGGAGAAAGGGTCAAGAGAATTTTTCTGCAGTGCACTAATCTCACCAACCAATATTTGTTTGAGCGGTGGGAAATGAATAGCAGAGCTGAGCAGGACGTCCGTATGGCAGAAGGTGGAGAGAGAAAGAGAGAGAGAAAGAGAGAGAGAGAGAGACGTCTCGTTGCTTTATTTGTTGAAGTGGAATAAATTACACGTTGCAAACATGTTGTTGTTTAAGCTGGCGAAGAGTTTGGGGAGTCCAACCTAGCCGGGTGGATTCAATGCATTCCCATGATTCAGTTTTAGGGCCTTAGGATATTGCAAGCTACAGAAACCCACGATGAAAATAACCAGATAAGCTGATCAGCACAATTTAGATCGCCAAGTGGAACAAATGGGACTCCTTGCAATTAATCAGATTGCCTGGTACAGATTTGTGATGATACCGATCAACAGCACTTTCTCAGAGAGATCCCAGGTTGTTGGCTAATTTAATTACAAAGCCTGTGTGGGTTTTTTTCCCCCTGCCTCTCTCTCTCTCTCCCTCTCGCTCTCCATTCTCTCTCTCCCTCTCTCTTTCTCTCCATCCTCTCTCTTTCTCTTCCTTTCTCTTTCTCTTCCTCTCTCCTCTCTCTCTTCTCTGTCTCTCCTTTGTCTCTCCCTCCCTCTCCTCTCTCTCCTCCTCCCTCCCTCTCTCCCTCTCCCCCTCTCTCTGCCCCTCCCTCTCCGTCATCTCTTTCTCTCACTTTCTTTCTTTCCCTCTCCATCCTCTCTCTCTCCCTCTCTCTCTCCCTCTCTCTCCCCCTCCTCCCCTCTTCCCTCCCCCTCTCTCCTCTCTCCCTCCCTCTCTCTTTCTCTCCCTCTTCCTCCCTCTCCCCTCCCTCCCTCCCCCTCTCCTCTCTTACCCCTCCCTCCCTCCCTCCCTCTCCCTCTCTGTTCTGTATTGGCTCTCGTGATTAAAGGCTAGAAATCTGGAGACTGTGAGGTTTAGTCCTGCTTTAGGCACGAAGCCAGCTGGGTGACCTTGGGCCAGTCACTTTCTCTCACCTCCTGGAAGGAAACAATGGCAGCCTCCTTCCAAAACTCTTGCCAAGAAAATTGCCGGGATTTGTCTATACAGCCACTAGAAGGCAAGATTGATTTGTAGGCATTAGAAAAAGAAAAGAAAAGAAAATCCATAAAATTAATACATTGAAATGCTGCTGTGCTTGAGAATCCAAAAGTCGAGTATGAATTAAAAAGCTGTATTCAAAGACTTTGGGTTTGTTTTTTTAAGGCCAGGTTTGAGCAAGTTTTCCTCATTGGTGATACGTTCTGCCTAATGAATGGATGCTGTTTCTGTGGACGGGGCACAAATGTATGTTTTGATCCCATTTCTTGACCTTTTGGCCTTTTTTTGTGTGAAGTTTGAGGGAACAGTTCCAAGCTCCTCTGGCCAAGAGTGTTTAGAAACTCTTTTCAGACTTTCCCAATGAACAAAGGAAGATCAGAGATAACCCAGGAGGGTCCTGAGAATGTTGGGTGTTAAATTTGCAGATGGCCCTGCTCCAAGACTTATATGATTCAGTTCTGACTCCTGGGATCAAGTTCCACCTTAGGAATGAATCTTCCGTTTCAAATAGGGGGGGAAATCACTTTTCTGAGATGACTTCTGGAAGAGAAATCTTGTCAAAGAGAAAAAGATCCTTTGGGAGGTTTAATATATTTTTGTAGGATATCCTCCAACATAAAAAGGGACGCGGTGGCTCAGTGGCTAAGACGCTGAGCTTGTCGATCAGAAAGGTTGGAAGTTGGGCAGTTCGAATTGACACTCGTTAAGTGAATCATGTGGTCATTAAGCGGATCTAGCTTCTCCTATTGAAGCTGGTGCTCATCGGAAGTCAGCAGGAAAGGTCGCAAATGATGATGAAATGACCCCAGGATGCTACAATTGTCTTAAATACATGCCAGTTGAAAGGGACTCAGTAGCTCAGTGGCTAAGACGCTGAGCTTGTCGATCAGAAAGTTCGGCAGTTCATATCCCTAGCGCTGTGTAACAGAGTGAGCTCCTGTTACTTGTCCCAGCTTCTGCCAACCTAGCAGTTCGAAAGCATGTAAAAATGCAAGTAGAAAAATAGGAACCACCTTTGATGGGAAGGGAACAGCATTCCGTGCACCTTCGGCGTTTAGTCATGCCGGCCACATGACCACGGAGACATCTTCGGACAGTGCTGTCTCTCCGGCTTTGAAAAGGAGATGAGCACCGCCCCCTAGAGTCAGAAATGACTAGCACATATGTGCAAGGGGAACCTTTACCTTTACCTCCAACATAGTATGAACTAGTATTTTGTGAATGGGTACCATCAAGAAAATAATTATCATTGTTTGTATCCTCTATCCTGGTTTAACCCGCCTCATCCATGCTACTATGCATGTACTCAAGATGGTATAGTCAATGAAGGGATTAGAGTCCATGAAGGTGATTGATTGATTTGATTGATTGATTGATTGATTGATTGATTGATGATGTGTCATCAAGTAGGAGTCAGCCCTCAGCAATTCATCAGCATGAATGCCACCATGAAATATAGGTAGGTCTTAACTTGCAACCATTCATTTAGTGTTTACTGTTCGAAGTTACAATGGCACTGAAAAAGAATGACTTATGACCTGTTCCTGCTCTTAGGACGGTGGCAGCATTTCCATAGTTACAAAATTTGGGCACTTGGCAACTGGCATGTAAGGTAAAAGTAAAGGTTCCCCTCGCACATACTGTATGTGCTAGTCATTCCTGACTCTAGGGGGCGGTGCTCCTCTCCATTTCAAAGCCGAAGAGCCAGCGCTGTCCAAAGATGTCTCCGTGGTCATGTGGACAGCATGACTAAACGCCGAAGGTGCACAGAATGCTGTTTCCTTCCCACCAAAGGTGGTTCCTATTTTTCTACTTGCATTTTTACATGCTTTCGAACTGCTAGGTTAGCAGAAGCTGGGACAAGTAGCGGGAGCTCACTCTGTTACACGGCGCTAGGGATTTGAACTGCCGAACTTTCTGATCGACCAGCTCAGCGTCTTAGCCACTGAGTCCCTTTCAACTGGCATGTATTTAAGACAATTGTAGCATCCCCGGGTCATTTGATCATCATTTGCGACCTTTCTTGCTGACTTCTGATGAGCACCGGCTTCAATGGGGGAAGGCAGATCCTCTTAATGAGCACATGATTCACTTAAGGAGTGTCGTGGTTTTTGCTTAATGTAACAGGTTGTAAAATTGGGCGTGCCTCACTGAACAATTGCCTTATTTAGCAATGAAAATTGTGGTCATAAGTTGGGGATTGCATGTAGTCATTTTAATAGGCTGTTGAAACTCTGCAGTGTTAGTGAGATGACTGCTAGAGGTGTGGTTAGAGGGCAGGAGAAGGGAGGTCAAAGGTCAGGATGGTCACCATCTTGACCTCCATGGGAGCTGCTGTCATTCATCAACTTGCAAATATAGGAAGGAGATTTATGCCTCGCCTTTCTCATCATAGGTTCTCCTGCTTGAGCAGGGGGCTGGATTAGAAGACCTCCAAGGTCCCTTCTCTTCTCTCTTCTCTTCTCTCCTATCCTATCCTATCCAGCTGTGGTTGTGCAGTGGTTAGAATGTAGTACTGCGGGCTACTTCTGCTGACTGCCAGCTTCTTGCAATTTGGTAGTTCAAAATCTCACCAGGCTCAAGGTTGACTCATCCTTCCATCCTTCTGAGGGGGCTAAAATGAGGACCCAGATTGTATAGGGCAAGAAGCTGACCCTGTAAACTACTTAGAGGGGGCTGTAAAGCACCGTGAAGCGGTATATAAGTCTAACTGCTATTGCTGTTATCTCTTGTCTCTTTTGTGTATCTTTTTCATCAGTAGATCGCTGATTTAAACAGGCATTGCAACAAGTTAAGATGACTTCAATTTAGTAACAATCCCAAAGGCCAAAGTTAATTAGCACTAAAGCTTGGCTATGGGGTTTTTTTATTATTTTGAGGAACGAGTCTTATTTAATAATCCAGGCATGGAGGGAGTCTTATGGATTGCTGTCCATGCCTTGGGAACGCTGAGCAAATAGGGAAGGATTGCCAGATTCAAAGAATTCACAAAACGTGCTTAAATGAGGGGGCATCCTGATCTTGGGGGGGGGGGGGGGGGCTCATTACAGAGAGCCAATACATCTACAAATAAGGCATGATTTCGGGATTCTAGTAGATGACATTGCTAATTGAAGGAACCCAGAGTGTGCCATTTCTGCAAGACTGAAATGCCCAGGCAGATGTTTTGGGAATGGAATGCATTGTTTTGACCGAGGCTTCCCAAGAGCATGAAGAAAGCTCCTTATCCTGATAAAAACCCCTTCTATTAATTTACTGTGAATTCTGCTCATTCACATACGGCAAAGTCGGATTGACAGTCACAGACCTTATCTGGCTTGGAGAGCTGCCAGGCCGATATCTGCAAAACCTGGCAAGGAGAATTAAGGGAACTAATTGTCTCCTGCAAACTCCACTCCCCTTTTACTCCTCTTTTATTTTCTCTGGGAAGGGCCATTCATTGTTCACCTGTGGCCTTACTCCCAAGCCGACCCCTCTTCTTTAGCTGCTCCCTTCTTCTGGCAACTCTGCGCATGTGCACACTGGGAACAGGCTCCAGCTGTTCTTCTGCCTCACTGATGTCTGACTCTGACAACAGCTGATAACTGGCATACGGCCATGGCCCCCTCTCTGCCTCCGACACAGAGCCCTCATCCGAGCCTTCCCCAGACTCCAGGACTGGCCCATGTTCCTCCCCAGCCTCCTCACTGTTCGAATCTGATGCCGGCTCTGCTGGCGGGCCACAACATGCAGGTAGTCCATGATTTATGATCGCAATTCAGCAGAATTTTTGTTGCTAAGCAAGGCGGGTTGTTCAGTGAGTTTCAGCCCTATGACATTTTTACTGCGGTTGTTAAGCGAATCTCTGCACTTGCTAAGTGAATTACAGGGCCGTTATGGCAATGTGGCCTTCCCGTGACTTTGCTTGCTGGAAGCTGATCCAGGAAGGTCGCAAAAGAGGAATCACGTATGGCTGGAATGCAGCGACCATCCTGAATGCACAACATTTGATCATGTGGATGCTACGATGGCGGTAAGCGTGAGAAGCAGCCATAAGCCACTTTTTTCAGCGCTGTCGCAACTTCTAACGGTCTCTAAATAAATCAAAGACTACCTGTAACCTCTAAGGCAGGGGTGTCCAAACTTGGCAACTTTAAGACTTGTGGACTTCAACTCCCAGAATTCCCCAGCCAGCTATGCTGGCTGGGGAATTCTGGGAGTTGAAGTCCACAAGTCTTAAAGTTGCCAAGTTTGGACACCCCTGCTTTAAGGCCTTGTTGACCAACCAACCCTGAAGGTCACTGCAGTCCATTTCAGGAGGAGTCAAATACCATAATCAATCAATTCAACTGTTTTTGTTTGTTTCTGGAAAAAAAAGATCTATCATATTCTTGGCTCCTTCTCTCCTTTTGTCCCCTAGGGGGAAAATAAATAAGGACACTGAAGATCTCAAAACGTTGCACTTGAGCCATAGACTGCAGTTAACCATTCTTGGTTTAATCAGGGCTTATTGAAATGAAAACAAAGTTACTGGCTTCGCAGGATAGGCGAAACAAAGAAACTGGGGCTTAAGGGGCTGGGTGAAGTTTGCATTTGTGACCTGAATGACTCCTTGGTCTGACCCATTTATTTTTTGCCCATCTATTGCTATTTGTGTGCAGTGGTGGGTTGCAGGTGGTACGCCCCGGTACGGGCATAGTGGAGCCTGCCCGGAGCACCGGATACCGTTCCGGTACGGTGCTCCGGAGGGCCCAGCCGCCCGCCTGAGCTCCTTACCTGTGTTTTAAAGCTTTCGATGCTTCCACGCATGTGCATGGCGTGTACAGCGCCTGCGCAAATGCTCCGCCGAGCAGCTGGAGCATCGCGGAGGCTTGCGGAAGCGTTGTTTGCAGCTACAATGCATGCGTGCGCCGTGGGCAACACCGGGCCCATGTAGGCAACACCGGGCCCATTCCAACCGTACCAGTTGGAACGAGATCCGGAACCCACCGCTGCCTGGGCAGAGTTCTCATATCTTGGTATGGCTTTTGTCCCTCACCTGGAGTATGTGGCCATAATAGTAATTCCTGCTAAATCGACCTGTTTCCATTTCTTTGTCCCTCACTTCAAGCCTGTCTTGCTTGCAAGGAGTGATTCGGAGATCAACTCTTGCAGGATGCTCTCTTCTTATTCTTATCCCCGCAAGAAATATCACTCTGCTTGCTTCTGACTTTGGAGGCATCGTCAGATGCGATAGAGTTCAAACATGTCTCTAAGCCATCATGTCGTTTCCTTGCTCCTGTTTCAGCATAATCTACAAAACCCGCGCCCGGGTTCTAGGATTTATGGCGAAATGCAATGTGTGAACCAGAAAAGTTGCGGCTGACTTAATTGGGCTAATATGATGAACAAGAACTGTGGTTAGCACCTTGGGGAAACTCAACTCGGCTGCTCGTGACCTTTCAAACCATTAAGCCTTGGAGGGAAAAGCTGGGCTCCCAAAGCTGCGTTTGTACAAAAACACTCATTTGAGGCTGCGTAGCTTGCGGTTCAGTGCGTTGTGTCTGTAGATCATGTTCCAAAAAGACAACTCCTCAGCCGCTTTGCAGTCGCCTCAGCCACTTCTGCATGCTGCTAAGTAGGTGCTACACAGGACTCTTAACTGCTAAAGAAAGCTTAGAGGAGGCTTGTCTTCATTTAGTACTCACAACACCTACGGAGCGCTCTGATAACACGCTCTGAATGGGCCAAAAACTTAGGAGCCAGTGCCAAAGGTGCTTTTCCAAGACAAAGTCGACTTCCTGGTTTTTCTTTGAAGACGTTTCGCTTCTCCTCCAAGAAGCTTCTTCAGCTCTGACTGGATGGTAGAACCAAGGAGTATAAATCTTTCCATTCCCCATTTCCATCCCGTCAGAGCTGAAGAAGCTTCTTAGAGGAGAAGCGAAATGTCTTCAAAGAAAAACCAGAAAGTCCAGTTGCCTCTTGAAAAAGCATCATGGGGACAACGGTGACCTGGATGACTGAGAAACTTCAGAGATGTTTAGGAGCCGGTTTTGTCTAGTCGGTGAAGGCACCGAGCTTGAAACTGGGGGATGGTGAGTTCTAGTCCCGTTTTAGGCATGAAAGCTGGCTGGGTGACTCTGGGCTAGTTCCCCCCTCTCAGCCCAGCCCAGCCCACCTCACAAGGTTGTTGTGGGGAGAATAGAAGGATGAAGGTGAGTTGGATAGATTTGCCTCCCCCCTTCCCGGTGTTATTTGTCAAAAATAATAAAGGTGGGATAAAAATAAATAAATGCATAAACTTAAAAATATGCAGCAAACACAGGTAGTCAGGCAGAAGCTCTTGAGGTGCTAACCTTGCTGAAATGAAGATCTCAAACGACAATGTACAGGTCAACCTTGGCTTGCAACTATTTGTTTAGCAACAGATCGAAGTTAGAACAACATTGAAAAAAGTGACTGAAGACCAATCGTCACATGACCATCACAGCATGACCCCAGAGTCACATAAACTTGGGGACTTGCCAACTGGCATGTATTTTCAGATGGTTACAGTACATCATCTTTTAACCACCCCATAATCCCTTTTTGGGGTGGAGTCTGGGCAACTGAATGGAGCTAGCCGAGTGTTTGAATGGCCGGATACCCTTCCTGTTGCCCATGCGGAGTTTTGTTCAGCAGATATATTCTCAGTGTGCCAATGTTACAGTACTCCTGGATCATTTGATCCCCATTTGCAACCTTCCAATCAGCTAAGTCAATGTGGGAAGCTAGTTTTGCCTGCGTATTTCCCTTAACAACTGCTGTTAAAAGTTGCTCAACTGTGGCAAAAAATATGGTAAAATTGGGCACGACAAACTTAACAATCACCTTGCATGGCAAAGGAAATTCTGGTCTCCATTCTGGTCATAAGTACTACCTGTAGTTTGGTTGGTGTAGAAGGAATGCAGAGTCCAAAGAGGGATCAGCTTAGAATTCTGTGATAGCCACAAATATACTAAATTCTACAAACCGTGAACTCAGTTGACGTCTAACTTCTAATCTTAACTCTTAGTTGAGAATATTTCTGTGCATAAGCGTGTTTCACTGGAATTTCACATGTGGCGCTAGTGTTTCTATAGGTTGTGAAATCCCAGTTAAACAGCCCGATGTGTTATGAGTACGGTAAGGCAATTGTGTTTTCTGAACCTGGTTTCTAGTGTGTTGTGCGAATCGATGGCTGTGCGAGTCTCTGTTGCACTCGGATAACAGGATGACATAATGCACGAGTCCGATCTGTCACTGCATTGCAACTAGGTCTGAAGTCAGTTACAAATGTGGAAGGCAGATGACATAGCTGAAACCAGACAAGTTAAAACGGCCAGCCCCAGGCACAAAACCCGAGTTGTCTGCTCTTGTTCCCTTCATTTTTGGAAGTTCCCCTGTCAGAATGTCAGCCTTGTGTGTTCCACGCGCCCCTGATTAAATCCGTGGAGAGCCAGCCAGCCTCCAGACTGAAGGCAGAACAATTGTGGGCTAGGAATGAAAGACATTTGCCATCTACAGCTTTATTCATGGATGCCCCTGATTAGCTGGTTAGGCTCACCGTGGTCCAGAACTAACAGACCACACAGCTTGGGTTCCCACAATGCACTAGCCCAAACCAAAGAAATAACTATGATTGAGCCTAATGTTCGAATGCTTTTAGTGAATCCTAGAAGGCTGCAGGTACCTTTGGAGAATGCATGATTTCAGGATGGGCGAAAACCCACGGATTACCTAGCTGGGAGCCTGCTGTGTTTTCTAGTTGGCATTACAACTTTGATAGGCAGCATAAATGTGCCTTCCCTACTTGTCTCTCTGTGCCCCATAATCCTCATCCAGTATGGAATTGTCCTATATGTGAAGGGCGCGAAGCCAGAGATGAAAAGAAAGGCCCGTCCCATTTACATTTTTAATCATCTCTGCATCCCGCCATTGATAAAATTTGACCCATAATTATTCTGTTCCATTTTGAATGAAAATAAGCTAAGAAGACCTGCATTATGCAGAGAACCTAATATTTTGATGGAAATTGTTTCTTCCTGTATGGGGGATAATGGTTGCTTTGTTTCTTCGTGCAGCTCATTAACGCCATTCTGATACGGGGGGGGGGGGGGGGATGAAAATAAACAAAAGAGGGAGGGAATTAAGTTTCTAGCCCTTAGGAATCACGAGAGAAAACAGGCCTGCTGCAAAAGACGCAGGGAAACTGTGAGCTACTTGTCAGCAATCCATGATTTGAATGTTCACATCACTGACTTGCGTGGCAAGTTAATATCAGCTTGGACAAACCGGATTGGCGTCCTCTAATTTTTGATTTGTCACTTGAGTAGCCTTCCTTTGAAGGAAAAAGAAAGAAAACCGTGTGTTTGGAAAACTTGTTTGCAGCATTTTGAACATTGGTAGGTACATGAAACAAGGCACTTTGTTATGCTTTGAGGCAAGAGAGTGTGTAAATGGGAGACCTTGGAGTCTTGCAGCTCTCCTTGATTGACAACAGGTTGCTGGGATATCAGACAGGCTTTTTCCAGCCTTGGTGTCTGAGAAATCCCTTTAAAACAACAAAAAAGAGACACACAAAGAGAGAGAGAGAGAGAGAGAGAGAGAGAGAGAGAGAGAAAACACTGGAGATCTTACTGTGTAAAACATGATCTCTCTTGTTCGGCGATAAAGCAGAGAAGATCTTGCAATGAGCCTTGGGATTGCTCATATTTTCTGATCAGTTGTTTTTCCTTCAACAGTTGCTCTCCATGGAGTGGCTCCTAAGAGATTCATATTTTGCCAATTCCACTTTTTGGAAAATCCAGTTAAACTACAATTCTGACAGATTGGTGTTATTCTCTCTCCTCCCCCCGCCTGCTTCCAGGGTGTTTTGAATGGTGCGTCTAGGCCCCAGCTCCTTCAAGTGGATAGAGCCAAGACAGAAACAAAATTTGATTTAATGGAAACCTACATGTAATTAAAACCCAAATCAATTAATTAGAGTTAAGAAGATTACACCGTGAGCATTGGATTGTTTCCCCCCCCCCTTCTGCTACATTAGGAAGGGGGTGAGAGGGCAAATTTGGGAGAGATCTCCTTTAGAGGCGCTCCTTTTCCATTTCATCTCCCTGCGCCTAGGTGTCAGGTCTTTTAAGGAGAAGGGTGGCTGTGATGGGTCTGCAGCGCTTCCTCTGGAAATGATGTGTGGGTGTGGGTGTGCATGACCAAATAATGCACACTGCAAAGGGCATGGATCAATCTCGTTCTCTTTTATGTGGTGGAGATGAGAGGAGTTTTGTTACTGCAGAACAAAATGTGCTCTTTGATGGCAAGTTTGAAGATGATTGCACATGATCTGCAAAGTACTTTGGAGGGCCTGGGGAATGGAAAACAGTAGCAACATGGGACTACCTTTAGTTGTAGCTTTGCCTTGGTTTTCTTCCAGCTCCCCTTTTAATTTGCCAAGTCTCCTCTTGCTCTTCCCCCTTCCCTCTCTTCCTCCTCCTCCTCTTCCATTTCTGAATTTCATTACCAGCAATGCTATCCTGCAAACCATGGTGTCTATCTCTGCTCTTTTGGAGACCACCTGTTGTTGTTCTATGACAGTGGTTCTCAATCTGTGGGTCGGGACCCCTTTGGGGATCAAACGATCCTTTCACAGGGGGTCGCCTAAGACCATTGGAAAACACATATTTTCGATGGTCTTAGGAATCGAGACACCAATTTTATGGCTGGGGGTGACCACAACATGAGGAACTGTATCAAAGGGTCGGGGCATTGGAAAGGTTGAGAACCACTGTTCTATGGTCATTCCAATGTTTGTCCTTGATTAACTATGGCACGTTGTCCTGCAAGAGACTGCATAACCTCTCTACTCAAGCTGTCTATGGAGATTCTCAGTCATCCCAGTCCCAAAGGGGCTTTTTCAAGAGGCAGCTGGACTTCCTGTTTTCTTCTTTTTGCTCCTCCTCCAAGAAGCTTCTTCAGCTCTGATTGGATGGTAGTGGGGAACGGAAGGATTTACACTCCTTGGTTCCACCATCCAGTCGGAGCTGAAGAAGCTTCTTGGATGAGACGCAAAACGTCTTCAAAGAAAAAACCAGAAAGTCCTCTTGCCTCTTGAAAAAAGCCCCTTTGGGATACCTAATCTGGCTCTCATCCACTGATGATCCATGGATCACCCCCTCCCTTCGCTGACCCTCCAAAAGCCCTCTAATGCCCCTCAGCTGCTGTGGCTTCCTATTTGCCTGTTCTGCCCTGTGATGCAGATGGTAACAACACCAAGGAGAAAGATCAATGGCTCCTTGAGGACACATACTACCCCCTCCCCCTCTCTTGAACACAAGCCTGGAGCTGCTGATCCTGTTCAAACACCCCCTCCCTCCCCTTTGGGGTGTTGCCGCCTTAGGTGTAAGACTGCTCTGACCAGCCTGGGTTCGCTCCAGTGTTGAGATGAGCTTTGGGTTGGGAATGCAAGGCAGATATAAAATGTCTTGGCATGAGCCCTGGGGATGTTGGAGTTGGCTTAGTTAGGTTAGTGCCGAGTCAGGATTCCTTAAACAGACTGCAGGAGAGAATCAATAGGAAAGGTGGAGGGGGGAAGGTAGAGGGGCTTTTGAGGGGGAAGGGGAGAGGGAGGAATAATTTGATGAGCTCTGAGAAACAGCAATGTAAGTTGGCTGGTTTTAAAGTAGCAAGATTGGCAAAAAAAAAAAAAAATGCCAGCTTCCAACTGCACTTTAAAAACAATAAGCACAGACTTTAGGGTTCTAAAAGCTTCCTCAGCAGGAAGGGCATTTGGATCGTATTTTGCAGCCCCCTCTCTCCCCCCGCAGTGCAAAGTTTATGCAGGCTTTCACCATATAATTCCTCCAGAGCTCCCAGCCTGACACAGGTTTGCTTGAAAGAAAGACCCGTGGTTTTTCCATGGAGTTGGCAGAAGGATGCAAGTATTGGGGGAGGGAGTCAGGTGTGTTTGTGTGTGTGTGTGTGTGTGTGTTGTTTTTAAATGCACAAGTTAGGATGAAATAGGTGGATTCCAACGAAGCAAACATTATTAGCCTGAAGAGGGTTATAATGTGGCGGGAACCTATATACTTTGCATACGAAGTGGCCCAGGGAAGGAAGTGATTGAAAAGGCAGAAAATTGCTGTTGTGTTATCAATTCGTAGCCTTGCAGCTCATGTATTTGTCACGTCCCTTTTTAAAAACCATCTCAATTTGTAGCCAGTAAATTCTCAGCCGTACAGAAACTGGCTGGCATACTCTGCACCTGAAGTACAGCATGCAGGCTGGAGAAAAGTACCATGGACAGATCATAGAAGTTACAGCTACCGTATTTTTCAGAGTATAAGACGCACTTTTCACCCCTTAAAAGAGG
The DNA here is from genome assembly GCF_964273705.1 of Natrix helvetica. Classification (NCBI taxonomy): domain Eukaryota; kingdom Metazoa; phylum Chordata; class Lepidosauria; order Squamata; family Natricidae; genus Natrix; species Natrix helvetica. Next base: position 6,799,991 of record NC_138560.1, read on the forward strand.
GTGAAAATTTGGCTGCGTCTTACACACAGAATGTAGCCCCGCTGAGCCACCGGCTCCCACCCTTTGGCCTCTGCCTCCCAACACGTTGCCTTCTTACAGCAAACAGCCTGTTTCAGTTTCAGCTTCAGCACAGCCTGATTAACACAAACAGCTGATTGTCATTTGGATCAGCCTCCCGACCACCAGCTATTTCAGGCTGCACTACGTGTCCCATTTTCGGCCTCCACGTCCCATTTTTGGCCTCTGCGCATCCCGTTTTCAGCCTCTTTGTGCCCCATTTTCTGCCCATTCCGATTCCCGCCGCCTGGAACAGGAAGAAAATGGGCGTGCAGAGGCGAAAAACGGGGAAGCTGAAAATGGGATGAGAGGTGGCAATAGGCTATGGCAAGCCCTGCAGCCTGAAACAGCTGATCATTGGGAGGCCCAACAATCAGTTGCTTGTGCTAATCAAGCTAAACTGAAACTGAAATGGGCTGTTTGCTGCAAGGAGGCAAATTTCTGGGAGGCAGAGGCAGATTTCCCCCCCTTGTTTTCCTCCCCAAAAGCTATGTGCGTCTTATATTTCGGAGCATCTTATACTCCAAAAAATAGGGTAGTTACCTTCAGCCATTCGTTCAGCTGCCCTTCAGAGTTACAATGGCATTGAAAATAGTGACATACAACCAGTCCTCACACTTACAACTGTTGCAGCATTCCTCCTGCATCTCAAAAATAATAAGACCTCCCCAAAAATAAGGCTAAGCGCTTATTTCGGGGGGGGGGAGTGTCAAAAGAAAATAAGACCCCTGTCTTATTTTCAGGGAAACACGGTAGCAACTTTACAGCGTGTGGCCTTCAACTCAGTTTGTTGGCTGGGGAATTCTGGGAGTGCAAGTCCACACATCTTAAAATTGCCAAGGTTGAGAAATACTGATCTAGAATCTTGGGATTTCCTCTTTGCTTTTTTTTTTTTTTAAAGAAGTAAAAATATGTTTCTACTTCACAGCTGCAAAGGTGATACAGCTGATAAACTCAACGGACATGGCAGTTTTATTTCAGGTACATGCTCTTTGGCTTAGTTACAATCCGGTATGAGGAGCCAAAAGTTTCTGGGAAAAGATGGGTCTAAGGACAGATGAAACAGAATATTGAGGAAACGCTTTGGAATAATAATAATTAAAAAAAGGTCTACTGAAAACATATCAAAGAACAGATCGTTGGCTGGGGAAGAGCAGAGAGGATTAATGAGAGCTCACAGGATGATCATAAGCATAGAAAGGAGTGTGAGAAAGGGCCATAAAAATGTTAAGCCAGGTAAGGAATTCACATGTCAGAATAGATTTGGAAGAGACCTTGGAGGTCTTCTAGTCCAGTTTCCTGCTCAAGCAGGAGACCCTATACCGTTTCAGACAGATGGCTATCCAACATCTTCTTAAAGACTTCCAGTGTTGGGGCATTCACAACTTCTGGAGGCAAGCTGTTCCACTGATTCATTGTTCTAACTGTCAGGAAGTTTCTCCTGAGTTCTAAGTTGTTTCTCTCCTTGATTAGTTTCCACCCATTGCTTCTAGTTCTACCCTCAGGTGCCTTGGAGAATAGCTTGACTCCCTTTTCTTTGTGGCAACCCCTGAGATATTGGAACACTGTTATCATGTCTCCCCTGGTCCTTCTTTCTATTAAACTAGACATACCCAGTTCCTGCAACCGTTCTTCATATGTTTTGGTCTCCAGTCCCCTAATCATCTTTGTTGCTCTTCTCTGCACTCTTTCTAGAGTCTCCACATCTTTTCTACATAGTGGTGACCAAAACTGAATGCAGTATTCCAAGTGTGGCCTTACCAAGGCATTATAAGGTGGTATTTCCCAAACAGAAGCTTGTAGAACAAGGGGAACATGTTTCTCAGCTGTACTTCTGGCATCTGTTCCATTCAGTAGGATATACGGAGCATGCTAATGGCCTGCAAGTGAATATGCAAGTGGGTGGGGACATGCCATCTCACACGGGCTTCGGTGTGCAACAGTTTCTTCCAATTCTGGAATGCAGTCAGGGGCACTGCGGGCAGGGGGTTGGGTGGGCAGATGACCGTCAGACAGTGGTGGTATTCAGCCAGTTCGAACCAGTTCAGGTGAGCTGGTAGTGGTGACCTGCACGTCCTCTTCCAGCCTTTATTCTGACGGATCGAACCTTTGGGACTTGAAAGCGAAGCTTTGCACCAGCCTTAATACCAAATCGTGAGGACGGCTGGACAAATAACGCAGCGTGGGTGATTTATGTCTTATTTTGACTGCAGCCTGCTGCTTTCCAGACATGCTAGGAGCTGATCTGTGAAAAACAAATCCAAAACAACACACACACACACACACACACACACACAGGTACAGCTGGCTCTGAGAAACGATTTTCTCAGATCTGGAAGCTTTTTCGTAAGAACGTTGGCTCTTTTCCCAAGAGATGAAGGTGGTTTTGTGCAATGGCTCACTAATGGGGCAGGAGAGCATCCAAACAGTTAGTGGTAGGAAAGCGCATTGCAAGCATTCCACATTTGAAGCCCCAAGAAACCATATACAGATAGTCCTCGACTTACAACGGTTCACTTAGTGACCGCTCAAAGTTACAGCCGCACTGAAAAAAGTGACTTGTGATTGTTTTTCACACTTAATGGCCACTGCAGCTTCCCCGTGGTCATGGGATCAAAATCCAGACCCTTGGCAATTGATTTGCATTTATGACCGCTGCTGTGTCTTTTGATCCTTTTTGCGACCTCCTGACAAGCAAAATCAATGGGGAAGCCAGATTTACTTAACAACCGTGTTACTAACTTAACAACTACAGGGTTTCGCTTAACAAGGGTTTGCAAGACAGGTCGTAAAATGGAGCAAAACTCACTTAACAACTGTCTCGCTTAGCAACAGGAATTTAATAATAATAATAATAATAAATTGAATTTATTAGCCGCTCCCTTTCCAAGTAGGACTCGGGGCGGCGTACAATGGAGCATATAAAACATAGAAAATGTATAAAAAACAAATAGACATACATACATACCAAACACATATACACATACACGGACACGGACACGGAGGAGGTAACAAATTACATCATATAGACAGTTAAAATTAGCATTAAAATACCCCAATTGTAAGAACTCAATATGTAATTAAAAATTTAACGTTTAAAAACAATTTAAAAAACAGTTAGGAGGAATAAGAGAAAAATTACGATTGAGCCAGGCCAGATAATTGAAAGAGGTGGGTCTTCAGCTGTACACGGAAGGAGCGGAGATCGGACGTAATCCTGATGTCACGGGGGAGGTCATTCCACAGGGCTGGGCCCATCACAGAGAAGGCTCTGCTCCTGGGTGTCGCCCCCCGACACTGTTTGGCGGACGGCACCCGGAGAAGTCCCTCTCTGTGTGAGCGAATCGGTCGTAGGGATGTGTGGGGCAGGATGCGATCCTGCATGTAACTAGGCCCTATGCCATGAAGCGCTTTAAAGATCATAATCAAAACCTTGGGGCTCAATTGTGGTCGTATGTCAAGGACTGCTTGTAAATCCCCTGAACCCTTGATCGCTGCCCCACAATTTCTCCCCCCAAAAATTTATCCCCAAGTTGGAATTCGCCCTGTGGAAAACATAGACTACCCAGGAAACAATCCTATGAAATGTATTTAATTGAGCCTAATTTTTAACTGCAGTTCAATGTAAATTAAATCTCTCCTTTTTTTCCCTCCTGGCTTCGTCCCCTTAAAAATGCAGCTCTTGGTTTGCTACTCAAAGACGGCCTCATGTCCTAAAAGAAAGAGGATGTTATAAAACCCCTACTTTAAAGATAAGGTAGAGAGAGAAAAAAAAGGATTGACTCTCTGTGCAGCTTTTCTGTGGCAAATACTTTTAGTTTTTTGTTCTGGCCTAAGCCATTTCTTTGTCATTGCTCCCTTTGGTTTTATAGAATCCAGTCCCTGGCTGATCTTGAAAAGCTCAGAGTTTGTCCTTGGCCCTGAAAAAAACACCACACACTTCACACATCCCTTGTGTTTAGTTGAGGGACAGAAACAGGATAACAGCAAGAACGATCTATTTGTGGAAGTTACAGGAGAGCCGTGTTCATCTATGGGAACAAAAAGAAAGAGAAAGAAAGAAAGAAAGAAAAAGAAAGAAAGAAAGAAAGAAAGAAAGAAAGAAAGAAAGAAAGAAAATCTGCTAGTACTTTTTCCGCCTAATGAATTTTATTAAAAGGCTGCAGCTCGTTTCACAAGTTGCACAAAAAGCTCCTGCTTTTGAATGAAATCTGTAAGTTGCAAAAGATGCTGCCAGGCTCTGGGTATTTTTTTATTTGTTTTTTGTCAGTTCGGAGTTGGTGGTTAGAAAAAACAAAATCTTGCATTTGTTTCCTCGCGGGTCTCATTCATTTTTAGATGAAAGAGAATTGGATTTGGGAAGGCTTTCAGAGGAGAACTTCAGAGAATACAATGCATGGGGTACTGTAATATTTTTAGTTACACAATGGCCAAGGGACGTATGTATGTGTAAATGTACAGTTTTTTCATTGCACAGTCTATTCTGGTTTATAGACTCGCATTCAATCCCGAGGGAAAATATCAGGAATTAATTTTATATCCTGCTTTCATTATTATTTTTTATAAAAAAACTCAAAAGTGGTGCACATATCTAATACTCGTCCTCCCTCCTCCTATTTTCTCCACAACAACAACCCTGTGAGGTGGGTTAGGCTGAGAGAGAGAGAGAGAGAGGGACTGGCCCAAAGTCACACAGTTGGCTTTCATGCCTAAAGTAGGACTAGAATTCAGGGTCACCTGGTAAATTCTGGGGAGCTGTTTTCTTTATTTGGGAAAGTCTGGATCAAGATGTCCTTTATCCATGAATTGAATTTGTAGGGGGGGAAAGCAGCTAATATTTCCTATCTAGTAAAAAATTAAGACGTTCTTGTAAGCATTGTTTTCAGGTAAAGGCGTCTAAAATAAAATCTCTTTTGAGATTTTATTTTGAGTAGGATTTTTGAGGACTTCCTGACATGTAATCGTGTAGTTTCATTAGTAGATAGATGTGATTTATGCCCCCTTGATGCAAGGATGTCTCCAGGAAGGGAGCTAATCCAGTTAAGGTCATCTAGCTGCTCCCATCGGCTGTTTGAGCAAGTGCAACCATGGTTTCCTTTAGCTTTTGAAATGCTCTTGACAATCTCCTTTATAACTCCATTCAGGTCTAGTAAACAGAACTGAGGAGAAAAAATGTGAGGCAAACCAACATTATTGAAAACAAAGGTTCTGGCAGTTGCTTCCCAGACCAACCACAAGACACAATCACAAAAGCCTATATCTCTGAGTAAACATTGGTCATAGTTCTCATCAGCTGACAGTGTCCCCAAATTATGGAAATGATGTTTGGGATCCTCTTTAAGTATAGTAGGCCTTCCTTGGAGGACAAGCACTCATCCTTCTCATCCTTTTGAATAGTGAGCTAGACTTATAATCATGGAGCCCTTTGAGTGGTATGGGGGCCTAGAGGTGGAGCTCTCACCTCACAATCAAGAGGCTGTGGGTTCGATCCTAGATAGAGGCAGATATTTCTCTCTCTGGGCACCATGAGAATATATCTGCTGAACAGAACTCCACATTGGCGACAGGAAAGGCATCTGGGCAGTAAACACTCAGCTCCATTCAGTTGCCCAAGACTCTAACCCATAAGGGATTATGAGATCTTTAAATGAAGAGGATTACTTACGATGGGGCCTTTCCATGTGTATAGACTTCCCACAGCCCCACATCTCAAGGTTTGCACGGATGGGTTGTATAATAAGCAGGAGGTTGGAAGAGAGAGGCTAAGACAAAACCTGTAGCTAATGTGTAAAAAAACCAAAACCCTGCTTTTTAAACAGTGGAAAGATGACGTCTTTCCATAGATCTTGTCTGCGGCTCCTGTTGGCAATCGTCTTCCCACTGGTCAGATGGAGGCCTGTGGAGAAAGGCAAGTCCAGAGAGCCTCAAGCGAGGCCCGAGGAAGGCTGTCGGAGACATATATTCACCGCCGTTCCCTTGCAATTGAGTGAACTTTTAGGGGCACTGAGACCAAGTGTACGTTACAAGGCCTTCCGGGGGCTTTGATTTATGATTACAGCCTCTGTGCCCACAGCTTGGATAAAAGCTGGTTGCTTATTCTTCCATCTCGCCCTCTCATATTTTTTGTGACCGTGGGTTATTTTACAGGCAAGGATCTCTCACATCTCTGACTCCTTTTTGGGGCCAAGGGCTCCCGGAGGAGCATTGATTTGTTTTGGCCAGGTATAATTTACTTAGATGGGATTTCCCTGGGTCGCACCACTCTCTTTTCTGCATCCATCATTCTACAGTGCGCACGTCCCCTTCGGTGCCTGCCTATCATCTCGAGACTCTGTGGTCCATGTGAAATATTTCTTGTTTGGCTCTCTTCCCCAATGTGCTGAGCTGACCTGTTTTTCAAGCTTCCAGAATTTGCTCTATTTCTTTCACATTAGCTACTGACCTGGACACCATACCGGGTTAATTGGTATCCTCCGAGTTTACCCTAATTATTTAATTAACTCATATTTTTTTCAGTTTTGACCAGTGCGTTGAACTGCACATGAATCCAATGGTTCAAACCAAATTTGAAGGCGAAATCCCCAAACGTAGCTAACCAAGATTAAATTTAACTGCGATTAGCACGTGGGGCAAAATGCAGCCGTTAGTATTTGAAACTGATGGATTGCAACTGGTGATTTAAAACAAATAATCTTTTAGTTTAATATGTTCTTCTCATTCAATAACCTCAAGCAGGGGAAACAATACCATTTAACAAATAGGCTCACCAATGAATCATATATACTGGGGGAAAGAGCAGTAAGAAAGATACAGCAGCATAGATTCAGCCATTATAGAGCTCTGAACTACAGTTCCCAGAAATTCTTTCCCTTGACCGGGCTAGCTGAGGCTGCTGGGAATTGAAGTGTGTCAAATTAGCGGCCCTCAGGGCGGATGCGTCACTTGTAGGCCACGCCCTCCCCACTTCTGGTAAAGGGAAAAAATGACGCAATATGTCACGTGACAGCAAAATGACGCCACGGGTTTGACACCCGTGCCTTGGGTGAAGAGATTCACCTCAGGATGATGGTCTTTACCTACAAGTGGGAATCTGGGAAAGAATTCTAAGAGGCCACCCTGGAGAAGGCCCTGCAACTGTCCTGAGGCGCCCCACAGCTGGGTCATATGTGGGCTTTGTATCCATAGGATTGACAGCTAGTTTGATGTTGTGGTTAAGGTCCCAGGCTGGATATTATAAGTTCCAGTCCTGTCTGAGCCGGACAGTCTCTGTCCTCTCTAGGAAGGAAACAATGGCAAACCACTTCTGAAATCTTGGCAAGAAATCTGCAGGGAGCAATGCAGGGAGTTGCTAGGCGTCAACCTTGACTTGATAGCATACAATAAAAATTAAAATTCTGTAATACTGTACATAGGGCCCATAAATTGAGCAACGCTTCTCTAACGGCCTAGGGAATTCTGGGAATTGAAACCCACCCATCTTAAAGTTGACACGGTTGAGAAACAATGCCTTGGATTTTACATCATTTAGGCCTTCAATAGAGGGATGCAGTGGCTCAGTGGCTAAGAAACTGAGCTTGTCGATCAGAAAGGATGGCAGTTCGGCAGTTCGAATCCCTAGTGACACGTAACGGAGTGAGCTCCGGTTACTTGTCCCAGCTTCTGCCAACCTAGCAGTTCGAAAGCATGTAGAAAAATAGGGCCCACCTTTGGTGGGAAGTAACAGTGTTTCGTGCGCCTTCAGCATTTAGTCATGCCGGCCACATGACCACGGAGACGTCTTCGGACAGCGCTGGCTCTTCGGTTTGAAATGGAGATGAGCACTGCCCCCTAGAGTCGGGAACGACTAGCACATAGGTGCGACTAGCACATAGGTGCAAGTCCTTTAGGCCTTCAGTGGTGGTCTGCTGTAGTGGGTGCAGAGAAACATATTGTGAACTATCCGGGGAGGGGGGGTTGTTGTGAGGCCCATCCCTGACTTACATTGTGTTTTTATTGATATATTTAAGTGCTGCCCAATTCTTGTTGTCTTGCCCATAGACAAATATTTTTGTGGGAAGGATATCCCCCTGCCAGAAAAAATAGCAGAGCAGACAGAACATCGATGAATATAACCTAATATGTCTGCCCTTTTTTCTCCCTTTTTTTTTCCATTTTAATTGCATTACTCCTTGGCAAACAATCTCGCCTTTACGTTTTTCAATATGTCTTCACAAGTTAGAAGTGGCAGTCTGACAGCTTTCAGATTGTCAGGAACATTGCATCCTGGGAGATGTAGTCTGGCACACAGCTGAAGGTCACAGGGGTTTCTGGGAGATGTAATCTGGTACGTAGCTCAGGACCACAGCAACCAGTGGTGGGTTTAAATTTATTTTAACACCAGTTCCTGCACGCACATTCACACAACGCTACTTCTGCTGCCTGGCAGCTGCCTGCAATTTGGCAGTTCAACTCTCACCGGGCTCGAGGTTGACTCAGCCTTCTTCCATCCTTCCAAGGTGGGTAAAAATGAGGACCCAGATTGTTGGGAGCAAGAGGCTGAGTCTGTAAAACCACTTAGAGAGGGCCGGAAAGCATTGTAAAGTGGTAATAAGTCTAAGTGCTATTGCTAAGTGCTATTCTGACCCATGCCCAATAAACAAGCTGTGTTTGCTAGGTTACCATCACCTTGGGTTACCCTTGGGCTCTTCAGCTTCTCCAGTTTCCATACTGAGTCAGCAGCTAACCCCGGTTGAGTTCACACCACACGCTAAGCTAGAATGTGATTGGTTTGCAGTTCAGAAGGTTACTTACCAGTGGTGAGGGCTTGGCTTGATTCCAGCCACCTCTGATTTGAAATCTGCAACATTGTCCTCTGAATCTTGATTTGCTTTACTGCAGGGGTGTCCAAACTTGGGAACTTAAAGTTCCCAAGTTTGGACACCCCTGCTTTACTGGATATTTTGCTTTCCTCTGGTTGTGTCCACACAACGCACTAGTTCAAGTTCTTAAGGTACGGTCTGGGGACCCCTGGAGACCTCCGAGACTCTTTCAAGGAGTCCAAGAGGTCAAGCAAACAAATATTTTAAAATTTCTCGGTTTTAAGTTCTAAGATAGCAAATAGGTAACACACAGATCTTTGGGGTCCTCTTAAAGTAACTTTTAAGAATGCAAAGGGGCCCTTGGACCAAAGTATCTGAGAATCGCTCGCTTAGATTAAAAAGAGAGAAGTTTGTACATCCGTAAATTGTTGGAATCTAACAACTTAACACGAAGTGAGCAAGTATCGTATGACTCAGGCTCTCCTGTATTAAACCAGAATATAGCTCATTTGTTTGGATCTAATATTGAATCCACTTTTGGTCGCCACGATGTAGAAAAGATGCGGAGACTCTTGAAAGAGTGCAGAGAAGAGCAACAAAGAGGATTAGGGGACTGAAGACTAAAACATATGAAGAACAGTTGAAGGAACTGGGTATATCTAGTTTAATAGAAAGAAGGACTAGGGAAGACATGATAGCAGTGTCCCAATATCTCAGGGGCTGCCAGAAAGAAGAGGGAGTCAAACTATTCTCCAAGGCATCTGAGTGTAGAACAAGAAGCAATGGGTGGAAACTAATCAAGGAGAGAAGCAACTTAGAACTGAGGAGAAATTTCCTGACAGTGAGAACAATTAATCAGTGGAATGACTTGCCTCCAGAAGTTATGAATGCCCCAACACTGGAAGTCTTTAAGAAGATGTTGGATAACCATTTGTCTGAAGTGGTGTAGGGTTTCCTGCTTAGGCAGGGGGTTGGACTAGAAGACCACCAAGGTCCCTTCCAACTGTGTTATTCTATTCTGTTCTGTTCTGTTCTACCTATACTATCCTATCCTATTCTAGATGCAGCAGTGGAGGATTCTCATGCGTGTGCGGGGGTTGGGGTGGGACTGGATTAGATGATCTCTTGGGTCCCTTCCAACTCTTTCATTTTTTTGATTCTGTGTCAGCAGAAGAGCTGTGCTTTTTTTTAATAAGCTTAACCACATCAGCTCTAAACCTGCTAAGCTTGATTAGTTTTAACATTAGTTCAATCTATGTGCAAACTCAGAAAATAAATTAATTGAATAAGCAGGCTAAACGTGCTTTGCGAACACAGAAATTATACACTTGCTATTAGAGCATCATCTCTCAACCTTGGCAACTTTAAGATGCCTGAACGTCAACTCCCAGAATTCCCCAGCCAACCAGAATTTCTTCTGGGTTTGGTCAGAAAAGTCAAGATAGCTGCTGCAGCAGCATCTCTGAAGCCCTTTTCATAGTTAGTTTACTTTATTATCCTTAGCCCTTCTTGGCTGATATCAAAGTGCAGAATTCCGGACACAAATTATTACTAAAATCTGATAAAAACAATTGAAAATGGAATGAGATAAAATACGATTTAAAGTGACATTCGAATAAAATACAGTTTAAAATGAAATTGGAATAAAAGACAATAATTTAATACGTAGATAAATAAAATATGATATAAAATACGGTGTCACCCCTACAATCTACCCCAATCGGTTCCACATATGCCAGGGGTGTCCAAACTTGGCAACTTTAAGACTTGTGGACTTCAACTCCCAGAATTCCCCAATTCCCCAGCTCACGCTGCGCGATCCTCTTCATGTTGACTTAGGAAGGCGGGGAATGGGACGTGCACAGGAGGGAGGCTGGAGGGATCGCGGAGGAGGGATCGCGCAGCGTGAGCCGCGGGACAGTGGCTCACGCTTCGCGATCCCCTTCATGTTGACTCAGGAGTCAGGAAGGAGGGGAATTCCCCTGCTTCCTGACTCCTGAGTCAACATGAAGGGGACACGCTGCGCGATCCCTCCTCTGCGATCCCTCCAGCCTCCCTCCTGCACACGTCCCATTCCCCGCCTTCCTAAGTCAACATGAAGGGGACCACGGAGCGTGCTCCGCGGGACCGCGGCTCACGCTCCGCGGTCCCCTTCATGTTGACTTAGGAAGGCGGGGAATGGGACGTGCGCAGGAGGGAGGCTGAGGCTAGAGGAGCCTCCTGCACACGTGGTCCCATTCCCCTCATTCCTGACTCCTGGAGCGGACCACGGAGCGCTCCCATTCCCGACCACGTGTGCAGAAGGCTCCTCAGCGCCTTTTCCCTTTTCCCTTTTCCCTTTTTTTTTTAATTTTCATGATGAGAGCGATGCAGCTCTGCCTCCCCTGCCTCCCCTGACCGCACGTCCCTGCTGGAAAGAGACTCCTGTAAGGGAAGGAAATTTTTACCTGCCCTTGACTAACAATCAAAATTCGGACCAGAATTTCTGTTAATAAAGCAACACTGTTGTTAAGCAAGTTGTGTCTTACTTTACAATCTTTTTGGCCATGGTTGTTAGGTGAATGACCACAGTTCAATGAATCATTTGGTTGTTGAGTAAATGTTTGGAATCCCCAAATTCTCCATAATGCTTCAAGATGTTTGGACTTCCACACACCTCAGCTTGCCAGCTGGGGAATTCTGGGAACTGAAGTCCAGGCAACTTAATTTTTTTAAAAAAACCCAACAAATAAATAAATATTTTTTTTGTCGGTAAATTTTTTTTTTAAAAAAAAATCAACATAAAATAGTTTGTCGCGGAAGAGACTGCCTGCAAAGGCTCCTGGATTGGGGCTGAAAGGTGAAAGCGGATGCAGTATGCTCCATCTCATATTTGGGTTGACCAGTTGCCCTGATAGACCAATCTCACCGGAAAAACACTCTAACAAATTAAAGTTGCCAAGGTTGAGAAACATTGGGCTGGACTGAGAAAAAAAAATCTTGTATTATAGATTTGGCACAGTGGTTAGAATACAGTACTGTAGGCAAACTCTGCCCACTGTCAGAAGTTCGATCCTGACCAGCTCAAGGTTGACTCAGCCTTCCATCCTTCTGAGGTCGGTAAAATGAGGACCCAGATCGTTGGGGGCAAGATGCTGACATTTGTAAACCGCTTAGAGAGCTGTAAAAGGACTATGGAGTGGTATATAAGTCTAATTTGCTAGCGCTATTGCTATTACTGGAAGGAAAACCATTGTGGAATATGTGCACGTCGTCATGGGCTTAAGAGAGAGTTTACCTTTTAATTTTATTTCTGCTGCAGAGGAATCCTTTAAGCCACTGACCTGCCAGATGAGAGACAGCATCCCCCTCCTCAAATTAGTTGTCAGATTCAGTCCCTGTCCCCTTCCCCCACCCCCTTGGAAATGCACAGCCTCGGTTGATTAGCAGGTGATTATATTTCTCTTCTGGCTATTTGTTGAATTGCTCCTATCGTACAGCTGGCATTGAATTAATTAGGCCAGATTTCAGCCTGTCTTTTTCCAGATCATCTGACATCAGGCTAGAAAAGGAAAAACCTTGGAGGTGTGCAAAAAAACAAAACAACCCCCCCTTGGCAGGGATTAAATACAGATCGCCTTTTTTTTGGTAATTCTCTACCAAAGCATTTTTCCCTGTGATGCCACACATCGCCCGACTACCCTGCTTCCTCAAAAATAAGACCTCCCCGGATAATAAGCCCAATAGGGCTTTTGAGTGCATTGGCTAAAATAAGCCCTCCACCCAAAATAAGCCCTCCCCGAAAATATTGCAACATAGCAATATTCACAGCCATGAAATGACCATGCTCACCACCTCCTGCACCCCGAAAATAATAAGACCTCCCCAAAAATAAGGTCAAGCGCTTATTTCAGGGGTCAAAAGAAAATAAGACCCTCTCTTATTTAGGGGGAAGGACAGTATTTGGGTGGGTTCTAGATGAGGTCTTGGATGACACTCGCCCACCCCTGAAAAGTCTGTATTTAAAGAGTTAATGTATCCAATGATCGGGGGAGGGGAATGGTCTGGCTGCAGGCTACTTGGTTTGTGATGGCTCTTCCATCCATGCAAATCATCTTTTGATGATTCATCACCGCAACCCATCAGGAGAAATCACTGCACAGTTGCTGAGAGATGATCAAATTGCAGCCTTCAGAATCTCCCCTTCCCTTTAAATCTGCACAAAGAAAATCAGGCAGCCCTTCCCACTTCCTCTCCCACCCTCACCCCCTCCCCCAGCTAAAGTGTCCTACTTGCTACAGAAGGAGAGGGGGAAAGAGAGAGGAAGAAAAAAAATAGGGGGGAAACCTCCCCCTCTATTCTCGCCTTCCCTGTAATATAGAACAGGGACAAAGTTCAACATGAAGTGGATTTTTGCCGCATTGACTGCGATTTGGGAACTTTGTAAAGTTTCTTTTGTCCTTCCCTTCCCATGGCTGGTTCATGCTAAACCCTAAGAACTGGGTTAGCACAGCACAGCTCCCAAACAATGGATTCCTGTCACAAGCTAATCCACAAATGGTAGTAATTCATTTCAAGCTTGGTTTATTGCATTAGGTGAATCTATCTATCTATCTATCTATCTATCTATCTATCTATCTATCTATCTATCATCTATCTATCTATCTACCTACCTATCTACCTACCTATCTACCTATCTACCTACCTATCTACCTACCTACCTACCTCTATCCATCCACCCATCTCTTCTGCCATCTGCCTGCCTGCCTCTCTCTCCCTCCCTCCCTCCCTCCCTCCATCTCTTCTGTCATCTATCTATCTATCTATCTATCTATCTATCTATCTATCTATCTATCTATCTATCTATCTATCTATCTATCTATCTATCTATCTATCCATCCATCCATCCATCCATCCATCCATCTATCCATCCATCAATCCACCCATCTCTTCTTTCATCTACCTACCTACCTACCTACCTACCTACCTACCTACCTACCTACCTACCTACCTACCTACCTACCTACCTACCTATCCACCATCTGTCACCATCCATCCATCCACTCTTTCAAGATACTAGTATTTCTCTTAGTTGATCAGAAAAGCTGGCTGGGGAATTCTGGGAATTGAAGTCTGCTCATCTCAAAATGGCTAAGAATGAGACCCATTGATTTAAAGGCAACGTGTGCATAACAGCGACTGGGTTGTTCAAATTTCAAGACTTTAAATCTCTCCCCCTCCTCCACCATTCTTGCAATGATGATATTCGCCCAGATTGTAAGCTTAGTCCTGGTATGTTTTAACTAATGCTTGATTGAATTATAGTTTGCAGAACAAGCATGCCGGCAGGAGGATTGTGGGAGTTGAAGTCCACCCAATTTAAAGTTGCTAAAGTTTGAGAAACTATTGGCCTCTTTGATGGGAGCTGTCCAACATCTCTGGAGCTGATCCCCTTTGCTGATCGGAAGAACTAACCTACCATTTCTGAATCAGGAGTACATTATACTGGCATGTAATCTACTGTCCCCATTACAGTCTCCATCCTGCCTCTGTTCCAATCCCTGCCAATCCCTCATTTTCTCTCCAGGAAAATGGATGATGAAGCGTAACAGATTTCATCCCTGTTTACCCCTGTTTAGGAAGCTCTCCAGGGTTGCTGCAATTATTATTTATTATTTATTTAAACCTATTGGCCACCCAACTCTGGTGGACTCTGAGTGGCATAAAAACCAGGAAAACACACTCACATACACACATAACAACAGCTAAAAACATGAAATCAAGCAGACAGCCCAGGCTAAAAGGATCTAATAAATATGAAATCAACCAAACAAAACGGGGGCCAGTAAACCTGTGGGAATAAGTGGGAAAGGACTACTTGGAAACTGGGATAGTGAAGAATGACTTGGGCAGAGGAAGGCAACATCCTGAGCACAGAATTGTAAAAAATCAGGGTGCATCATTTGTGCCGCGTTTAGGTGCAAGACTTTTGGTGAGGGACGCTGGGGCTCAATGCAGCTAAGATGCTGAGCTTGTTGATCAGGAATGTCGGCAGTTCGGCGGTTCGAATCCCTAGCACCACGTAATGGAGTGAGCTCCCGTGACTTGTCCCAGCTTCTGCCAACTTAGCAGTTTGAAAGCACGTTAAAAATGGAAGTAGAAAAATAGGAACCACCTTTGGTGGGAAGGTAACAACGTTCTGTGTGCCTTCGCCGTTGAGTCATGCCGGCCACATGACCACGGAGATGTCTTCGGACAGCGCTGGCTCTTCGGCTTTGAAATGGAGATGAGCACCGCCCACTAGAGTCGAAAACGACTAGCACATACGTGCGAGGGGAACCTTTACCTTTATCTTAGGTGCAAGTGGGGAAAGGACCTTGATGGGTGTTAACAGGATTCAGCCAATGAACCGGGAGGATCTGCCTGCAGACAGAGCCAAGTGCTGAAGTGCTGAGCAGCTATATTCTTCTTTTAGCCTCCCTAATTTGTAAGAAATCAGAAAGGTTGCCCTTTACTTTGAGGTCTGTTCTATCTGCTTCGCCTGGCAAGAAGTTGATGCCGGGAGAAAATAGACCCAGCCGAGCACAATCGGTGGAAGAGAGCATCCCTTTTGAATAAAATGTCAGCTTTCTGGCTTCATCCCTAAATCCTTTCCATTATTTCTGGGCCGAAGAGGGAGGGAGGGAGGGAGGGAGGGAGGGAGGGAGGGAGGGAGGGAGGGAGGGAGGGGATGCCACGGTGGGTGGGTAGGTGGGAATTGCCGTTGTTCTGAGTTCTTTGCTGCATTACATCCAGGCGAAGCCAGCAGCTCTGTTGTTGCTGCCGTCTCTTGCAGCGCGTGGAGATTAACTGCAGCTCCCTTCCACCGCAGTGGCCCCCCAGCACAGCATCAGGAGGTGGGCAGGTGTAGTGAACCGGGAAATAGCGCTAAGGCGGTTCTGCCGCAGACTTAGGCTACACGGTGATCAGATCAGCTCCCTCGGAAAATGCCAGCTTGGGAAAGGGGGGGGGAGAAGGAAGGGGGAGGGGGCCAGATCCCTGATTCTTTGTATGTAAAACAAAGGAGCAGAAAAATAGTACGGCAGAGGTGCAGGTCAAGAGGCCTCTCTTCCTTCCTTCCTTCCTTCCTTCCTTCCTTCCTTCCTTCCTTCCTCCCTTCCTCCCTTCCTTCTTTCCTCCTTTTCATTCTTTTTCCTCCCTCCCTCTCTGCATCTCTTCCTTCTCTTCCTCCCTCTCTCTTTCCTTTCTTCCCTCCATCCATATTTCTTTTCCTTCCTTCCCTCTTTCCCTCCTTCTCTCCAATTTCTTTTCCTCCCTCCCGCTCTGCATCTCTTCCTTTCCTCCCTCTTTCTTTTCCTCCTTCCCTCCATATTACTTTTCCTTCCTTCCTTCTTTCTCTCTTTCCCTTCATTGTTCCTCCCTCCCTCTCTGCAACTCTTTCTTCCCTCCGTCCCCTCCACTATCTTACTTTTCCTTCCTTCCTTCCCTCCCTCCCTTCATTTTCTCCTTTCCTCCCTCCCTCTCTGCATCTCTTTCTTCCCTCCCTCCAATTTCTTTTCCTCCCTCCCTCTCTGCATCTCTTCCTTCCTCCCCTCTCCACCTTTCTTTCTTTTCCT
This sequence comes from Natrix helvetica, assembly GCF_964273705.1. Taxonomy (NCBI): domain Eukaryota; kingdom Metazoa; phylum Chordata; class Lepidosauria; order Squamata; family Natricidae; genus Natrix; species Natrix helvetica. The sequence continues at coordinate 6,816,441 of NC_138560.1, forward strand.
TCCTTCCTTCTTTTCTTCCCTCCATTTTCTCTTTTCCTCCCTCCCTCTCTGCATCGCTTTCTTCCCTTCCTCCCTTTTCCTTCCTTCCCTCTTTCCCTCCTTCCCTCCAATTTCTTTTCCTCCCTCCCTCCCTCTCTGCATCTCTTCCTTCCTCCCTCCCCTCCCTCCACCTCTTTCTTTTCCTTCCTTCCTTCCTCCCTCCCTCTTCTTCTTTTCCTCCATCCCTCCTCCACCATCTTAACCTAAAGCCTTTAGAGTGCAGTATAATTCTAAGTACCGCAAGCTTTGTTGGGGGGGGGGTTGAAAGACAAGCCCACGTCTCTTGGACAGAAAACAGAAGGCAGGGCATGCAGATGGCTGATGCTGCTCCCAGCGCCGGAAGGGAAGCATCCTCTAGAGGTTGGATTAAAATGCTTTTCAGAGGGATGAACGCCTCTCTCCCATCCAGGCTGGATTAAAGCCAGCCATGCATTTGTCAGAATCAGGACGACCTCTATCTCCGGGGCCTTCTGCCTCCCTGCCCCCGGCTGGCTCCCTTGTCCTCCCTGCCCGAAGCAAACCAGGTTTTTCTGGCTGGCAGATGTGCTGTGGCCGAGGTGATTCTTATTTCCCAGGAGGACGCTGCAGGCTATAAAAGCATTTCTCCCCCCTCCTCCCCCCCGCCACACTCCCAAGCAGGGTCTCTCCTAAGCATTTGGAAGCTCAGATCAGGAGACAGGAAACCCTGGAGTAATTAAAGTGCTTTTCCGTTGCTCCTGTTGGTTTCCCCTGCTGTCTGTCAGTTTTCCACTGGCATGCTCTCTCCAGCAGACAGTGGCCAGTCTGCAAATTGATGGGCAGTTAGTCTATCTGGTGTTAGCTCCGAGATGAGAGAATTTAGTACAGGGGACAACCGGGGTTTTATATCTGGCTTGGCCAGATTGTGAGAACAATGGTGGTCTACCTGACAAGCTGTTCCAGGGCTGCTTTCCCCCCCAAAGTGTTGGATAGAAACTCTGATAATTTCCAGTTAATGGGCCTTTCTGGCTGTATCCCCAATCCCCATGCAGTTGCTGTATGTTACACGCCAATCCTTCTGGGCAACCGCCAGGCTGAGACTCTGCTGTAAGGATGGCAGAGGCGATGCCGGAATTCACACAAGACGCTTTAACCTGGGTCAGAGACCTGGGCCTGCTTTTGCACAACCTATTGATCGGAGCTATTTTTTAATCTTGGGTCAGGCAGGAGGAGGAGGAAGAGATGGCATAGCAAGGGGTGTGAATGACCTATTTGGTTAGATTCATTCATTCATTCATTCATTCACTCACTCACTCATTCATTTATTCATTTTTATCTCACTATTAGGAAGCAAACATACCTAATACTCCTTCTTTCTCCTATTTCCCCCCCAAACAACAACCCTGTGAGGTGGGTTGGGCTGAGATGGGGGGAGGGAGGGATTGGCCCAAAGTCACCCCGTCGGCTTTCATCACTAATGCGGGACTCAAACTCGGTGCTGATTGGGCCAAAGTCACCTCAATGACTTTCATGGCTCAAGCAGGACTAGAACTCACAAGTCTCCTGCTGATTGGCCCAAAGTCACCCAACCTCATCCAATAAACACCTCCCTCCATTTCCCCTGGGGGAATACGCCTCTCTGAAATAGGGTTTTCCAAACATGGAAACTTTAAGGCGGGTGGGCTTCAACTCCCAGAATTCCATGCTGGCTGGCTGGCTGACTGGGGGATTCTGGGAGTTGGAGTCCATCTGTCTTAAAGTCACCAAGGTTGGAAAACCCTGCTTTCAAACGTTGACTGGGTTGGCAAGCAGGGCCTAGGGTGATGAATGAAGAGCAGGGGTGTCCAAACTTGGGAACTTTAAGACGTGTGGACTTCAACTCCCAGAAGTCCACACGTCTTAAAGTTCCCAAGTTTGGACACCTCTGATGAAGAGCTAGGAAGCCCCCTCCCTTTCCCAGCACTCCCCTTCTTCCTTTTTATCTCTCGCTCTTCACCCTTCCCATCCTGACTTGAACTGCTGCCTCAGCGACTGCGTGAGCAGGCCCATTTCTTCCACTGGCTGCACCCTGCCAGTAGCTTTTTCACAATCGATAGGCTTGCAAAGAAGCCTATTTTCTTATTAAAATCCAAGCGTCTCATTCCATTTCCCATCGCTCCCTGTACTTTTCTTCGCTCTGCAATGATGCAGCCGCTATCCACTCTGTACTCCAGAAGAGACCGGCTGAAGGGGGATGGAGAGAAGGAGAGGGATAAAAAGGAAGAAGCTGATGAAAAATACATGAGGGAAAAAAAGGAAGACAGAGGAGAAATATGGGACACAAGCGTGCAAAATGTCTGGCCTGTAATTCAAATGATCTTTTTTTTTTCTCTTCCTGGCTCTGGGAAACTACAGGTAGTCATCAGTTTACAATCCACAATCAGAATGTCCTCTGCTGAGCAAGGCAGTTATTGAGTTATGCTCAACTTGACGATCTTCCCCCCACCCCCCCGTGTGGTTGTTAAATGAATCTCTGCAGTCATTAAGCGAGTCGTGCACTCCTTAAGTGAACTCAGCTTCCCTCAATGATTGTGGGAAACCTACTGGGAAATTCAGAAATCACATGACTCCAGGATGCTGCAAATTGTCAGAAATACTGGTCAGTTTCCAAGCACCTGAATTTTTTTTGTTTGTTTGTGTGTGTGCTTGTGTGTGTGTGTGTGTTGACTGTGAGGATGCTGTCGTGGCCATAAACGTGTATATCCATCTGGTTCAGTTCCAAGACAGGAGAAAGACACTAGAAACATGGAGGCTGATTGGAAAGATGGTTTAATGATGAAGCAGGACTGCATGTGATTCTGGGCAGCTGACCACATTGGAGTTGAGAGCGAGGGGTTTTTATACCTTCTCTTGGGGCTTTGCACTTGAGCTTCCTGTTGCTGTACAAGAACATGTATTCTATTTGCTGTTGTCAGACTCCCATGGGGCCAAGTACAAATCCTAGGAGTTTGCCTGAGCTACGTTTGGTTGATGTTTTCTGGGGGTGACGCAATGCCCTTAGGAGATTGTGCAATGTAGTGAGCTCTGTATTTTAGTGGGTTAATCCTATTACGTCCTGGAGAGTCAGGTCTTAATCCCATCATCCTGGACCTGGAGATAGCAAAGCTGGCTGAGGAACTCTGGGAGTTGAAGTCCACAAGTCTTAAAGGTGCCAAGGTTGGAGACCCCTGGGCCAGACAATGTGGTCAGAGAAATGATGCCCAGGTTCTCTGAAGAAATGGGGCCGGGCCAACATCTGAGCCGAGACCCTCCTTGGACTGCAGAAGAGAGGGGCAGAGGTGTGCTTTCAAGATGAATGCTGTTAATGTAACCTTAAAGGTAGCATTTCTGGGTTCTGCTTCTTGTCTAGACTATCTCTCAAAGCTGACAGCAGGCTAGACGCGAAGGGGAAAAGAAAACCCTGAAAGAAAGCGTTGCCAAAGTTCTCACACACGGTTGCCAAGAAGACAGCATGGAAGCATCGCAAAGTTGCCAGGAACGGAGCTGGATTGGAGGAACGTCTTTTACTTTTTACTTGACTTCTCCACTTTTGAAACCAAGGGGCAGATCATGTGTTGCTACTAATGCAAAAAAGCCGAGTGGGAGATAAGGGGAGGTTTTACCTTTGGTACAGGGTGGAGGTTATTTATTTATCAAATTCATAGAGCTGCCCAATCGCGCCACCGGTGTGACTCTGGGCAGCTTACAATCCCCCACATAAAACAATAGTATATAAAAACAGCCATGCTAAAAAATAAAAAAAAACAATAATTGGGTAAATAGCAACAGTTAAAAATCAAAATGCTATTTAAAAAAGCAAAGTAAAACCTTGCACTGGGAAAGGAGGTGTGAATTTTCCACAGTGTCAATCAGGAAACATTGGAAAATCAAAACCATTCTATGAAAAGTTAGGTAGTTTCTAAATGTAATATACTGTATATGTATACGTAAATACACACAAACACCCCTCCCATCTTTTCCTGAGCAGCAAGGGCTTCCCCCCTTCTACCTGTTCATTATATATGCTCCCTAGAATAACAGAAGGGACCTTGAAGGTCTTCTAGTCCAACCCCCTGCTCAAGCAGGAAACCATATGCCATTTCAGATAAATGGTTGTCCAATCTCTTCTTAAAAACCTCGAGTGTTGGATCACCCACATCCCACAACTTCTGGAGGCACTTGTGAGCTGGAGATGTCCAGCTTTAGCAAATGATGCAATGATGTGTAGGTCAAACTGGACAATCAAAATTAGACAAATGGAAAGTTTCTTCCCCAATACTCCATTCCATGTAGAAATAGAATAATAACATAATAGCAATGACACTTAGCTTTATATACTGTCTCATGGTGTTTTACAGCCCTCTCTAAGTGGTTTACAGAATCAGCATATGGTCCGCAGCATCTAGGTTCTCTTTTTACCGACCTCGGAAGTACGAAATGCTGAGTCAATCTTGAGCTGGTGGGGATTGAACTCCTGGCAGTGAGCTGAATTAGCCTGCAATACTGCATTACACTATGCCACCACGGAGAGATCATTCCTTCCCCATCCTACCCACCCCAATGATGGGAAAATTCTCCAACTCTTTCTCAAGGCCAAGACTCCATCTACCCCAGCAGTAGAATTCCACAACTGGAATACTGAATCCAAGTTTGGTTTCAACACTATAAAAAAGATGTTGAGACTCTAGAAAGAGTGCAGAGAAGAGCAACCAGGATGATTAGGGGACTGGGGATTAAAACATACGATGAACGGTTGCAGGAACTGGCCATGGCTAGTCTAGTGAAGAGAAGAACCAGGGGTGACACGAAAGCAGTCTTCCAATGTTTGAGAGGCCACAAAAAGCAGGGGGTCAAGCTATTTTCCAAAGCACCTGAAGGCCAGACAAGGAATAATGGATGGAAACTGAACAAGGAGAGATTCAACCTGGAAATAAGGAGAAATTTTCTGACAGTGAGAACAATCAACCCTGGAACAGAAGTTACCTTCAGAAGTTGTGGGAGCTTCATCACTGGAGGCTTTCAAGAAGGGATTGGACTGCCATTTGTCAGAAATGGTGTAGGGTCTCCTGCATGGGCAGGGGGAGGAGGTTGGACTAGATGACCTACAGGGTCCCTTCCAACTCTGACAATTTGTAATCTGTAAATTCTATGGCTCTTTAGGGAAAAAAAAAGCTTCCCTTGAGATTGGATTGAATTGAAGGATGGGAAGCCAGGAAGACCACAAGCTGATAGACACAGGACATTCACACCCACCTTGTCATGAAATAAGCCCCGCACTTCCAAATCCCGCTGTCTTTTCGAAAGAGCTTAGAAAGCAAATTCTCTTCCATCATACTGAGTGAGAATTGGCAGAGGAAAAAACACAGGAGAATTTCTCCGCCCGCTACAGGTGTGAGAGTTGATTCTCACACAGGCAGGAGGAAATGACAGGAGAGCAAAACTGATGCTTAGAAAAACTCAGGAGAGGCAGAAACAAGCATACCCACACCGAAGAGCGGTACAAGCAGTCTGATAGATAGGGTGGAAAGGAAAAAAGAGATATAAGACTCATGTTTCTCTAGATAGAATTTTTTAAAAACATAGGCATTGCTGAAAAGTTTGCCCTTGGTTTCCTAATGTTCTTGAGTAACTACAATTCACAATTCAGCCCAAAATGTCTATTGGTAAATGAGACAGTTTAGGACAGGGGTGTCCAAACTTGGGAACTTTAAGACTTGTGGACTTCAACTCCCAGAATTCCCCAGCCAGCACAGCTGGCTGGGGAATTCTGGGAGTTGAAGTCCACAAGTCTTAAAGTTCCCAAGTTTGGACACCCCTGATTTAGGAAGATTCTCACTCATCCAGGTCACGGTTGTCCCAAAGATGCTTTTTTCCAAGAGGCAACTGGACTTTCTGGTTTTTCTTTGAAGACTTCAGCAGAGCTGAAGAAGCTTCTTGGATGAGAAGCAAAATGTCTTCAAGGAAAAACCAGAAAGTCCAGCTGCCTCTTGGGGGGAAAAAAAGCACCTTTGAGATAAATGAGACATTTGTTAAGTGAATTGTGACCCATTTTACGATCTTCCGTGTCACGGGTGTTGAGTGAATCACTTCAGTTGTTAAGTCAGCAACACCGTTGTTAAGTGAACCTGCCTTCCCCATTGACTTGGCTTGTCAGAAGGTCAGAAAAGGGGATCACGTGACGCCAGGGATGCTGCAACCGTCGTAAATATGAGTCAGCGTCCAGATTTTGATCAAGTAAACATGGGGATCTGCAACAGTCGTAAGTGTGAAAAATCACCATAAGTAACTTTTTTCAGTGCCGCTGTAACTTTGAACAGTCATTAAATGAACTGTTGTAAGTTGAGGACTACCTGTATTACTAATCAGGGTTACTGGATTTCTCGTGAGCTTCTTGTCTATGTGGATCAATCCAACACCCGTGAGATGAAGGAAAGAAGTAGAAAGATGGTATCGCAAGCTTGAATTTTAGTATGTTGTGTTGTTCCTGGAGCCAATATTTCTGAGATGACACCGTGGTCCAAATTTCGGATGTGACACTTAAAATGGATATGCTGCCCCCAATCAGTGCCGGACAGATGGTATACAGGAGTTAATTATGAGGGCATCTTGCTTGGCTCATTTCCCTCAACCTCCTTGAAATTTCCAGACGTTGGTTGGTTCTCCACCACTTGTCTTGATCCAGTGGCTGAATCGGATCTGAGCTGGTGCCCAGAGAATCAGGGCAGTGACACGTATGGCCTGGGTGAAGAATGACGGATGGGGCATCGGAGGAGTCAGGGATTAATTGAGTACAGTAATTGGGGCTATTTACTGACAGAGAAGGATGACAAAAGGAGCAGGATGGGAGAGGACACTTGGCTGAACAGATAGCTAGTGAGAGGAAGATGAAGTAAAAAGGGGCACCATTTCTGGTCCCAAGAAAGGTCTCCAAGAAACTGGTGGAGACACACTTGGCATCTAAGCATAGGTATTGCTGATAATATCTATGGGCTACCAAATCATGGGGTGGGGGGAGGAAAGACCTCCTACATTTGTTGTCTATGGAGATTCTCAGTCATCCAGGTCACGCTTGTCCCAAAGGTGCTTTCTCAAAAGACAACTGAACTTCCTTTGTTTTATTTCATGAAGAGGTTTCGCTTCTCATCCAAGAAGCTTCTTCAATTCTGACTTCAGTAAGAACCGGAGAAGCTTCTTGGACGAGAAGCGGAATGTCTTCAAGGAGAAACAAAATGAAAAGGAAGCCCAGTTGCTTTTTGAAAAAAAGCACCTTTGGGGCTCCTACACTTGCAGCTTCTCTTGTGCTTTGGACAACAGCTTGACCTCCAGAAATTAGCCAACTTAGAGGCTGATATAACACAACCTGATGTTCCGTGTTCAGGAGCAGCAGGGGACAAAGAAGTTGGCAACCCAGTTTCAGAGCTCCTGAGAAGTAAGCTGAAGCCGTTGCAAGTACATAAAATCTAAACGGAATGCTACTTAGGAAGAATGGTTGAAACCACACGAGAGAGTGACTTGGAAATAGCTGGTTTTCTACGCATGCTCCTAGCTTTAAGTACTGAACAATTAACATTATAACTAATTAAATTTCCTTGATATGCACGCCTAAGGCAACACTAGGAAGAAATGCTTGTAGATAACAGCACTGTAGCTACAGAGTATTTAAGCAAGGTAAGGGAAACATGCAGTGTGAACATCTGGAATTCTTGCCCGGCTGGAGTCACATGATCACGCCACCAATATTCTGAGCAGCTACCCAAACAGCCCCTCCCACAGAAATACATTGGGGGATATCTGGTTTTTTTTCCCCTTTCCTATACACAATTTCAGATCTAATTGCCATTTAATTGTTTTTAGTAAGTTTTAACGAGATGTGTTGTTTTGTATTAACCACCGTGGTCTTTCTTTCCCTATGCCGCTGAGATTCCCATGGCCTAAGTTTGGCAGCAGGTCTGTAAATGCTAAAATAAATAAATCAATACATTTTGGGAGAGGGTTTTTTTTCCCCCCTCTTAGCCCCATCTGGCCTATTTTTCAAGCGCAATCTTTTTTGTTAGCTTCTACTGCTCCCCCCCACTTCCTGTGTTAAAACTGGCCCTTCCCTGTTTGGCTTTGAAGGAGTGATCCTACTAATGGACACCAAGAAAGATGAATGGAATCTGGACCCGTTTCCATAATTTATTCCCAGCGCTCCTTTGGGTGGGAAAGAATAAAAGGAATCTCTAATGAAGAATTTTGGAGTATAATTATTGTGATGGGACTGTGTGGTTTTGGTTTGCAGGAATTAATCTAAACTCATCCCCGAGTAAATGAGGCTAAGAGCACAGGAGTAGGACAAGAAGCAATGGGTGGAAACTAATCAAGGAGAGAAGCAACTTAGAACTAAGGAGAAATTTCCTGACAGTGTGAACAATTAATCAGTGGAACAACTTTGCCTCCAGAAGTTGTGAATGCCCCAACACTGGAAGTCTTTAAGAAGGTGTTGGATAGACATTTGTCTGAAGTGGCGTAGGGTTTCCTGTCTAATCAGGGGGTTGGACTAGAAGACCTCCAAGGTCCCTTCCAACTCTGTTAATCTATTCTATTCTATTCATAGGAAGTACAGGTAATGCAGAATCCAATGTGGGTCGGTCAGCGAGACCAGAGGTTTTGCCTTCCGAGCTTTCGGACTCAGGAACAGGTAATCCTCAACTAACAACCACCTACCGACTATTCAAAGTTACAATGAAATCCCCCCCCCCCAAAAAAAAGATATTTATGACTTGGGTTGGGAGTCCAATTTCTCCCCGTGGTTATGTGATCACATGTGCGTGGTTAGCAACTGGTTCTCGTATGCGGCTGAACGACTTCAATTTGCTTCCAGCACAAAACACCCATTGCGAGCAATGGGTCGGCTTAATAATTGTGGCGTTCACTTAATGACTGTGGCATTTGCTTTATCATTTGGGTGGGGGGGAGGGTCTCGACTTAACGATTGTCATGACATAGAATAGAAATTCCAGGCTCCATTCTGGTCGTAAATCAAGGATTACTTGTACAATATCTTTCCCCCTTAGTGCTGTGGGAAGCTATCCCCCTCCTCCTAGAACAGGGGTGTCCAAACTTGGGAACTTTAAGACTTGTGGACTTCAACTCCCAGAATTCCCCAGCCAGCCGGCTGGGGAATTCTGGGAGTTGAAGTCCACAAGTCTTAAAGTTCCCAAGTTTGGACACCCCTGTCCTAGAAGAACGAAATATTTTGAGAAATATTTAAAAAGGAGGCAGGCTGAAATATTTCCTCTAAAAGAGAAACAAAGATCTTAAGGGAGACAGAAACTCAGAGCCACAGCTCTCTCCCCCCACCCCCCACCCCCCACCCGCCAAGAAGATACTGAGCTGGGCCAGCTTTAGAAATGCAGATTTGATAATCCATTACTGGCCTGACTCCCAACAAAGATAGAGTTAGCCTTCAGCCACAATAAGAATCGCCCAACAAACCCCTTCATTGCATCAGCAGACCAAACTTCAACCAAACCTAGCTCAGACAAACTCAGCCAATAGGATACATGTTCTTGCACAGGAACAGGAAGCTCAAATGCAAAGCCTAAGAGAAGGTATAAAAAAAAGCACCCACCCTCAACTCAGCTGCACCAGAGGTGGATTTCTACTGGTTCAATCCAGTTTAGCCGAATAGGTAGTAACTCGGCCAGACACGTGACCAAACTGGTTCTATCCTGGGCACCGCCATCTTTATTTTCTGTTCTGCATGTGCGCAGAACAATCTTCATTGAAAAAAATGTATTTTTTTCCTTTTTTAATGGTGTGCACATGCGCAGACCTTTTAAAGTGCAAATATGCATGCGTACGGAGGGGGGGGGAACCGAACTGGTAGTAATGCCGACAGGAACCCACGCCTGACCAGAACCCATGTGCTTGATGGTTCTCCTTCATCACTAAACTATCTTTCGTATCAGCCTCCATGTTCCAGTGTCTTCCTCCCAGCTTGGAACTGAACCAGGTGGATATTTCTTACAACTGTTCCATGTTGGAGAAAGTACGATAGTCAACATTCTCCTTCTAGGCCAAACTAGCAACTTTTGTCATAAAACAGCCCAGTGTAGTTTTCAGTTCCCACGCTAACTTCAAATCCGCCTTTCCCTGTACAGAATTGCAGGATCTATGAACCTATTAAGGGCAAATCCTTGCTGCAGTGAACAACAAAAAAAAAACAACAACAACCCAACAACACCCAGATTTGATTTAGGAAGGTTTCTTTTTTTCTTTTCTTTTCTTTCTTTCTTTTTTAAAGGCGTCATTAACTTGATTTGAAACCTAAACCCAGCCCCCTGCCTCAGTTTCTCTGGCGGTGCCGTGGAAGGGAAGGAGGTGCCGAATGAGATTGCTGCGTGAAAAGGAGATGAGAAGGACGAGAAGGCAATTTCTGAAAGCTTGCCAGGAGATTTTGCTTCTTATAGTTTCTTTGTAGGATTACTGCAGTTTTAAGGAGGAGGGGCGGTTCAAAGTTAGGGATTTATCAGGCTTAAGCCATTGGGTATGGGGGATGCACGCGCGTGTGTGTGAGAGATACAAAGGGAGAGAGAGAGAAAAAACCTTGGGTATCAGTATTTCTTCAGTTGTGACATTTATTTCAACACACACACACACGGTTGCCTTTCGTTTTGAATGCATAAGTGGCTGCGTACTACACCTCATAATTTATTATAATACCACGGCACCAATACATGTACCGCTTTACAGAAGAATGAGCTTGAAAATTGAGTTCTTTTGCCCCCCCAAAAAAACTTCGAAGATCGAAGCAGGGGAGCATCGAGCAGACCTACCAGGACACATTTATAGGTTTTGAGGTAGTCTAGGGCAAGGTCAGAGAGAACATTAAAAGGTAACGGAGAAAGGTGGGTTTCTATGCTCCCCTGCTTCCATAGAGCAGAAGATATCTGGGGAGGCATCTCAGAGCTTCAGGGAAAGGGATTAAATTTGATGGGGGAAGTTTTTTAAAGAAAAAAAAAGGGCAGGGAGAGAGGAAGGCGATGATGCAATTAAGCCATCATCATCATCATCCTCATTATCGTGGCGATAATGTCCCAATTATCGTGTTTGCTCTTTGGGGAGATGAGAAAAGCTTTAATTCCGCTGCAGTCAAGAAGATTAATGGAAGGAGAACAGAAATTGCCAGCTGCCAGATATTTTTACCTGCCCATTCAGAATTGTCCTTTGATTTGAATCTCAGGTAGTTTTGTGTGGAATAAACGAGGTAGTTACGGTAGATTTGTGGGTTTAAGTTATTTGTATATTATTTATATGCGATGGCTTAGTTGCTAAGACACCGAGCTTGTCGATCAGAAAGGTCGGCAGTTCGGCGGTTCGAATCCCTAGCGCCGCGTAACGGAGCGAGCTCCCGTTACTTGTCCCAGCTTCTGCCAACCTAGCAGTTCGAAAGCACGTGAAAAATGCAAATAGAAAAATAGGAACCACCTTTGGTGGGAAGGGAACAGCGATCCGCGCACCATCTGTGGAGATTCATGGTTGTCCCAAAGGTGCTTTTTCAAGAGGCAACTGGACTTTCTGCTTTTTCTTTTGAAGATGCTGAAGAAACTTCTTGGATGAGAAGTGAAACATTTGCAAAGAGAAGTCCAGAAAGTCCAGGAACCTCTTGAAAAATGTGGACCAATGTGTGGATAATTGGTTCAAGTGTAACATGTTCCTTGAAAGGATACAGGCATCTTTCCCCCTTAGTCTGGCTTCATATGTAGCGTGTGTCAGCCCTTGGAGAAGGTCCCCATCTTCTTCACAAGGAAACCTGGATGAGCTTCTGAAATCTTCCTTTGCGTCTTCGACCCCTCAAAGCAAACCTTCCTTTGGTCCTTTCTGTCTTTTCCTGAGCATCTTGAAGCAAATCCTCCCAGCTCAGCTTCCTTGCCCTGCCATGTCACCCACTTCCTGATGCCTCTCCAATTCACCTCATTCCAATTTGCATAATTCCCAGCCACCATTAATCATTCTAATTAGCTGCAGCCAATGAACTGGAAGAGGGCAGGAATGCAGCATTTGATGTGGAGAAAGGGATTCAGTGTTGATACTCGGGCTAGGGAGAAACCAGCTTCTCTATAGCTGTGTCATGGAAGGCAAGTAATACCTACAGGTGTGTGCGTCTGTCACTGGTCCAACATCTCCTTTTCCAGTCTCATTGCAAGGGACATCTTTCTCAATTTCAATTGCACCAGTTTTGCATGGGATCTTGATTGAAGTTGTGTAGCGCGGCTGCTGGCTTGTAGGGTTGGCGTCGTGTGAATCCAGTTGGGGTGGGTAGGTTGGGGTTCAGTGCATCATGTGTTCTCTTCCTTCCCCCAATCCAAGTCAGAGGTGACATTCAACTGGTTCGGACCGGTTCGCCCGAACCGGTAGCAGAAATTGCGAGTGTCCCCGCCCACCCTGGCTCTACGGCATCCTATTTAGGCCCCCCTTTTTTTGCCAAAAAAGCGCATGTGTGGACAACTGTTCTCATGCACGGAGGTGGCGCATGTGAGCGAAGGTAGCATGCGCACACACGCTCACATTTGCAAACCGGTAGGGAAGGTAAGTGAATACCACTCCTGATCCGTGCGTGTAAACCAGGCTAAGTCAACTGTGCAAATCAAGCTTCTTGCTTTAACGGAGTTTCCACAATTGCTTGCCTTAATGTTTGTTTGTTTGTTTGTTTGGACTAAAGAAAGGCTGTCTAGAAATACCATACCTGAAAGAAAATTCCTCATCAACCATATTTTCATCTTAGTTTGTGGTATGAATTCAGACCGCACTCTGACACAGAACCGGTCCATAAGAATCTTAGCAAATGGATTCTCCCAACAGGCTAAGTAAGCTTTGTTAATATTTTGTGAGAGTGGTAGTGGCAGAGTGTATGTGGGAGGGGAATCTTTACCTTTACCTTTAAAACCCAGGAAATAGATGAAGCCGTGGACTAGGTGAAGCAAACTGCATGAATGTTGTGTAAATGGAGGCAATTGACAAGCCTGTTTATTTACTAACCACATTTATAACCCACTCTACCCCGACTGTGAAGTTCTCAAGGCAGTGTCCAAAAATAAGCCAAACATTATAAAAAGAAGGGATTCTAATACTCAAATCACCATATAGGATCGGCATAAGCAGTTCATCAGTTGGGATAGAGGGATAACAAAACAATTGTTACTTGTCTCCAAAGGTTAGCTAGACTGGGACTACCCATAACAAGGCAGGGAAGATGTTCCAGAGCATAGGTGGTCCTTATTTAGTGACTGCTTCATTTAGTGACCATTTGCAGGTGATGAAAGATAATAATTTTATGACCAGTCTTCACTTTGGCAGGAATAAAGGAAGGAATTTGTTCTCTTTAATGGATATTAACAAACCCATCATTTCCCTCCCTCTTAATTCTTCCAGAAATCCCTTCAAATCCCTTCTTTAACTCCCATATTTTCCATAATAAAATGCAAAAATTGTCAGTACAATTTTTTTTCTCCTTCTTTTAGCAATTGTCCCCAAAAGGTTTCCTGTCCTTTTTCTTGGGCTTATTTCTTAGTCAATGCTTAACTTTCAAAATGGACTCTGGGTTTATCTCTCTAAGGCTTCCGAAGCAGAAGCATGTTGCATTTACGATAGATTGTAAGAATCATTGTAAAATGCCATTTCCCCAGCATGCTTCCTTCATTCACCCTTCAGCAGTTTTGCGTCTCCTGGATATCTTATTCGCATCGACTACGATTGCTGAGGACTGAAGTTCTAATGCATTTGGATGGTACCAAGCTGAGGAAAGCTGTTTCAGCTTATGTCCTGTCAGGCCTTGAGGCTCCCATTGCTGAAGTCAGATTGTCCAAAACATTTTTATTTCAAAATAACTTGAAAGGGAAGTTTGAGGGCATGAAACAAAGCTTCCCAACCTATTGTCTTGTTCTGCCTTTGGAGCAAACTTTGGCTCTTCCAAGCCATGGAAATGGGGAAAAATGGAGAGAGGGGGGCACTTAAGAAATATGAAAACTAACTAACCAACTAACCAACAACTAACTAACTAACTAACTAACTAACTAAATCCATAAATCCATAAACCAATAAACGAATAAATAAATAAATAAATAAAGGTAGTCCTCAACTTATGACCACAATTGGGCCCAAAATTTCTGTTGCTAAGTGAGACATGGGTTGTGAATTTTGCTCCATTTTTTTGCCACAGTTGTTAAGTGAATTTGGCTTCCCCGTTGACTTTGCTTGTCAGAAGGTTGCAGGGGGCGATCCTATGACCACCAGGACAATGCCACCGTCATAAATATGAGTCAGTTGCCAGGTATCTGAATTATGATCGTGGGACCATGAGGATGCTCCGACGGTCATAAGTGTGAAAAATGGTCACGTCACTTTTTCCAATGCCGTTATAATGGCGAACGGTCACTAAATGAACTGTTGTAAGTTGAGGATTACATTACATACCCCCCCCAAAATGGGCTGTTGTAGCCTTGGAGATGGGTTGTCTTAAGGATTCGGAGAGCTTTATGGAGAGGTGAGAATGAAACAAGCTTTTCGGGATATTTTTGTTCAGTTGTAGATTACTCGGAATATTCCAAGAAAAAGGAATTAGTGCAGCGGTCATCAACTGGTGAGAAAATTTTGGTGGTCCGGAGAAAAATTATTTTCATTTTTTATATTGCACTAAATCAGGGGTCCTCAAACTATGGCCCCTGGGATGGATACGTGCATTGAACGTTTGTGTTGCCGCAGAGAGTCTCCCACTTCGGGGTCTTTTTGTGTGGGTCAGAGGTGGGGGAGAAATTCTGACTTGGGGTTTGCTTCAGCCTCCCGGTGCGGGGCTTTGGGCGAAGGCTGGAAGGAAGCACTGCTGGTGGCAAAGAGCCGGAGGGCCTCGTTCCAGTGGGACGGCATCATGGCCTGGAACTGGCTGATCATCTCAGCCCGCTGAGCCTCCAGGCGCCGGCACCTGGCCTTGCACTCCCTCAGGACTTCCCTCTGCTTGGAAAGCCTATGCTGGTAGTCCTCAATGAGGTGCTTCTGCTGAGCCTCCTTCTCGGTCAGATTCAATTTGAACTGAGCTGTTTTGCCATCTCTTTCTCATGGCCCGAGTCTCTTCTGGGAGAGGGGCGGTCTAGAAATCAAATAAAAGTTAAAAGATGGCGGCTGCTTAGCTCCAGCAACTGCTTCCTGTCGGGGCCCTAAGGAGCCCAGGTGGGGAGACGAGGAGTGGCCAGTAGAGGCTAGCAAGGCATCCCTCAATGTGAGTGACACCGAGTTGGCCATGCTTCCTAGCTACATGGCCACCTTGCCACGCCCACCCACCCGATCATTAGGCAGATCATATTAGTGGTCCGTGGGATTTAAGGTTATGAATTTCGTGGTCCCTGAGGTCCAAAATGTTGGTGGAGCTCTGCTTTAGTGGATCTGTTGAGTCCTAAGCTGGAGAGAAAGCACACTTCCCATTTAGTGCAAGCTGTAAGATGAAATGCACCAAGGCGTTTTGCACACTTACACTTTGTATAAAAACTAATTAATTCTAAGGTTTTTTTTTTCCTTTTTACATAAAAGAGCACCTGCTTTCCCTTCCTCGGGAGTATTCCGACAGTCAGATGGCTCTTTTCAAACACGGCTATGTTTGAAAACATAGCCTGGGGTTCAGAAAAAGAGGGAGAGAGATCAAGATGTGGAGGTCAAACTTACCCTGGCAGGTTAAAGGAGGTATTTGGGAGCAAGCTGATTAGTTCGCCTTCTGGCGAAGGGCTGATTTGTGCTTAATGTGCTAAACGTTGAGCTCAGAGATCCAAAGCAAGTGTGAAGGTGTTGAGCTTGGCAGAGGGGAGACGGTGAGAATGGCTGACAGTGATTGGTGGAAAGGAGCCTTGTGCTCTGAGGCATGAATTCCCATCTCCACAGCTTTGACCTTCCCGACTCCTTCAGGTAGAAAGGAATGGTCTTGACAGGCTGGTGGGAAAAGAAGGCAGGGAGCTGGGATGCACAGCGAGAGAGAGAGAGAGAGAGAGAGAGAGAGAGAGAGAGAGAGAGAGAGGAAGGGAGAGGGGAGTCCTTAGGAGTAAGCTGTTGCCCCTAGTTGGGGCATAGCTCTTCCTAAGATGTGGGCACCAGCTTATCCCTTTCCTTTTAAAACTTAGACATTCAAAGTTGGCGTAGAGAGATTTCTGGCACAAAGTAAAAACTCAGGTGGGGCACTAGAGAAGAAGAGAAAGAGAGAGGGGGGAGGGAGGGAGGGAGAGGGGTACAATAAGTTCTGGGAGCTTTAAAGAGATAGGGGGAAATCTTAATTCCTTGCTGGTATCTAGTGAGAACCTAGATTTTGACCATCAAGAAATGGCAGTTCTAAAAGTTGGCCATTATCTCTAAAAAACCAAATCTAATAGGTCGATGTTTGGCTTTGCAGGCTAATGTGAAGGATCGACTTGGTGAGATGAAGGGTGTGTGTGTGTGTGTTGTGTGTGTAGACAGATGTTGATCTAGAGCAGGGGTGTCAAACACAATTTCATTGAGGGCTGCATCAGGGTTGTGTTTGACCTCAGGGAGCTGGGGTAGAAGTGGCCAGCATGTCACTCATGTCGGGGGAAGAACCTATGATGGCTGGAGCGCTCTGCCAGTGAAAACGGCCTCCTGAGCTCCATTTTCAGCTTCAACAGCCTCCTGCAACTTCTCCCAGAGAAAACGGAGCTCGGGAGGGCTGCGCATGGCCCCAAGAGCTCTGTTTTTGCTGTCAGAGGCACCATGGGCTGGTCCTTCGCTGTTTCCAAGGCGGCCCCGTGGGCCAGATCTAAGCATCCCCCAGGCTGGATCTGGCTTGCGGGCCTTGAGTTTGACACCCCTGATCTAGAGAATGTCTATCCATACCTATCTATCCATCCTACCTATCTACCCATACTGCCTATCTATCCATCTATCCTATCTATCATCTATCTATCCATCCTACCTATCTACCCATACTGCCTATCTATCCAACTATCCTATCTATCATCTATCTATCCATCCTACCTATCTACCCATACTGCCTATCTATCCATCTATCCTATCTATCATCTATCTATCCATCCTACCTATCTACCCATACTGCCTATCTATCCAACTATCCTATCTATCATCTATCTATCCATCCTACCTATCTACCCATACTGCCTATCTATCCATCTATCCTATCTATCATCTATCTATCCATCCTACCTATCTACCCATACTGCCTATCTATCCATCTATCCTATCTATCATCTATCTATCTATCTATCTATCTATCTATCTATCTATCTATCTATCTATCTATCATCTATCTATCATCTATCTATCTATCTATCTATCATCTATCTATCTATCTATCTATCTATCTATCTATCTATCATCTATCTATCATCTATCTATCTATCTATCTATCTATCTATCTATCTATCTATCATCTATCTATCTATCTATCTATCTATCTATCTATCTATCTATCTATCATCTATCTATCTATCCATCCATCCATCCATCCATCCATCCACCCACCCACCCAGCCACCCATCCATCTATCTATTCATCCTATCTGTCTATCCACCCCATCCATCCATCCATCCATCCATCCATCCATCCATCTCAAAATTAAACTAAATCTAACCTGCCTTCCCCCCCCCATCTTGTTATATATTTGACTCACTAATCAATTCGGCACAAGAAACCACTGGCTGCCCTCTGACACCACTGGGTGAGATTGCCAGATCTCGCTGCTTTAGCAGAGTAAGGAAGATACTCAGAGATGATTCACACCCTGGTCAGTGTTTCTTTGCACTTCTACCATCTGGCAGAAGACATCAAAGCATAGCCAGCCGAACAAAGAGGTTTAAAGATAGTTTCTATCCTTGGGCTGTCAGACTTTTAAATACAACCACAATCACTCCTACGCTATTTTTTTCTTTTTCTTTCTTTTTTCATTTCTGTTATAATTTTGCACCAGTGAGGTTAAAACCAATTTCGTTGTATTTAAGTACAATGACAATAAATATTATACTTATACTAATGATGGGTCATTTTCCAGGCAGGAAGGATACAGAGGACCTCAATTTTTGGGGCTCCTAATTTCCTTACAAATCCCCATAAGGAAAACTACATTTCCCATAGTCCCCAACCTCTGGACTTTGTAGCATTCAAAGAGTGTCTACAGTAGAATAAGGGAAGCGAACAGCGGTGATGTGAGCCAGAGACAATTTTTTTGAAGGACAGGACCTCTCCGTGTGAGTGTTGTGGATGGAAAATGTTCACAGGCCCAGCCAACTAATTACCAACTTTGGCACCATCTCTCCTCCTCGCTGGTCACCGCTGAGTCACATTTCCAGCTTGTGGTTCTTCACACCAGCAGCAGTCGGTACAGAAGCCTGACAGAAGATGGAGTTGAGGAACTTCTTAGCGCCAGATAATGGTAACAAGGCCGTCAGTTGTTTTTTTTTTAAAAAAATAAAACAGAATCAGTTATGATGCTTTAAACAGCTTGGATCTTGGCAATCAGAGAGAGTGTCTATGCCAGTCTGAACCTGCCCAGACATTAAAGTCAGCAGCTTCAGGCCCTCTTAAAGATAGACCCACTTTCTGAGATTGTTTGTTTGTTATTCCCAATTTATGGAGTTAGGCTCAGCCCCTACTCCCTACTACTTACAGGAAAGGAATCAGGACTTTTATTTTATTTCAGTTTCATTTTTTTAAAATTTTATTTGGTTTGTCAAATGTGTCCAAGATAACAGGTATAAGTATAAGCATGGACATGAACAAGGGAAATGAGTACAAATAAATGGGGATAGTAAGACCGGGATGGTAGGTACGCTGGTGCGCTTATGCGCTCCCCCTTATGGACCTCTTAGAAGTAGGGTGAGATCCACAGTTAAAGGTTAAAGTTATGGGGGTTTGAGGATGTAACAACGGAGTCAGGTAGAGCATTCCAGGCGTTGACCACTCTGTTGCTGAAGTCGTATTTTCTGCAATCGAGTTTGGAGCGGTTTACCTTGAGTTTGTATCTATTGTGTGCTCGTGTGTTGTTGTGGTTGAAGCTGAAGAAGTCATTGACAGATAGGACGTTGCAGCAGACAATTTTGTGTATTGGGTCAAATTGTAGGCGGGGTATTCTAGGTCAGGGGTGTCCAAACTTGGGAACTTTAAGACTTGTGGACTTCAACTCCCAGAATTCCCCAGCCAGCCATGCTGGCTGGGGAATTCTGGGAGTTGAAGTCCACAAGTCTTAAAGTTCCTAAGTTTGGACACCCCTGTTCTAGGTTGTCCAAGCCCAAAATTTCGAGCCTGGTGCAGATAGGCCTTGTCAGTCTGAATTATGGGCAGTGTAAGAGCCCGTGGCATGTAGGAGTCAATGTGTTGATCATGGAGACCCAGGTTCACCCAAAACCACTGGTTTTGCGGGTCAAAATTGGACAAAGGAGTGCTTCTGGAGCTTCTAGAACAGGGATCTCCAAACTCAGCAACTTGGATGAGGACGGTAGGTGCAATAGATTTCAGAAGCACAGGGACTATAAAAAAGGGATGGGAGGAGGAGCTTACTCCTAAGGACTCCCCTCTCCCTCTCTCTCTGCCTCTCTGTCTCTGTCTCTGTCTGTCTCTGTCTCTGTCTCTGTCTCTGTCTCTGCCTCTGCCTCTCTGTCTCTGTCTGTCTCTCTCTCTGTCTCTGTCTGTCTCTGTCCCTCCCTCCCTCCCTCCCTCCCTCCCTCTCTCTCTCTCTCTCTCTCTCTCTCTCTCTCTCTCTCTCTCTCTCTCTCTCTCTCTCTCTCCAGAAGCACACACACATACTTTCCTGCTGATTGGTGGCTAGATTTAAGAACAACCAAGGTCAACCTGGCCTCACCATCCTTGAATTACCCAGGCACACTCAAGCACAAGAGATCAAACCATTTCAATGTTCAAATCTCTTTGGGAATGGGCGATGGGATCGAAGAATATCCACTCTACGTTTCATGCTTTCAGCCCTTAGCAACATTTCCTAGATCGGTCTGTTTTTTTTTACTTCTTTCTTTTAGTCTTAGGTCACCAAGAGGGATTGTTACAAGCAGAACATTTCCTGGGAGTAGAGCACAAAAGGGGGAATTGCAATTCCGTTTCCACTGTGGGTTTCCTGTAAGTTTAAACACAACTCAGGAAGAAGCTAAGTTAGCATTAATATGGATTTTTGTCTTTCTGCGTGGGATTTTAACGTGTTTTGCAAAGCAGGAGCTTTTTTTTTTTAATTGTGCAGAAAATGGATTAATACAATAATTAGGCTTAATGTGCAGAGTGAAAAATGATTAGGATCAGCCGGTGAACGAGGCAGTGACTCAGTCCTTCAGGGATTTTGCTGCCTGGAAATATTGTCCTAGTGATTGAAGTCAGAGGTCAAGGAAAAAAGGAGGCACTTAAAGAATATATATATAAGGAAACACCAGGGGGGAGAATAACAACACCCCCCCCCCAATCAATAGGAGAGGGAGATGTATGCTGACAGTGTTGAAAATGAAGGATGTTGTGTAGTTTTATTGTGCTTTGAATTTCTACTCCCACAGGACTACTTCCATTGGGAAAAAAAAGAAAAGACAGGAATTCATTTTTTTAAAAAAATATGTTTTATTAATGCATTTTTTAATAAACATAAAAAGTTCCATATCTTATTGAATAGCGTGTTGTCTGGACACAGTAGCAATCCAACAATAATAATCATAATAAACGTGTCAATATTAATCACAAAGTAGTAGTACAATTAGTTTACCCATTGCAAAATTTTCAATACAATTTTTTTAAAAAAATATTTTTTATCTTTTTAAATTTCTAAACTCTGGTTTCTGTGAGTTACCCGTTGGTAATACAAATCCCGTATTAACGAGTATTCGGTTTCTTCGTTTTCTTTTCTTTTAAATGTCAACCTATCCATCTTGGCACATTCTAATATATATATTTTATATATGATTTTACGGAACTGAAATTTTAGTTTGGAGCCTTAACCGCTTCTTGTTTTACTGAATTCTGTATGAACAGCAATCCTGGATGGGGTTATACAGTAATTTAGTCTACGGGTAGTTCTCCATTTACGACTGGCCATTTAGTGAGCATTGAAAGTTACGATGGGTCTCCCTGGTGATACGTAGGAGCTGGTTCTGAAGTTCCAACTGCCGCTCTTCCTCCGTGGACACATGAGCACATCACCGACCATTTGCAATGTCCCATAGTTACGTGACTGCATTTTAATTATTTCCAGTTTTGGGCAAAACCAGCATGTTGCAAGCTATATTCTCCTATTACAAGAGGCAACATTGGCTGAGGATTCTGGGTTTTAAATTAGAGAAAAAACTGGGTTTTTTTCCCCCATGACATCAATCTTCAATTCTGTTGCTCCCAGCAGCCCACACAATTCAGCAGAGGATTGGACTAGAGGACCTCCAAGGTCCCACCTGAATCTGCTATTTCTGTTTCTATTACAAATGTGTTGCTGAACTTTGATGACCAAATAATATTTGGGGCAAGGTGATTCTTTGCTCTCTTTTTTTTGAAGACACTACGTCCCCACCATCAATTGTTTGCTTCACATACTTATTATGGGGGAAAAAGCCCCCTCCAATCTACCCCTCTAGAAAACCTCAATAACCACTACCACCCCTCCTCCCAATGTTACTGCAGGATTATCAGAGACAAAGGAAAGCTGACGGTTTAATATCTTTGCCAATAAAAGGCATCTTTCCTTGAAAAGGAGCATGGGAAGTCTAAGCTAAGATGTAATCATCCTAAACAAGTATTTCTGAATCCCTGCGGAATAAATTTTCCCCACCATTGTGCAAATTCAGCTGTCCGGTGAATCACTTGGATTGGGCATTCCAGAAGGGACAGTGCAGCTTTCTGAATCTTGGCATATACCTTTCTTTCTTTCTTTCTTTCTTTCTTTCTTTCTTTCTTTCTTTCTTTCTTTCTTTCTTTCTTTCTTTTCTTTTCTTTTCTTTCTTTCTGTCTGTTTGTCTCTCTTTCTTTCCTCTCCTCTCCTGTCCTCTCCTTTCTCCTTTTCTTTTCTTTCCCTTTCCTCCTCCTTCCCCTCCTCTTCTTCTTCTCTTCCTCCTCCTCCTCCTCCTCCTCCTCCTCCTCCTCCTCCTCCTCCTCCTCCTCCTCCTCCTCCTCCTCCTCCTCCTCCTCCTCCTCCTCTTCTTCTTCTTCTTCTTCTTCTTCTTCTTCTTCTTCTTCTTCTTCTTCTTCTTCTTCTGTTTCCTCTTCCTCTTCTTCCTCCTCCTCTTCCTCTTCCTCCTCCTCCTCTTCTCTCCCCCCCCCCAGCACTTGATGGGGCACATCCAGACCATCTAATCATCATCGGATGCCACAGTCATCACATCAAGTGTCTGACATGCCTGGTTGAGCCAGACCTTGTAAAGTACAAATAGTGCAGCTTATCTCTTCTGCCACAAAAGCCTTCTGGGTCTGAACTTTTGAGATTGCCTTCAGAACAGGATTTTGACTTGATTGGCTGGCCAGCCAAGTTTGGAGGGTGGGGCTTGTATATTCTTTCCTTCCCTTCTTTCAGCGAAGAGCCTTCAGCAAAGCAGGTAATTTAGCATCTCCATAAGCAAAAACAGACCTTAATTCTAGAGTATCCCATCGCATTATCCCTACAGCCAGATTTGGCTTCTGGGTCTTCATTCCATTCTTCAAACCTGACCTGCTCACTTACTCTTGCTGTCCTTACTCCTCCTTTGAAGTCTTCTCACCTTCAGGCTGCAAGGAGCCTTGTGTAAGAAAAGCAGAATAGAATACGGGGTAGTTAGGTACTCAACTGCTTTGAAACTCATCTAATTTGATCATCAACACATTTTAACATGAAATTTTTGTCCCAGTACTCGTCATTTGCTTGGTATTCAGTGCAAAAGCTAGCGCTTGTCAATGTCAACTGCCTAGTGGACTCACTAAGTTATAATCTTATGGGAAAAAATTGTTTGGTGCTCATCGTTTTTCGTACTCATCGTACCGCCTGGAACCAATTAACCTTGAGTACCGAGGTACCACTGCAGTGCTTCTCAACCTTTGTGATATGTTGAAGTTCAACTTCCAGAATTCCCCAGCCAGTTGGCTGAAGAATTATGGGAGTTAAAGTCCAAATAACTTCTGGATGTTGAAGTCCATATAAATCCACATACAGATAGGCCTGGCCTTACAACCACTTGTTTGGGAGACTGTTCAAAGTTACAATGGCACTGAAAAAATGGATTTACATCCTGTCCCCATACTTGCAACCATTGACTTGATCCATGCAGTAATCGAAAACAAGGGTGGGGAACTATGGCCCATTTAGGACTTGTGGACTTCAGGAATTCTGGGAGTTGAAGTCCATAAAAGGGCCATAGTTCCCCACTCCTGATATAGAAGATACCTACAGTGGTGGGATCCAGCCAGTTCGCACCTATTCGGGATAACCGGTTGTTAACTTTCTAAGCAGTTCAGAGAACCGGTTGTTGGTAGAAATCTCCTTTTGTTTTTGTCCCCACTTTCCAGGGCTAATTCTGTAAGGAAGGCAGGAAGGAAACGTTCTGGTGTTCTTTCTAGCCTAATCTTTATTTCCCTGCTTACAGAAACTGCCTCTCCGGTTAACCCTTATTACATTGTCACAGCTAAGGCGAAGTGCCCATCGACGTGAGTGACGTTGAGTTGGCCACGCCCACATGGTTACATGACCAGCGAGCCATGCCTACACAGCTGGCCATTAGGGCAGAGAACCAGTTGTTAAATTATTTGAATCCCACCACCTGTACCTCTCATTCTTTCCAACAATCCAATTTGGAGCCAAGCTTCATTTGGGATTGGCTTCATAGACATACTCCTGCCATTTATTTATTTTTTCAGCAGCCATGGGCAAATGTTTTTGCACAGCTTTCCCGCAGAGTTTCTTTTTCTTTTTCCTCTCTTTCGCTTCCCAGTTTAGCCCACAGCCCTGAGATTATCTAGAAGTCTCTTATTTAAGCATTAGCCAAGCTTGACCTGCACTTTTCAAGAGGTATCTAATTAGTCATTGTCGGGGGGGGGGGGGAAGAGAGATGCTGGGTAGCATTATTTTGATCATATTTCTTTATAAATTAACCTGATTTGCGCTTCCAGGAGTTACATGAAAATGAGAGCCTGGCTTACATGTAATTTTGGCAATCTATTCTGAGCTAAAAATGCTTATTTTTAGGATCAGGTTTGTGTGTGTTTGTGTGCCTGTGTGTGTGTAGGGGGAGGTGTATTACTTGTTACACTCCTATCCGAGATACCTATATTTTGGAATAGTGTGCTACTCTAAATGCATATTTTAAGGAAGGATATGTGCAAACGTCTGCAGCTTTCGGGTAAAATTCCTCCAAGGTTAACTGTTTCAGATAAAGACGTATGAAAATGCAAAAAGGGGAGGAAGATAAAAATGTTCAGGCATCAGATTTGAACGGCGACACGAAGCCGCGGGGCGAGAGCCTCCATCGCCATAGGGCGCAATATCATCAGTACATCGATGGCGCCCAATTATATCCTTCTGCCCTCGGCAAATTAAGCAATGCTGTGAACGTCTTATCCCAGCGCCTGGAGGTTGTGAAGGCTTGAGTCGGGGGGTAGCAGGCTTTAACTGATTGCTGGCAAGGCTGAGTAGCTTTCATTTGGGGGGGGATTTCCTCCAGTTCAGGACCATGCCAAACAGACCCATTACACCAGGGGTGTAAAACTCAAGGTCCAGGGGACGGATCCGGCCTCCAGTGAAAACGGAGCTCGGGAGAACCACCCGAGGCCCTCTTGAGCTCTGTTTTCACTGGCAGAGGGCTGCAGGAGGCCATCGTAGCTGAAAACAGAGCCCGGGAGCCCATTTTCACTGGCAGGTTGCTCAGGCCACCCTAGGTGCCCCCTGACATGAGTGACATTGAGCTGGCCATGCCCCACAGCCCCCCCAAGGTCAAACACAACCCTGATGCAGCCCTCAATGAATTCAAGTTTGACCCCCCTGCATTTATACGGTCTGGGGGGGGGGGGTTCCTTCTTCACTTGTGATTCATGTTCAAAGAGCAAGTGACGGTTGTGGCTAGGTGGAATGGGGCAACTCACCTCAGCCAACCTGACACTGTCAACTCGTCCGTCAACTCGGCATGGCCCTCCTTTGGTTTCCTTTCTTTAATAGCAATAGCACTTAGACTTATATACCACTTCACATTGCTTTTACAGTCCTCTTTAAGCGGTTTATAGAGCCAGTATATTGCCCCCAACAATCTGGGTCCTCATTTTACCCACCTCGGAAGGATGGAAGGCTGCATCCACCTTCAGCCTGGTGAGATTTGAACTGCCGAACTGCAGTCAGCCTGCAGTCAGCAGAAGTAGCCTGCAGTACTGCACTCTAACCACTGCACCACCTGACTGTATTCCGCTATTTTTTTGATATTAGTGCAATTCTTGTCCCACAGCAAGTTGTCTATGGTGAGTTGGCCATGGTGATTAGGCTATGGTGAATTCCCCGTGGCACGTTGTCGTAGACCTGTGGCTAGGAGGGTTTTTGTAAAGCTTCGTGTTACGCTCCAGTTGTACCCATTCAAAGCACCAGGAGGCTTTGTTCGTGGTCCTTCATGGCGTGGTCACATCCCGGATAGACTGTTGCAATCTTACCCGTTTCTGTGTAGCTACCCAAGCTTGCATAGTTTCACCTCCCGTGAAAATTATCTTTGTGAAACTTTCTGCTTTTGCCATCTCTTGGTGGGGTGGAGGGGGGGGGGAGACAGTTCTTCACAGCCCAATGTTCACCCTGTCTTCTGATGTTGTGTCTTTGCCTGCCTAGGGTTGCTGGTTCGAGGTGCAGATTTCAGTCAGCCAGCTGACAATTACACAGTTTGCCAAGGGGACAACGCAACGCTAAGGTGAGCTTCTTCCTGCGACACCAAAATTGCATGGCGTAGGCGTGGGCCTCAGATTTTCCCTGCTGGAGTTCTGCAGTGAGCTTTTCGTGTGGGTTAATTAGTTTGGTTCCTTCGGAGTCTGTACACTTTTGCACATAGGAACTTCACCCAGTATTCGAAACTTACTGTCAGCATCCCAAGTATCATGCAAAGTTAAATCAGAGTCCAAGGCAAAACTTTCCTTAAAGTTCCAATTTAATAAGTCAGACATCTTAGCACATCGGTGGAATTCCAACTCTGATTTGCTTCCTGGAATTCCACCCAGTTGAAAGTTCATGATCTTATGCCCACACCCCATAAATCCGTCACATGGTCCAATCTTCTTCTTCCACGCTGGCATCTACATCCCTCTGGTTCCAGTCAGGTGTCAAGGTGCGGAGACAAAAGATGACCTTGGCTTCGAGAAAAGAATGACAACAACACATTCCACAATTCTACTCCTTTCTATTCCCCCCTCCCAACTACTACACTAATGAAACAGCATAGGAGAATAATAGAAAGTGTGGCAGGCCAAAGATCCTAAAAGGAACATAACTACAGGCCTGACACTTACTTGACTACATCACAGTCTGAAATTAGATGAACAGAGTTGGACGGGACCTTTTAGGTCATCTAGTCTAACCCCCCGTCCAAGGATCACATGTCCTTGGGGATGCTGCCATGGTTGTAAGTGTGAAAAATGGCCATAAGTCATTTTTTGTCAGGGTCATTGTGACTTCAAACGGTCCCTAAATGAACCGTTGTAAATTGAGTTCTACCTGTAGTCAGCCATCAGTGAGGCAGGCAAACAGCTGGAGCCTGTTCTCAGTGTGCGCATGCGCAGAGTTGCCACAGGAAGGGAACAGCTTAAGAACAGGGGTCAACTTGGGAGTAAGGCCAGACGATGAGTGGCCCATCCCAGAGGAAATAAAAGAGGAGCGAAAGGGGAGTGGAGTTTGCAGGAGACAATTAGTTCGTTTAATTGATTCGTGACTCCCCAAGATTCCTTGCCAAGTTTTTGCAGATCTCGGCCTGGCAGCTCTCCAAGCCAGAGAAGGTCTGTGACTGTCAATCCTCCCTTGAAAGACTTTGCTGGCTGCGAATGAGCAGAATTCACAGTCAATTAATAAAAGGGTTTTTTGTCGGGACCAGGAGTTTGCTTCATGCTCTTGGGAAGCCTCAGTCAGAACACTGGTTTCTGTTTTCTGATTTAGCCCTCCCTTTCCCCACCTGTGTTTCACCATAGCGTCTTGCCTCGGTTTAAATAAAAGATAGCCCTGTGGCCAAATGCATGATTACCTGCCTATAATGCATTAATAGCAGCCAGCAATGACTTACAAAATGGCTAATAACTCTGTCAAGAGCAACATAAATTTACCTGGCCTTGATTTTAATACTCTTGCAATCTTTCAGAATGAGAACCGTTTCCCGTGTCTGGGGGAATACAATTCCCTCAGCCCGCACGACCGTCACCATTATATGGTGCTTAGCGGAGCTTTTATTTTATCCATTTAGCCTGCAACCCCCTTTCTGTAAGTGTTTTCTGTTCTTCTTTGTTTTCCCCCCAACCGCATAGGATTGGTTTCTACAGGCTGCCAAGCCGTGATGTGGTTGGTTTATAGTTTAATACGGTGTGAGAAACGTCCGCTTGGAGAATTCTGGGAGAATTCTGGGAGTTGAAGTCCGTACATCTTAAAAGTTCCCAAGGCTGGAAAAAACACTGTCTTATAGCTATCAGAGAAGGATCCACAAAAAGGATCCTCACCTAGAATAAGAGAATGTTTAGATTGAATTCTCTTTGATGGGTAATCTATCCTGTCAGTCATCCGTTCCACAAATCCCAAGTTCATTTTAAAAAAATATATATGCAAAAAGTCCATAAGGGGTTTCCAGTCATCAATGTCTTTTCTCTAATCAAATAAGTTAGTTTATTCAACTCAGCAAAATCTGTTAATTTCACCAATTAATATCTCCATGGTGTGTAGTGTCCTCCCTCCCCCTCACTCTTTCTAATGGACCAGACCCTTCATCTGTTCAGCCCTAAACAATGAATGAATTAGAATCTTGGTTCTTTCCCCAGTGGGTGGGTCGGTCCTTCCTTCCTTCCTTCCTTCTCAATCCATATCAAAGCTCTTTATTGCTGGATTTGCCTCAAAGTCATGGAGATGCAAATAACCAGGCCACTCTCCTCCTCCTCCTCTCTTGATCTTCCTCAGAATGGTCCCGGTGTTTGTCAAACTCAACGGCTTTAAGGTGAATGGATGTCAACTCCCAGAAATACCCACCTCAGCTATGCTGGGATTGGAAGTCCACCCAGTCTAAAGTCACCAAGTTTGAGAAACATGGTCTACACAAGCAGGCTTCTTTTTAAGCTCTCAGAGGAAAATGTCACCATGATATCTTGACCTCAGGTGTGAGGTCTTCCAACACCACCATTTTTTAAGGGGCAGGATTTCTCTACTGTATTTTCTACACGGCATACTGTGTGGTACTTTATTTAGTGCCTCCAGATGTCTCTTCCACAAGGCAGTTATCCCACCTCCACCCACACTAGAAGCTGTGAGTCAGCATGCCAACATCCTGTCTCTTGCCATTTTTTCATTGCCCGGTTTTTTTCCCCCTCTTCTCCTCTCCCTCCTTCCTTCCCTCTTCCCTCTTCCCTCTTCCCTCCCCCTCTGCCCCGCCGTCCCTTTCAGCAACCTGCACTGTACTGGATTCCCCAGCCTGAATCCGTGGCGACTCTGACCTACTTCCCAAGACTTCTCTGATCTAAGGGGTTTTGTTTTTTTTGCGGAATAAAAGAAGGAGGAGGAGATGAAGTCTTGAGTTTGTAGGAACGGAAAAAGGGGAAAGTGCTGTGTCGGTGGCTTTCAATATTCTATGAACCTCAGGAAGAGAGGCGGGAGCCCTTAATCCCATTTCCCAGGGAAGACTTGCCTGGTTCAGTTAGATCTCAGATCATCCTGCTGTTGAAAATGGATGAAGACCGTAGATGCCAGTAGATTTCATAAATGCGAGGACTATACAAAGGGGCCGGAGAGGCTCTATGTTGCCCACCCTGGTTTAATCCATCATTCTGTGTGTCAACACAGTGTACCAAGTGCTGCATAGATCACCTGTCTCCAAACTTGGCCACTTTAAGACTTGTGGACTTCAACTCCCAGCATTCCTTAGCCGGTCATTCTGGCTGATGAATTCTGGGAGTTGAAGTCCACAAGTCTTAAAAGTTGCCAGGTTTGGAGACCCACTGCCCTAGAGAAACTCACACTATGACGGTGTCATGAAAATAGCTATTCCAGCCATCTTCTTTCTCCAACTGGTGTTGATATTTAGCAATATCCTCGCAAGTTCCATAGTGGTGCACTAGGAGAAGAAGCTAATTTGCCTTTTGTCAGTGCCAGAGTAGCTGCCCATTAAGGAAACTGGATATCCCTAATTTCTATGATAGCTTGTTGCCTCTTTGTCTGCCTGACTCCTTATTTCACAACCTTAGCCATTTTAAAGTGTGTGGACTTCAACTCCCAGAATACCACAGTCAGCAGAATTGAAGTCCACTCATGACCGAGGTTGGGAAGCACTGCTCTAGATCAGTGTTTCTCAAACTTGGCGACTTTAAGTCCTGTGGACTTCAACTCCCAGAATTCCCCAGCCAGCTATGCTGGCTGGGGGATTCTGGGAGTTGAAGTCCACAGGACTTAAAGTTGCCAAGTTTGAGAAACACTGCTCTAGATTAACGCATATCCCTTTAAAGACACTGGAATAAAATGATTGAGGAGACAGTCAGACCCTCTGACTCAGTTCCTCCCCTTCAACTCATCTGCTCTCCTATGGGGCCTCCTATGGCAACTAAGCTTCCATCCTTTGCCCTCTGTCGGGAGCTAGAAGATAAATGGTGTGCCAGGATTGGTTGGGCAGAGGAGTTGGATTAGGAGAAATCTCACAGCCCCCTTTCTTGGTACTTTAGAAGACATGTAAATGAGTTGACAATGGGTCTGGTCAACCCTCTATCCCAAGGTGTCAAACGCAAGGCATCCAGCCCGCAGGGTGCTTAAATCCAGCCCATGGTGCCAGCCTGGAAATATCAAAGCACCTGCCTGCGGTGCCTCTGCTGGCTAAAATGGGCCTCATGTGCCCCCCGGGGGGCTGGCAGAGTGCTGCAGGAGGTGTCTACCCCATCTCCCCCCCACCACTCTCCCCCCCACCAGCCCACAGAGAACTACAATGCTGATCCAGCCCTCAAAGAAATCCAGTTTGACACCCCTGTTCTATCCCATTGTTTTTCAACCTCAGCAACTTTAAGCTGCGTGGACTTCAGTTCCTAGAGTTCCCCAGCCAGCATGACGAATTCTGGGAGTTGAAGTTCACGCATCTTAAAGTTGCTGAGGTTGAAAAACACTGCTGTATCCACTAGGTTAGAGAAATCTTTGAGAAAGGGCAAGACTTAGAGGAGGGAAATACCTGTGGACCTACCTGTCATCTAGCCTGACATTAATACCTGAGAGAGTTCTAGAGCTGAATCATAGCGCAATGTATCTCTCGGCGCTGTGAAAACCATGTGGTGATTTTCAGAAGTCAGCATGGATTTGTCAAGAGCAAGTCTTGACAGATTAACTGCCTTTCATTTATTTATTTTTTTGATTGAGTATCTCCCTGAGTAGATAGTGGGGTTGTTGGGAACGTAATATATCATGACTTTGGTAAAGCATTTGACAAAGTACCCCATGACATTCTTAGCAAGATGATTAAGTGGGGTTTGAATGGCATGGCAATTATATAGAGCTGTAACTCGCTAAAACTCATACGTGCTCATCGGTGGTTACTCATCCCGTGTGGGAGGAATCAATTGGAGATATTAAAGGAGTGCCACAAAGTTCATTTCTAGGACCAGTCATCTTCAACATTTTCATTCGTGACTTGGATAAAGGGGGTGAAGAGAACACTTTTCAAATTTCTTGGAACAAGGAAGATATTGTGGACGCACACACAACCCACTATTCCAGGATTCAATAGACATTTGTATTCAAAATGAGCACAACGTTGCACAAATACCTGGAGGAAGGGGAGGAATATCTTGGCTTTGAACCAAAAATATTGGTGGAATATTTTTGTCCAAGTGATGGACATTAAGGATCCACAGCTGAAAAGGCCTGTTCTTTACTGTACAACTGCCTCAGTTTGCAACACTGAGTACATGGTAGTAGTATTTGAGGATAACTGTAGGAGAGGACCAGTCTGAGACTAAGGGAGACATCAATGCATTATCAGTCTCGAATCCCTTCCTATCCCCAAGAAATCTAAGTCCATTCCACCTTGCATTCCATTGACTCTTATCTGCCGCCAACTTGCTTTGACCATTAGTAGTTCAGATTCTTGCAGAGAGCTTTAGCATACAATAAACTTGTGTATTCATCTGATCTACCTGGATTTCCTTGGGGCTTGACAGTGACCAAAGAAACGAGGCAGATAATAAAGCAAGGGCCTCCCTTGAGATAAAACTTATCTTTAAAGAAAAGGAAGTGGAAAGAACTGCATGATTTCCCTAAATGGCTAAGTTTGAACCTGTAAGGTCTGGGACTCTAACCTCTTTTTCTTCAAGGCACACTTCTGGCTGGGTGCTTGGCTTTAGAGCTGCGTTGTGTCACGAGAGAGCAGCAGCAATAGCGCTTCGGTCATATTTGGGGCCAGCCCTGATTGGAAAGGGTGAATTCCACGTCTTTTCTCCTTGAAGCTCTTTTCCCATTATCTTTACGGGTGTTTGTCCAATCTGCGTCTGACAGTTGTCAGGGACCAAGAAATCAGATGACTTAGTGCCCTTTGCCTTCAAGCAAGAGAAAAAACATTTAAATAATTAAATCTTCCATCTCGGAGCAGCAGGGCAGTGACAGCGTGTCTGTAGAAATTAGGGGGCCTAGCCGGCTGGTGAGAAGCCAGGCCACAAGGTGGTTGGGAGGGTCAGGGGGAGGCGGTGGGAGGGAGCATCCAAAGCCTGGTTGAAAGAGGTTGCATTTGAAGGAGTCCTTGTAGACACAGCAGGTTCACAAAACGTTAGGACATTGTCGTCTCCTTTTTATATTGTTGCCTTTTAATTTTGTTGTCACTACGATCAGCGGTGGGTTTCACCTTTTGTTACCACCATTTCGGAAGCGCTCCTTCCACACATGCGCCAGCTCTTCCATGCCTGTGCTTTGCTGGCGCGTGCACCTTCTGCGCATGCATCCGGCCTCAAAGACATGCCTAAATAGGATGGGAAAGAGCTGGAGTGGGTGGGCAGGGCCACCCACGATTTCCGCTACCGATTCCGGTGAACCGGTCCAAACCAGGCATGAAATCCTATTTTCTTGGCTAGCGGTTTGGAGCACATGCACATTTCTGGGCATGTTCAGGACCTTCTGCGCAGGCGTGATGACATCAGCTTGGCCACCACTATGGGTTCGGCTGAACTGGTGATGGCGTCAGTGCCATCACCACTGCCGGTTTGGCTGAACGGGTGTGAATTGGCAGAATACAACTTCTGGTCCGAACCGGCTCAATACCACCTCTGACTACAATGTAGAAAAGATGTGGAGACTCTGGAGAGAGTGCAGAGAAGAGCAACAAAGAGGATTAGGGGACTGGAGGCTAAAACATATGAAGAACGGTTGCAGGAACTGGGTAGGTCTAGTTTAATGAAAAGAAGGACTAGGGGAGACATGAGAGCAGAGTTCCAATATTTGAGGGGTTTCCACAAAGAAGAGGGGAGGGGTGTCTTCCTTTCTTTTTCTTCTCTTGCACTTTGAGCTTTTCCTTCACTGACTTTGTTGTTCTTTCCTTTTTTCTCATTTTATATTAGTTAGCATTTGTTTTTATCTTGTTTTTTAAATCATTAATAAAATTAGAGAACAGATGCTATAATAACATGGGTTTGGGGACTTCAAAGAGCATGGGGGAGGCACCCAGAGGTTTTCCCATGCCCTGAGAAGAACCTGGAGTTACGATGCTCTTTTCTATTCCTTCCTGTCTTTCCTAAAGGGGGAGAGATACATCCGTCCCTCAGGGCTAAAAATGGGCTGATTTTTACAACTGATTGTAAGTGGAGTCATGTGTAATTGAGAAAACCTTGCCCCACTATGATCTACTACATTTTGATCCATGATAGGACGGCTATGATTTGGGGAGGCTAACTGAAGAAGTGTGTTGCACAAATTAAAATAATTGTGGCCGATTCAGCTATGGCTTACACGATTATTTCACAAGAGATCCTTCAATTAAACCATGATTCAAAGCATTTGAGGTGGAAAGCCAATCTGTTTGCTTTTTCTCTTCTGTTCTCCTGGTCCTCACTCTTCCACCCAAAGATGGTTCTTTTTCCAAAAAATAATTGGAGTTTCTTGTTTCTTTTTCCTCTGAAAACATTTCACATCTCATCCAAGAAGCTGCTTCAGTTCTAACTCAGAAGAAGCTTCTTGGATGAGAAGCAAAATGTTTTCAAAGACAAAAAACAAACAAACAAGAAAGCCCAGTTGTCCTCAGGAGAAACAAAAACACCTTTGAGACAAGCATGACCTGGATGGTTGAGACTCTCCATAGACACTCACTCTTGTTCCTTCTGCCTCCCCTTCTCTACAGCTGCTACATAGACCAACAGGTGACGCGTGTGGCTTGGCTGAACCGTTCCAACATCTTGTATGCTGGCAACGACAAATGGTCCATTGACCTGCGAGTGCAGCTTCTCCAGTACAGCCCCTCTGAGTTCAGCATCATGATCAGCCACGTTGATGTGTATGACGAAGGGCTCTACACGTGTTCTTTCCAGACCCAGGACAAGCCTCACACCTCGCAGGTGTACCTCATCGTACATGGTATGGGTGCAAGAAAAGGGGGGGAGGGTCTGGAGCACCTCCAGGCAACGCTTTGCACAAATCACCTCTCGGATGTCACCCTGTTGAGAAACTGAGCTAGCTTGATTCTGTCCAGCGATGCTGTTCATGAAATTGCAATGGGTGGAAAGTCTTGTTTTTTTAAGATGTTTCCTTGCAATATTTCTTCTGCCAACCTAGCAGTTCGAAAGCATGTAAAAATGCAAGTAGAAAAATAGGGACCACCTTTGGTGGGAAGGTAACAGTGTTCCGTGCGCCTTTGGTGTTCAGTCATGCCGGCCACATGACCACGGAGAGAGCGCTGGCTCTTCGGCTTTGAAACAGAGTTGAGCACCGCCCCCTAGAGTCAGGAACGACTAGCATATACACTATATTGCCAAAAGTATTCGCTCACCTGCCTTTCCTCGCATATGAAGTTACTGTAAGTGACATCCCATTCCGAATCCACAGGGTTCAATATGACGTCGGTCCACCCTTGGCAGGTATAACAGCTTCAACTCTTCGGGGAAGGCTGTCCACAAGGTTCAGGAGTGTGTTTATGGGAATTTTTGACCATTCTTCTAGAAGCGCATTTGTGAGGTCGCACACTGATGTTGGACGGGTTTATGTGGCCTACCGCTTCGTGGCTGAGTTGCTGTCGTTCCCAAACACTTCCACGTTCTTATAATACAGCTGACAATTGACTGTGGAATATTTAGGAGCGAGGAAATGTCACGACTGGATTTGTTGCATAGGTGGTATCCTATCACAGTTCCACGCTGGACTTCACTGAGCTCCTGAGAGGGACCCCTTCTTTCACAAATGTGTGTAAAAACAGTCTGCATGCCTACGGACTTGATTTTATACACCTGTGGCCATGGAAGTGATTGGAACACCTGACTGTGATTATTTGGATGGGTGAGCGAATACTTTTGGCAATATAGTGTATGTATGAGGGGAACCTTTACCTTTAACAATATTCCCATAAGGTCTTCTGCTCCGGGCAACAAGGGTGGCTGGCATGCTTGGCAGATTGTTCTCATCGCTATCCGCTAGGTATTTCCTGTGCAACCAGATCAATGTGCATATGGGAAAGGATGTGGTACCTTCTCTCTCTTTTCGCTAGAGTGGTGGTGAGGCCGTTTTTGTTATTTTGAGAGGAGCAGGAGTTCGAGATATGACATGCTTGGCAAGCACTTATGCGTCAGCCAGAGGAACCCTGACTAACTCAGATAAGTTCTCCAAATTTCAAAGCCGGGGAAGGCAAAGAGGATGAGGGATTTGCTTCAAGCTGCTTTTGAGAGATTGGGGAAGGGAAGCGGTGTAATGTGGAACTGCCCCGATTCCAAAACTTGGAAATGTTGTGTCCAGATAAGACTTTATGGTGCAATTGTCCTGTTTTGTTTCATGGAATTTTACTACCGAAGGGAGAGAGAAAAATATTCCAAATGACATTGTCTCTCATATCTAACTGAGCATTCTGAGAGTTGAAGTCCACAAGTCTTAAAGTTGCCAAGGTTGGAGACTCCGGTCCTAAGGTGTGATTCACATCACAGGGTAAACTCTCAGGCCAGATCCGCAAAACCGATGCCTATATCGTTTTGGACTCCTCCCATAAACTATATGATGAGGTGGGATTCACTTACCTTCCCTACCAGTTCGCAAATGTGAGCATGCTCATCTGCTCATGTGCACCGCCTTATGTGCATGTGCAGTGCTCACACATTACGTCGGAGTGAGTGGGCAGAGCTTCCCGTAGCCACCACTCACCCGAACCGGAGAGAACTGGCTGAACACCTCTGGCATAGGCTCATCTGACTGGCCAATCCAAATTAGCCAGTTCCAAAGTAGTCTAGTAAAAAAAAAGTTGTGTGAACCCAGACAAAGGATCTGTAGAGAAATAGCTCATCTCCATCTATAAATTCCCAAAGAAGTGGGTGTGTAGTTTGGCCTCAGAGAACTCAAGTCTCTTCCCAGCTGCCAAAACCATCTAAATTTCTTCTTCTTCTTCTTCTTCTTCTTCTTCTTCTTCTTCTTCTTCTTCTTCTTCTTCTTCTTCTTCTTCTTCTTCTTCTTCTTCTTCTTCTTCTTCTTCTTCTTCTTCTTCTTCTTCTTCTTCTTCCTCCTCCTCCTCCTCCTCCTCCTCCTCCTCCTCCTCCTCCTCCTCCTCTTCTTCCTCTTCCTCTTCCTCCTCCTCCTCCTCCTTCTTCTTCTCTGTCTCTCTCTCTCCCTTTTCACTTTCTTCCACGATTCCAGGCGCCTCCAGCCTTTCTGCCATATTAGCAAAAGCCACAACTGCAACACTATGCACCCCCTAATTATAGTCCCATGTGTCCCCCTTTCTCCTAGTTGCTGTCAGCCGGGAAGCTGCTACAATACAAACTGATTGGGCCCAGTCTGGGATAAGCAACCTGCAGATTAAGGAAACAGCTGTTCTCCTTCTCCCATAGCTCTGCCACTGCAGACACAACCCCAGTTTATCATGAAAACAATGTGGATCGTTAGGCCCAATCTGGGGAAGGGGGATGTATTTTTTTTTTCATTGACGGAGGGGGGGGAGTCTTCTTCCGCTGCAACAGGGAGGGGAGCCCAAAGCATCCCGTGCTGAGATTTGTGGAGGAAGAAGTCCAAAAATCAGGCAGGTGGGATGGTGATTTACGTAATGTGGGGAGTGCAGTGCACCTGATGTTGACTCCACATCTCCAGTGCTTTTGTATTTTCTCCTGGGGTTTTTTCTGTCAGGAGTGGTGAAGGCTGGTCACTAGATGTCAGAAGAGTTGGCCGAGGGAGATTTTGGAATTCCCTTCATCAACCAAGTGCAAATCTTTACATTTCCAACAGTAACACCTCCTTTCAGTCACATTTACTTGGTGCCCCTCCCCCCCATTTCTGGAGAAGTGGTGATCGTGTCTAATTACAGGACAAACAAAAGCGGAAGTATAGAGAAAATGTGTACAACTCCAGTTGAATTCAACCTCCAGTTGAATTTAAAACCCAATCTTTTTCCTCCTCTTTAAGCCCGTTTGGGTGGAGATTATGCTGTTAAATCTCTATGTATGCATCTCTGTGTGGGACAGCTCTATTGAACAGACTACTCCCCCTCCCCCAAAAAATCTAGTTATGTAGTTATGGTTTAGTTGTAGTTATGGTTTACAAGTTCCTGCAGTTGCCTTGGTAGCATTTTCAGAAGTGGTTTGCCGTTGCCTTCTTCTTCCAGAGAAAGAGAGAGAGAAGCAGGGGAGGGCTGCTGTGGGTTCGCATGGATTCGGGAGAACCTCTAGCTAAGAATATGCCCATTTCGGAGAACCTTCAAATCTGACCCCTGGCTGGTCCCACGCACCCTGTCCCAGCCCACCCACCCACCCCACCTCCTAACCCTAACCCTTCCCAGGAGTCCCCACATGGCTCCTTTGGGATGCCAGGTAAGTACAGGATCTGCACGGATGCTCAGGAAGGGAGAAAAATGGGCCTCCTGTAAGTTCCAGAAGACAGGAAATGGGCTCATTTCCAGCCCCTGAAGGGTCTCCGGAGCCCAGGAGATGACGTTTTTGCCCTCCCGGAGGCTCAACAAAAGCTTCCGGAGCCTGGGGAAGGCAACCCCCCCCACACACACACACACCATGGTTCAGGAGGCCGGTTAGGTCATGCCCCGCCCACCCAGCAACCGGCAGAGAACTCGTTGCTAAAATTTTTGAAGCCCACCCCCGGAGAGAAGCACTGGTCCAAAGTCACCCACTGGATTTGTGCCTAAACCAGGACTAGAACTCCCTGTGTCCCAGCTTCTCATCCAGCATCTTTAACCATTATTCCAATCGGGACTCTAAATATCTAGTGATCTCCAGTAGCTCTTCACTTGTTCTCTTCTTTTGAACCTTGATCTCTCCCTTCTTTTGTGGGCGGAGGCCTCTTTTTTTCTTTGTCCCACTTCCGCTCTTCCTTCTGTCTCGCAAGGTCATTCCCCCATGCCATTATGCCGCCTCTCTCTTTTAAACTCCACAGTTCCAGCTCGGATCGTGAACATTTCGGCCGCTGTGACGGTGAACGAAGGAAGCAATGTGAATTTGCTCTGCCTGGCAGTGGGGAAACCGGAACCGACGGTAATTTGGCGACAGCTGAAAGGTGAGGAAAACTGGAGGAGGTGCTGCCCACCCCCACTGCAAGCCACTAATTGCCAGCATGGGTGAGAATGGGTGGGTCAGGGAGTTGTGTTCACACCACATGCTAAACTTGATTAAATATAAACGAGCCCATGTTCAGAGTTTGCAAGATATCCTGAGTCATCCACGGATCAAATGGCCTGGGTTCATCTAACCACTAATCGAACCAAGATTAAAATAGACCAAGTTTAGCATTTGTATGACATCAACTGCTCATTTTAAACCCCTCCAGATTGAGCATGTCTAGACACAGCTTGGGTTCCTGCACAGAGGTGATGTCTGCCGGGTCCCAAGGCATCTTTTAAGCAGATGGAATTTTAGTCCTAAGTGCAGAAATCTGCCTTTTTAAATTTTTTATCTTTTTTTCTCTCTCCCTGATCTCATCCTTTATTCCCCCATTTAAATAAATCAATGAAATTCCTTTTTTTTTTTAAGGCTGCAAAAAATCCACTTGAAACGCTGTGGGCAATATGTATGAAATCCCAGATACTGCGGGGCGGGGGGCTGGGGGAGGAAAAAGTAGCGAGCTGGAATGAACAGACAATATTGACGGGCGAATGAGATTTTACACGTCGCATAGATCAAACCCTCCTTCTGGACCCCATAATGAGCAGGAGACAATGCCCTTTTATTTATCTATTGGCCCGGTTTGTTCCTGCCGCACGAAAAAAAGCCGCCTTCCCTTCGTGCAGAATTTTGCTTCATTCATAAAAGGAGCACAGCTGCAGCAAAGCGACGCTGCTGAAGATTTGAATTGGAGTTTTGACATTTTGCATGAAATGTT
This sequence comes from Natrix helvetica, assembly GCF_964273705.1. Taxonomy (NCBI): domain Eukaryota; kingdom Metazoa; phylum Chordata; class Lepidosauria; order Squamata; family Natricidae; genus Natrix; species Natrix helvetica. The sequence continues at coordinate 6,855,112 of NC_138560.1, forward strand.
GTGAATGGAAGGGAAGAAGGCGAGGTAGCGAGTGATGACATCCTAAAAGGAACACTGCATTTCTGACTCACCAGAAGATGGAGCCTTATTGGAGAGCTTCCTTTCCTACTTCCCTTCCTGCATTGTGTCAGAGGCAGCTGACTATTGGGTTCATTGCACACACCAACAATTTAACCTATAGGTAAAGGTTCCCTTTGCACATATGTGCTACTTGTTCCTGACTCTAGGAGACGGTGCTCATCTCCTTTTCAAAGCCGGAGAGACAGCGCTGTCCAAAGACGTCTCCATGGTCATGTGGCCGGCATGACCTAATGCCGAAGGCGCATGGAATGCTGTTACCTTCCCACCAAAGGTGGTCCCTATTTTTCTATTTGCATTTTTACATGCTTTTGAACTGCTAGGTTGGCAGAAGCTGGGACAAGTAATGGGAGCTCACTCCATTACGCGGCACTAGGGATTCAATTGGCCAAACTGCTGGCCTTTCTGATCAACAAGCTCAGCGTCTTAGCCACTGAGCCACCACGTCCCTTCAGTTTAATCTATAGATAATCTTAAAATTGGAGGGGCCCCGCGATGGCTCAGCGGTTAAAGACGCTGCGCTTGGAGAGCTGACAGCCCGGTTGAGACCCAGGTTCTGCGCAGCAGGGTGAGTGCCTGTTCTTGTCCCAGCTCTTGCCCAGCTAACAGTTCGAAAGCATGCAAATGCAAGTAGATAAATAGGTACCACTTTGGTGGGAAGAGAACAACACTGTCCACATAACCATGGAAATGGCCTTCGGACAACGCTAGCTCCCTCGGCCAAGAAACAAAGATGAGCATCGTGCCTTAGAGTCGGACATGATTGACAGGGAAATCTTTACTGTAATCTTAAAACTAGGCAGGCAGTAGCTTTACCGTCCCCATCGCCACCCCTGTAGAATATGGCAATTTCACAACAGTTATGATAACCACCACTAGCTCTGAATTTGCTTTCTGCACTCCAACTAGCTCGCCCTGGGACCTATGTTTCTTCTCCTTCATTTTTGCAGTAGTGCAAGATATTCTTTGAAAATCAGTGTGTGCTTTGAGCTAAAAATCACTTAAGGGTTGGTTGTGAGAATGCCCATTTGGGGCATCCCTCCCTCCTCTGTCTGCCCCTTATGTCTGCCCTGTGTGGGGCAGCCCCTGCACGGAAGAGGCCTGGATAACCGTGTTGTGTCATGTGTGTTTTCTTGTGTGTAAGTCTGTTTGTGTCTGTCTCCCTGCCACTCGCCCTGACCCCGTTCCTGCCTCCCTCCTGCTCCCTCCTCACAGATGGATTCACCAGTGAAGGAGAATATCTGGAAATCTCAGAGATCAACCGAGAACAAGCTGGGGAATACGAGTGCGTCACAGCAAACGGGGTCTCAACACCAGACAGCAAACACGTCCTTATCACAGTCAATTGTGAGGCGACTTTTCATTTCCTTTCTGCCCTGCATGCTCACCAGTTTTTATTTTCATTTGCATCTGCAATTCCTGGACCTGAGCAAGATGGTTTCAGCCGAGATCCAATGATTGGTGGAGGATCTAAGCTTAAAAATCAGCTTTAGGCTTGTGTTGTGTTCACCCCTCATGGTCTCAGCAGCTCATTTATAAGCAGCTACCTTTCCACCATCTGTATACGTTGATTAGTTAACCTTAGTTAGGTTTATTGTATATTCGATTCTCTTTTCCCTTTTCTCTCTCCTCTCCTCTCATTAATTTTTATTCCACCATTATCACTTTATAAGTAAGGCAACATACCATGTTTCCCTGAAAATAAGACAGGGTCTTATTTTCTTTTGACCCCTGAAATAAGCGCTTGGCCTTATTTTGGGAGGAGGTCTTATTATTTTTGAGGTGCAAGAGGCGGTGAGCGTGGTTACCTCATGGCTGCTGCTGCGTTGCAATATTTTCAGGGAGGGCTTATTTTGGGGGGAGGGTTTATTTTAGCACATGCGCTCAAAAGCCCGATTGGGCTTATTATCAGGGGAGATCTTATTTTCAGGGAATCAGGGTAAATAATACTCCCTCATCCTTCTGTTTTTTTCCTCACAACAACTCTGTAAGGTGGATTGGGCTGAGAGAAAATGACTGGGCAAACTGATCCAGCTGGCTTTCATGCCTAAAGCAGGACTAGAACTCACCATCTCCTGGTGAATGGCCCAAAGACACCCAGCCAGCTTTCATGCCTAGGGTGGAAATAGAACTCCCAATCTCCTGGCCAGTATCTTAAACTAATTTGCCATTCCATTCATTTGTCTGGCAATATGAGGCGGAGGACTGATTTAATTTTCTCCTTCCCTTCTTGGAATGAACTCAGCTACAGGGGATGATGGGAGAAGTTATATTTTGGAGTTAGAAAGATCACTGAATCCAAATGGGGGGAGTTTGAGACCCTTCTCTGGCCCTTTCAGAGCTTTTTAAGATTCTCCCTTGAAGGTCTTTTCTGCCTATCGTTGAAGGGCTGCAGGGAGATAGGCTTACACAGTTGACCTCCAATCCGTTTCTGTCTTTTCCCAGATCCTCCGACCATCACGGATGTCAAAGATTCCCGACCCTTGATAGGAAAGACAGCCCTCTTGCGCTGTGAAGCCATGGCTGTGCCCGCTGCGGAATTTCAGTGGTTCAAAGACGACAAGCAGTAAGTCTGTGTTTTCCCGTCTCCTTCAGTGTCGCCCATGAGAAGAGACACTGAATGGCACTCTGCCAACTTTTTAGTGCAAACTTTTCCACATGTCTTCAATTCCTAGAGTGCCTTGGGATAGGTTGGATGGGAGTTGTGGAATTGAAGTGCCCACGTATCTTGAAGGATGCTTGGAGAACTCTTGCCTTAGGCAAAAAGGACAGTGACCCTAGGATACATGAAATAGGGAAGGATGGACTTCACACTTTCTTAAACAAATTCACATTACAACCGAGCACAGAGGAATTTAGACAATCTCCACCAGGAGAACTTCTCAATGGCAGGAGTCCTCTGAGTGGTGACAAAAACATTGCTCCTGAGGAAAAATATCCACAGGTTGGATTGTCTCTTGATGAGTTCCTGTGAGATTTAATGGAAGTGTGAGAAGATAATTCAGGAAGATACAGACTTTTAGAAACTGTTCTTTCTTCTTGTCCTCTGTGGAGTTTTGTTGTATTTCATTTTGCCTGGCGCTGCATTTGGGACGTGAATGGCCACAAAAATCCAGTGAATAGATACGTACAATATATGCTCACTCTTTTCTCAGATGGAAGGAAAACTCTTTAAAATTGGAAGATAATTTTATATTTTTGCTCTAATCCAAGCAAAGGATTTGTAGATCAGGAATGTCCAAACCTGGCAACCTTTAAGATTTGTGAACTTCAACATGGCTGGTTGGGGAATTCTGGGAGTTGAAGTCCACAAGTCTTAAAAGTTGCCAAGTTTGGACATTAACAGATAACTGATTAACAGAGTTGGAAGGGGCCTTATAGTTCATCTAGTCCAACCCTTCCCCCTGTTCCACTCAAGCAGGAGACCTACACCATTTCTGACAAATGGCAGTCCAATCTCTTCTTGAAAGTCTCAAGTGATGAAGCACTCACAAGTTCTGAGGGCAAGCTGTTCCATTGGTTGATTGTTCTCACTGTCCTCCTTATTTCCAGGTTGAATCTCTCCTTGGTCAGCTTCCATCCATTATTCCTTGTCATGTCTTCAGGTGCCTTGGAAAATAGCTTGATCCCTTCCTCTCTGTAGCAGCCCCTCATATATTGGAACTCTGCTGTCCTGTCTCCCCTGGTCCTTCTCTTCACTAGACTAGCCATGCCCAGTCCTGCACCCATTCATTGTATATTTTAGTCTCCAGTCCCCTCATCATCCTGGTTGCTCTTCTCTGCACTTTTTCTAGAGTCTCAACATCTTCTTTTATAGTGTGGTGACCCAAACTGGATTGAGTACTCTAGGTGTGGTCTAGCTTACCTGTTGAAGATGCTTTAATTTGTCTTACAAGAGAAGGGATCCTTCAGGTCACCCCTCCAGGGTTTTAAAACTTAATCTGCGTGTTCTGAATTGGGCTCAAAAACCAGCTGGAAATCCATGCAGTTAGTGAAGTACTGGCTTAAGAAATGATCGGATCATCTCGTATAATAGAGGGGGGAAACAGTCTGGCGCAGCAGACAGACAAATGGCACAGGGTGAAGGAACTGTCTGTGCGGCCAGGATGTGTGTCTCATTAGTTCAATGACATCCCTTGCTTCTCCCCTTCCCGAATTGCAGTCGTATTAAACAATCGTGTGGCACATAGTTGCGATTGTTTAATGCAGATTAATTTGTGATCCACCAAGCAGAACGAGATGCCTCGGTCGTGTGTGGTACCCTATCCCTCGGGCAAGGCGGGTGCCTGCATGCGGGGGGGGGGGCAATAAATCTCCCATTTTGGCTGCCTGCCTGGGATTGCAATGCAAAGGGCTTGTGAGCACCTGGCAAGCCCCAAACAGTGACTAAGCTCATCTGGGAGGGGGTGGGAGAGCAGCTGCCACAAGTAGGGCAGATCGATGGCTTTTCTGGTTGCACATTTTGCTAAACACTCTGATTGTGCCTGGACATTATTTCTGTAATCCTGACAGCCATGACATACCCATCAAAGTACGTTGCACCAAAGCTTCCATCATCCTTACTTAGATTAGCAAGCCTCTGGAGATGAGGACTTCCTAGGCCAATAAATCGGGAGGGCAGCTGTGAAGGCCATAAAATCATGGAGTTTATTTATTTATTTATAACTTGACTTTATTATTTTTTATGAATAACTTAGGGTGGCAAACATATCCGACACACCTTCCTCCTTCCATTTTCCCCACAACAACAACCCAGTGGGATTAATTGGACTAAAATAGAGTGACTAGCCCAAGCTCACCCAACCAGCTTTCATGCCTAAGGCAAGACTAGAATTCACCATCTCCAGGTGATTAACTCAAAGTCACCCCAGCTGGCTTTCATGCCTAAGGCAGGACTAGAATTTACCATCTCCTGGTGATTGGCCCAAAGTCACCTAGCTAACTTTCATGCCTTAGGCAGGATTAGAACTCACTGTGTCCTAGTGATTGGCTCAAAGTTACCCAGCTGGCTTTCACTGATAAAGTGGGATTATAATTCATGGACTGCAGCTTTCTATCTTGGTACCTTAACCACTAGATCAAAAGGATTCCTGTTGCATTTAGTTCACAAGCCAGGGGCTCTTAATTTAGTGCTTGTTTAGAATGCAACTTGTTGGAAGCTTAGTGTGCCCATCTCTTTAATCATATCGTATTTTCCACATCCCATCTCAACTTCTCAAGACCCTCTGGAAGATCTCTTGATAAACAGGGGTTAGTTGGGAAGGAAACAGAGGGCAAATACAGATGTGATCTCACAGTTATGGGCTAGCAACACCCATCTTCAATAGGTGCACGGTTGTATAATGTCCCCACACTTGGGAAATCTAAATTTGTTTGACAGTACCGTCACAGAGATTCTATCTGAAAGCAGAACAGCTATTCCTGGGTGAAGAGAGGTATAATTGTGCAGGGAAGAAGTTATTATTGTTCTGTCTTTCTGGGCTCCTGAGGGAATAGAGCCCACCTGATTCTCAGGATCAATTTTCCAATTTTGCCAAGACTGACACCTGACAATGTGATTTTTTGATGGCTTCCAGATCAGCCTCTCTTCCATTTCTCTTCCCGTGTTAGACTGGCGATAAAAGTTCATGGTCCAATTTTCCTGGGTCTTTGGGGTGCTGTTTGTGGTTAGAAGCGCTTAGAGAAGGCAAACTGCCACTCTTTATCTTCTTTTATTAGGAAACAGTGACAGGTCCGTGGGTGCGTGGGAAGTCAAATACCAGAAGAAAGGGAAACACTTTAACCACCACACATTAGGAGGTGGGAGGGAAGAATTCAGCATTGCGAGATGAAAAAACTCAGAAATCTGACAGTTGTCAGGTTGTAGAAGGTGCTTTATATCATCCCAACGGCCATAAAATCCTGAAGTTGCCCTTAGTGCACAAGCAAAGGGCTTTCCACAGAAGTGGTATTCAGCAGGTTCTGACCAGTTCTGGAGAACCGGTAATGGAAATTTTGAGTAGTTCGGAGAACCGGTAAATACCACCTCTGGCTGGCCGCGCCCCTATCTATTCTCTGCCTTCCAAGTCCCAGCTGATTGGGAGGAAATGGGGATTTTGCAATAACCTTCCCTTGGAGTGGGGAGGGAATCAGGAGTGGGTTAAATAATGAAACCTGTAGCAGAGTTACACAGAAAAGGGGTTAATGGTGAATCCCTCTACTTTTATTTTGTCATATTTCTTGTGAGATGGAACAAGGTTTTGGGAAGCCCATTTCTATCAAGAGAAATTTCCTCCCTTCACAGTAGCCTTGATTTACTCTAATCTGGTGTTTCCTTGTGTGACCTGACATTAACCATGGGCCTGAAAATGCTTCTGATCCTATTTTCCAAAATCTCAAATGATAACCCAAAGCGAATGAGCATTGGAACATATTCAGAGACTCTCACGCTATTGAAGAATAGTTTCTCTATCTGGGCTATGAATAAAAATCTTTGAGGTTTAGCAAATCTTCTAAGAAACATTAATCAACACTTTATAGGTTTTCCCTACTGCTTGAAAATTATCCAGTAAAACGAAAATGAACGACTGTGAGATATTGAGTTTTATATTACTGGACAGAAAAGTCTCTGCATCTCCCCATCTTTCTAATTCATATGCAATTGGAGGAAAGAGAAATGACTCTAAAAATTGCTTTGAAGGAGAAGAGCATTTCCACAGACCCATTTGGGGAGTGGCGTCTCTGATATTATTTAGTGATAAAGAGACTGAGGGGTATGTGTGTGTGAGAATATCTCAGGGGTGTCAAACTGGATTCCTTCGAGGGCCGCATCAGCAATGTAGTTCTCCTCCACGAGCTGCCTGGGGCTGAGGGTGAGAGATGGAATGGATGCCTCTTGCAGCACCCTACTGGCCAAAATGGGGCATGGGGGGCCTTGCGTGGCCCCTGCATGTTTCATTTTTGGACTGGACAGCCTCCTGCAGCACCCAGCTGGCCAAAACAAGGTGGGAGAGCCTCGCACGGTCCCCCATACCCTGTTTTGGCCAGCAGGAACTGCAGGAACCCTTCTAGGCCAAAAACAAGGCATTCAGGGGCCACATATCCCCATGCCCTGTTTTGGCTGCCAGAGGCACCACGGGCCAGTCTTTTGCTATTTCCAGGCTGGCCCATGGGCCAGATTTAAGCACCCCATGGGCCTTGAGTTTGACACCCCTGGAATATGTTGTTTTTGATTATTCTGTAATCAACCCATCTCCCTAACCTTCCTTAGTTCCAAGAAATCCCAAGGGAAAAAAACATTAGGAATTAAGTAAAGATAGTCCTTCACTTGAGGGATGTGGTGGCTCAGCAGCTAAGACGCTGAGATTGTTGATCAGAAAGGTCAGCAGTTCAGCGGTTCGAATCCCTAGCGCCACGTAATGGAGTGAGTTCCTGTTACTTGTCCCAGCTTCTGCCAACCTAGCAGTTCAAAAGCATGTAAAAATGCAAGTAGAAAAATAGGAACGACCTTTGGTGGGAAGGTAACAGCGTTCCGTGCACCTTCGGCGTTTAGTCGTGCTGGCCACATGACCAAGGAGACATCTTCGGACAGTGCTGGCTCTTCGGCTTTGAAATGGAGATGAGCACCGCCCCCAAGAGTTGGGAACAACTAGCATGCATGCATGGGGAAACCTTTACCTAATCCTTGACTTACAGTCTTTGACTGTTTGATGTTACGACACTGCTGAAAAAAGCGACTGATTGTCACTCTCACAACCATTGCATCATCCCCAAGGTCACATCATAAACATTTGGGCACTTGACAACTGGCGTGTATATAACAAGTGTGTCAGTTTCTTGGGGGGGGGGTGTCATGTGATTTGTGAACTTCCAGCAGTCTTCTGTCAAGCTAAGTCAATGGGGGAAGCCATGTTTGCTTAACAACTGCTACAATTCTCTTAACAACCGCAGTGATTCACTTAAGAACCATGTCCAAAAAAAAAAGGTTGTAAAATCAACCATGATTCACTTAACAATGGCTTGGCTTAGCAATGGAAATTCTGGTCCCAGCTGTGGTTTGATGGCGAGATCTACTTGTACAAATCTCCCTCCCTCACGCTTCCAACACAACGGTCCTTTTTCTCCCTCTGACCACGATACTTTAACTCTTTACTTTCTCGTTGTCTCCCTCTTCCTAGCAGATTAATTAGTGGCTCGGATGGACTGCAGATCCAGAACGAACGTACCCGCTCCATATTGCTCTTCACAAACATTACCGTTCGACATTATGGAAATTACACCTGCCTGGCTTCGAACACCTTGGGCTCCTACAATGTCAGCTTAAGGCTTATCAGTGAGTCTTTCCTTCGCCTTCTCTTCTCACGCTTTGCAAACGGCTGAGGGGGGGCGGGGGGCTTACCGTAAATTTTGCACCACCTACAGGACTTTTTAGAAGCCAGAACTCCTGGTGGTACCTGGAGGTCCTTTGGATAGATTTGTCCATGGAGATTCTCAGTCATCCAGGTCATGGTTGTCCCAAAGGTGCTTTTTTCTTTCTTTCTTTCCAAAAGGCAACTGGACTTTGTTTTTTTCTTGAAGTGGTTTCGCTTCTCATCCAAGAGGTTTCTTCAGTTCTGAAGAAGAACTGAAGAAGCTTCTTAGATGTGAAGCGAAATGTCTTTAAGGAAAAACAAAGTCCAGTTGCCTTTTGAACAAAAGCACCTTTAGGACCCCGGTTAGATTCAGTGGTGGGTTGCCAATTTTTTTTACTACTGGTTCAGGCGTGGTCATGCATTCGCAGAAGCATCTGGACAAATGGGTGGAGCCTCCCGCCACCGCTACTATCAGTTCGTCCGATCCGGGTCAAACCGGGAGCAACCCATGTCTGGTTAGATTGTTGTCCTTTCAAGCAGAGGATGTGGGAGAACAGCAAGAAGGTAGTGAATTTTGGCATGTTTTCACACAGGAAAAAAAATCAGTGTATGCAAGAAATCTGAGACCTAAGACCTATTGAAAGAATAAGCAGTATCATGACAAGGTGTATGAAGCTCTTAATTTTAAGACTATTCTAAGGATGCTTTAAGGATTTGTATCCGATTCTGAGTTGAATCAGTTTACAGGATCCTTGGTGCTTTCAGAGTTTGGTTGTTTTTCCTGCAGACGTTTATTTTCTTAACATCCTGTGGCTCGTTAACCCAAAGCTGAATGATATTTTCAAACTTTTGGGAATAATTAGTCGTCTCCGAGAGCTTTCCGTCTAGTCTTTCGTCATAGAATATAATTGCCCACAGAGTCTTACCTCTTTTTTTCAGACTACAAGTTGTCCTTGACTTATAACCAATTGCTTAGTGACTGTTTGAAGTTACAGCAGACTCAAAAATGGTACTCATGACCCAATTTCAAAGTTGCAACTTTGAACGGCTACTAAATGAACCGTTTTAAGTTGATGACTACCTATATTGAAGTCTAACTCTGCCCACAGCCAGGAGTTGACTCAGCCTTTCATCCTTCCGAGATTGGTAAATTGAGGACCCAGATTCTTGGGGACAATATCCTGATATTGCAAACCGCTAAGGCCTGAGGAGTGGCGCATAAGTCTAAATGCTATTGTTCGTTGCTCATTGAAACCAGAACATCTACAATGGCAACTTCTTGTTTCTCTTTTTTTCCCCAGGACCAGGTTCTCTGGACAATGTAGCAGTGGCCAGCACAGAACCTCCTGTCCTTTTGGGTTTGCTGTCATCTGTTTTTGTGACTCTGTTGTTTAAGATTTAGGGCACCAGGGAAACGATGCAGAACAAGGAAATGGAAACAGGTGAAAGGGAAAGAATCCAAGAGAGGGGGAGAAAGAGAGAAGGAAGACATCTCTACTTTCTGGAGAGAGAAAAAAAATGAAGAAAGAAAGAGGGAGAGAGAAATGAAATTTATCAAGAACCCATCACTGTGAGGGATAGAAGAAAACAAACAAAACAACGACAAAAAATATGCATTCGTTTCTACCGCCATTTCTCTTCACACTTCATCTCAGACACTTTCGGTTGAACTACTTGTGGTTTAACACAACTGCAAAAGACACAGGGCTCTAACAGTGGATGGCAACGCAACAGTCCCCCTTCTCCTCAAGCTCTGTGGTTTAATAGAGAGATCTCCTCCTCTTCCTTGGGCCAGTTGGCCTTCTGAATGCACGGAACCTGGAATGTTGATTCCACAAAGGGTTGTTTGATTGTTATCTCTATTATTATGATTATTAATTTTCTTTGGGGTTGTTGTTTGTTTTTTGCTTTGGTCTTTTTTTTTTTCTGGTGGACATTTCTCACCAGGAGGCTACATTTGAGAGGTTCCTCTTTTGTTGTTGTTATTTACTAGGTTGAGAATCTTGACATTCATTTAACCAGGTTATTTCAGGTGGTCTGGGCCAGTTTAGCAGCCAAGGACCAGGCAGAGGCTCAATAATTTCAGTAGGTCTCGTAGCCTGGGCTTCGAAGCTCTCCTTGTCCAGTGTCTTCACGAGAAACATTGGCATCAAGTTCAACTCACTGCATGAAAGTGGTCCAGTGCCCTTGAGCTGCATCTCACTGACCCTCAAGATCCTCTCTGCTGCCATCCCAGCGTCTTTGGAAGAAGGATGAAAGAAATCTGAATTTTTCAGGCATGGCATTTAAGCTATCGGGGTAAGAAGGACTTCTGCCAATGAGCATTAGAGGTAACTTTCTGTTGTCTAGAGGCAAAGACTAAAAAATAGGAACCAATGGTTTGGCTGTTTGATCATCCTGGAAATTTCCTTGTTTTTTATCTTTGGGGTGGTTGGGTCTATTATTCGCTGGAAAACCGTGGCTTGGAACATCTGCCAGCTGTTTAATTCGCTTCTGTTTTCCTTTCTTTTCTTTTGCACTTTTCACAAAACCCTTTTCCCTACTCCCCGACAAGTCATGTTGCTCCTTCACACAACCGGCTGGCTTAATGGCTTCTCTCTTGGTGGTCAATTTCTTAACGTAACAACCATGCCCTGAAAGATTTTCCTTATTTCTGTCTCTGTTCTGATTTTTAAAAATTTTTATTTTCATGTCCTTGAGAAGGTTCTTTTTATTGATTGCACTTTGGAACATGGGATCACAGGTGTGCTTATTCAGTACTTCTGCATTTTTCAAACAACTGGGGGTGTACAGTAGAGTGTAGAAATCCATATGTAGAGATAGCGCATGCGAAAATTTAACTGCTCATCATCCTTCTAGTGGCAAAGATAAACTTAAGAGGGTGTCCACCGATTTTCTGCTAGCATAACAAGCCCAAACACCTTTCTTATCATGATAGATTACTTATACTTATCATGGTAGGTTTATGAAGTTACAGCATTAAGGTTGATAATGGCTGTATTCATACCATCTCTTTAACCAGGTTGTTGAATTTATGCATATTCTGATATTGCACAATATATCAAACCCTAAACATATCCAAATGGCTTGGTTCCACACAAGATCGAAAAGATATAGCCAGGCTTGAAACTCGTGAAGCATAGCATGCTGTGTGAATGTAGACAATAGGTCCTTATCAAACTTGGTTAAATATGTTGTGTGAATACAGCCAACATGTTGCCTTCCCCAAGAGAAGATGGTTGGAAGTGGAAGATATCTAGTGGCAAATGTGCTTATCCTACTTTTGCATCTGGATATAGTTTGACAGGTTTCTGCCTTTAGAGATTGACATTCCACATAACAGAAGACAAATGGTTGCTGCTAAAAACTAAAGTAAGATGCACGAGACAAGGTCTGTCAAGCAAAGATGGAATTTCTTCCATAAATCTTTTTAGTATTGCTTTCCTCTGGCGCTCCGTTCACACAACATAGGTAGCCTAGTTATAACATTTATCCATTTTCTGGGTTTACGCTGCAAGTGAACCAAGGGGACTGGGTTCGTGCAATGGGCCCAATCATTTATTCTACAAACAAACCAACAAACCACTAAACAAGGTTAAACATTACCAAAGTTGGCATGTTGTGTGAATACTATCCACTAGATGTGTAAACTGAGCTAGTTTTGAGTGTTGGGTGGAGTCAGGCTCGAAACTCTCATGTTATATTTCTCTCTGTGTGTGGAAAGGAATTACCTATCTCCACATGGAAAGAAAATGAGGTAGGGAAATTCTTCCCACAAGTATGAAGCTCTGAGAGGCAGGCAAGTTTGGGAAGAAGTAGAAAAGTTTTTCTTGAGGTCTTTCTGTGCTGGATGGGTGGATATTTCTCACCCTGGACCACTTTCAAACTTGTGGGTTTCAACTTGCTAGCTGGGGAATTCTGGGAGTTGAAATCCACCATCCGAAAGGGGCCAAGGTCGAGAATTAACTGCTTCACAGGCCAGCTCTGTCGATAGGCCAAAATTTCTCTGCATCCCAGAGAAATTTTACATCTAAATCGAACGAATTAAACTCACCACCTCTTCCAGTTCTGTCATCGGAAACTGTTATTTTTCTTCAACACAATATTATACGTCCTCCTAACAGAGCACAAGTAGTAGAAGAGCATCATTTCTGAATATGCCAGGAGGATAAAAATGCACCAGGAATGGCTGATTGAATTATAAAAAGTGCAAAAAAAAAAGAAAACGAAAGGAAAAGCTAACGTGCAGAAATATACGGATGACTTCCATCCAGCCTTCATTTCAACAGATAATTGCAATTATTATCTCTTCTCCCTCTTAAATGTTGCATATTTATAGTAGCATCTTCTTGGCCTTCCCTCTGGCATCTTTTCTATGATTTTTGCGCCTTTCGATAGGTAGTCCTTGATTTAAAACCGTTCATTCAGTGACCATTCAAAGTTAGCGGCGCAGCACTGAAAAAAATTGAGTTGCTAACAGTCCTCACATTTGTGAATGTGGCAGCGTCCCTTCCTCTCCTCCTCCTCCCCTGGTTCACAAATCACGTGATCAAAATTTACCAACTCTATGTTTATGACTGCTGCAGTGTCCTGGGGTCATGGGATCCCCCTATGGCAGGGGTGTCCAAACTTGGGAACTTTAAGACTTGTGGACTTCAACTCCCAGAATTCCCCAGCCAGGGAATTCTGGGAGTTGAAGTCCACAAGTCTTAAAGTTCCCAAGTTTGGACACCCCTGCCCTATGGGTTCTCCCCAGCCAGCCTCTGACAAGCAAAGTCAATGAGGGAATCTGTATTCGTTTAACAACGATCAGGTACACTTAACAACCACGGCAAAAAAAAAAAGTTTGTAAAAATCGAGTGCAATAAGCAATGAAAATTCTGGTCCCGATTCTGGTGATGAGTCGAGGTCTACCTGCATTTCTTTTCTGGCACTGAGAAATCCCATGTTTACAGGGGAGGTCTTTGTTCTCGTGATGCTGCTGTGAGAAGAAATTCCCATCTGGGTTCCAAGCGGGGAGAAAGACACTGGGGACAAAACGGAGGCTGGTTGGTTTAAGATGGAAAGATGGTTTAATGATGAAGCAGAAGCACATAGGCGATTCTGCTGCAGCTGACCACATGGAGTTGAGAGCGGAGGGGGGGAGCTTTGAACTTGAGCTTCCTGTTCCTGTGGAAGAGCATGCATTCTATTGGTTGTTGTCAGACTTCCATGGGGCCATGTACAAATCCTTGTCTGAGCTAGGTTTGGTTGAAGTTGGGGCTGATGCAATGAAGGGGCTTGATGGGCAATTCCTATTGTGGTTGAGGGCTAACCCTACTTTTGTTAAGACTGTGCTGCAGGAAGTAGTGGATTACCAATTCTAAGAGCTGGCCTTAGCTTAGTATCTGCTTGGGGGCAAGGAGCTGTGTTTCTGTCTCCCTTACAGTTTTTTAATTCTTTAGGGGAAATATTTTATCCTGCCTTTTTAAAATATTTCTCACATTTTTTTTTCATTCTTCTAAGAGAGGGGTGGGTGCTACACTGCAATAGGAAAAACAGGAAATGTTATGCTATCTTGTCTATGGAGATTCTCGGTCATCCAAGTCACGGTAGTCCCAAAGATGCTTTTTCAAGAGGCTTTTTCTGGGGTTTTTTTTTGGGGGGGGGAGATTTTTGTTTCATCAGCTCCGAAGAAGCTTCTTGGATGAGAAGTGAAACATCTTCAAAGAAAAACCAGAAAGCCCAGTTGCCTCTTGAAAAATGTACCTTTGAGGAATTGCAGGGGAATGCACCTGTGCATTTTCTGGAAAGTATCCTCAATCCTCTACCCATCCTGGACCAAAAAGTGAAGAGATGTGTGCACATATTTTATTTTGACAGCATTAGGAATGAAAGCTTCCAGTTTTCCTAACAGGTTTGCGTCTAGATAAAGGGTGCGAAATATGCAAAAGAAGGAAATTATGGGAACGTACTGTATTTGCAGCATTGATTTAAGTTGTTGTTACACCTCCGCTTTTCTCGACCTTAACATTTGATTAGCATTAGGCAGGTATCCGATGTTCAGTTCATATTTAAAGACAGATTATCTGCAGCTCAAATGCAGCTTTGTAAAAACCACCGTAAGAGAAATGTCATTGGATGTGATCATGACAGTAGAAGTCAGCTTCTAAGCTCTGGGCTTTTCCTTTGGCAAACTATGAAAATAGACTGAGGATTTTCATGCTGCTGAATCTCCAAGGCACTGATAGAGAATTTTTGGTGGGGCTTGGCGTGCCCAAAATTTGGAAAACGCCTAACTCGACGCTCCTTCCCCTTTCCCCTTCAAACATACGAGATATACAGGTAGTCCTTGACTTACAACTTTCCTTTATGACTATTCAAAATTACAACAACACTGAAAAAAGTGACTTATGATCGTTTCTCACACTTACGACCGTTGCAGCATCCCCATGGTCCCATGATCAAAATTCAGACACTTGACAGCTGACACATATTTACGACAGCTGCAGTGTCCCAGGGTCATGTGGGAATTTTTACGGACTTCTGACAAGCAAAGTCAAAGCAAGATTTACTTAATAACAACCATGTTACTAACTTAATAGTGGTTCACTTAACAACTTGTGGCAAAAAAGGGGGGGCAAAACACACTTAACTGTTTTTTAGCCATATAAATTTTGGGCTCGTGAGTCGAAGACTACCTGTGTCAGATGTACATATTTGTTTATTTTTAAAATATATAGAATCCAATCAGGAGTGATGTTCCTTATTATATGAAGAAATGTCAAATTTCTACAGAAACGAAATGCAGGTAAAATAAACTTATTTTGGGAGGTCCCAGAGGCCGTGAAAGAACCAACCTCATTCTTACACAGCCTTTAAAAAGATAATACAAGAACAGAGTATGCTTTCAAGAATAGTTGTCTGTCGAGATTCTCAGCGATCCAAGTCATGGTTGCCTCAAAGATGCTTTTTCAAAAGGCAACTGGACTTCCTTCGTATTTTTTGAAGACATTTCCCTTCTCATCCAAGAAGCTTCATCAAGGCTTCACCCAATGAATTTTCTTGGATAAAAACCAAAACATCAGTTGCCTTTTGAGAAAAGCATCTTTGATTCAAGAACAATTGTCGTTGGGCTTGGTCAAGGGTTGGCAACCTTAAACACTCAAAGAGCTACAAAGGTCCTAATTGGACACCCACCCACCCCCGTTCAATTCTGGAGCCAACCGGAAGTCCGGTTCCCCCACCATAGAGTCTCCTCCTAGCGTGGCGTCCTTTTTCCTCTACCTGTCCTAACCGAAAGCCCTATCAATGGTGGAGCTCACCGGAAAACCCACCCCTTGCCATAGAGTCTCCTCTTGGCATGCTGTGCTTTCCCCTAAAGAAGCTTTTGGAAGCCTCTCTCAAAATTGTGGCACTGACCAGCAACAGGGAGCCACAGCAGAGGAATGAAAGAGCCGGGTTCATGTCACCCAAAAACATGGCATGTCACCTTTGATATATGAGTCATAGGTTCACCATCACTCCCCCAAGCCCTGTCTCCTTGGCTCTCTCCTCAAGTAGCAAAACCTATGCGAAGAAAGTTGGCTTTTAAAATGGCGTACGTTATGCAAAATGAAAAGGAAACTTGGTTAGTTTTGCAGAGTTGATGGAGGTAGCGAAACCCAGCTTTTCCTGCTTCTCATCTGGTTACAAATTTCCAGGTATTTGGAGAAGCGGATAGTAGAAGGAGCTCTAGAAATAATCAAGAACACTTTCCCAGGAAAAGCCAACCATTCTCTGCAATGGATGGGCTGTTTTCTTCAGCCTGATGGCACTACAGAATCCGGTTCTTCCGGGAGTTTGGCAAATGCATGTCCAGCTTTCCCTACTCTCTTTATTATTACCTTTATTAGGCAACTATTGTTCTTCAGCTTTCCTTAGCCTGCACATGTTGATTGAGGCAGATGAGTCTTATAATGGAACACATCTGTAGAGTTTCAGATTTAGGAAAAAATTCTTGTGGTTTCAAGATATACTGAAGAGCAGCGTGGAGAGGAGAACAGAATCCAGAAAGGAAATTGCGGTGAAAATTGGGGATGCTGTAACTAAAGGTAGTCCTCAACTTACAAGATTTTATTTAGTAACTTCGGAATTACGGCGGCATTGAAAAAAGTGACTTATGACCATTTCTCACACTCAACAACCATTGCAGCATCCTTATGATCATGTTCAAAATTCAGACACTTGGCAATTGACTCATACTTATGACGGCTGCAGTGTCCCCCGGGATCATGTGAGCCCCCCTTGCTACCTCCTGACAAACAAAAGTAATGGGGAAGCAAGATTTACTTTGCTAACTTTGCCACGTAACAACTGTGGCAAAAAGGTCGTAAAACGGGGGGAAACCCACTGAACAACTGTCTCACTTAAAGAGAGAAATGTTGGACTCAATTGTGGTCGTACGTCGAGGACTATCTGTGTGCTTTCAGCACAAAGGGAAATATATAGCTCGTGGCTCCGTTGCTTAAGTCTCAGTATTTTTTCTAAGGAAAAAAAAAAGTCTGGTTTGAACTGGCAGCTCTCCAAAATGATGGACATTTGCATACATAAAGATTAGGTCTGGATTTGCTGATAAAGCTCCAGGAGATTTGCAATAGGTCACAGGGATTTCTGACTTCAGCATTTTTAATGCTAGAACATTAAAGAAAAAAAAGACAAAAGTGACAGTAAGGCAGGCCTGAAGTTAAACTGATCCAATAAAGAAAGTTTGAAACCAACATGAGGATATTGGGTGTGTGGGGGTAGTAGGTACTTTATTCAGTTCAGAATATGTATTTTGCCAACACAGGAGTCTTTTGCTCTGATGCCTGGATCTTGTTGTTTGAGGACGAGAGCAAATAAGACTTGTAAATCTGACTACTACCATATAAGTTGTCCTCACTTAATGACCAGTTTCTTAGCAATGGTTCAAAGTTAAAGACAGACCCCGTGGATACTTACGATCCAATTCCAGAGTTTCAATGGCAGCGTAGAGACACACTGGTGATCTCCTCACCGTATTTCAAGTGCTTGGCAACTGGCTAAATTTTACAGCCAATTGCAGGATTCTATGGTCACATAACTGCGATTTATATAATTTTCTTTTTCTTCTTTTGCCAGTTCTGCCAGTTGGTTGAGTTCTGATGAAAAATGTCTATAGGAATGAATGGGCTTGCTTTACGACTACCACTTTTGTTTTACAACCGCTGCAAAACAGGTTGTAAAATCAGGTCAGTTAGGTGGGTGCCTGGATTGACAGCCGTTATGACTTAACGGTAGAAATTCAGTAATTCACCAGCTATTAGCTGTGGGGGGGAAACATGAAAATTAAGCTCAGCTTCTGGTAAAGGCATTCATGTGCTTATCTTGGCCACAACACAGAAGTAGTTTATAATTGCCTTCTTCCAGAATTCAATGTGTTTGTTTATGGTGGCAGAACAAAGAAATCCCCCTATTTTTCTTCTTCTTCTCAGCCTAACAAATAGCCCTGGAAATCTCAGGTGGTCCTTCATTTAAGTTCTACTCAGGAACAGCTTTGCTTAGCTTTGGAAAGCATCAACTCACAAGAGAGTTAGTGCTGCTCTTTGCTTGAGGAATAGCATGGATTAAGAAAAGCTATAATCTTAAACATGTCTATGGAGATTCTCAGTCATCCAGGTCATGGTTGTCCCAAAGGTGCTTTTTTCAAGAGGCAACTAGACTTTCTGGTTTTTCTTGGAGGAAGTTTTGCTTCCCATCCAAGAAGTTTCTTGGATGAGAAGCAAAACATCTTCAAAGAAAAAAAACAGAAATCTTAAGCGTGCATACTATGGGGTTACTTCTGGACAAATATACATATGTTTATGTTATAAGGGAAGGTGCAGAGTGTAAGTAAGAAGGAGAACAGTCCAGGTGGATTATCTTCAGATAATCATGTTTTCTCCCATCACTTCCCTCCTCCACGAAGCTTAACTAGATATGAGAAAAGGAGACAATTGTTCTGTGACTGGTTTTCCTTGAGGTTAAGTCTTTCCTTATGTTGTTTTTTGAAGCCAGGTGAAGAGGCAAAGCTGTCATGGCAGGAAGGTGTGGATCCTCACCTTAGGCTAGTATTTCTCAATCCACCCATGCAGAGGGAATCCAGAATCAGAACGGAGCTGGAAGAGACCTTGGACTAGGTCTTCTAGTCCAACCCCCTGCTCAAACAGGAGACCATATACCCTTTCAGACAACTGGCTGTCCAGTCTCTTCTTAAAAGCCTCCAGTGATGAATCACCTACAACTTCTGGTGGCAAGCTGTCCCACTGGTTAATTGTCCTCACTGTTGGGAAGTTTCTCCTTAATTCCAGATTGCTTCTCTCCTTAATTAGTTCCCATCCATTGTTTGTCTTGCCTTCCAGCGCTTTGGAAGATAAGTTGGAGTACAACTTAGACAAAGGGATGTGTTTTATACCAGATGTGATGGAATATAAACTTGAGTCTGGGAATGAGGAGCAAGCCGTTAAGGGCAAAGGAGTTCAGAAAAGTTCACTCACTCCTGGGAAAGAAGAAAACACGAGCAAGAAGCTCAGACTAGCCCTGCCTTGATTTTTTTATTTTATTTTTTGGTTTAAGATGGTGTAGAGAAAAATCCTGGCAGCCTTCAAGATTCTGCATTACACCCCGCAAGTATTCCTCAAAGCTCTCCCTCCCCTTCCTTGGTTTCGTGACCTTCCCTAAGTTGAAGGGCTAACATCAGGCACCACGGCAGCTGCCTGGATTTATGTTAGCAAGTCAATAGTGTTCCTTAATCACAGGTCTGTGATTGAACTGCCATGGCTCGTAACTGTTGGCAGGTTTGCTTCCATCTCTCAGAGGAGGCAAAAGGTGTTTTGCACAAAAGCAATGAGTAGGACAAGCATCTCCTTGATCAATGGCAGAATCCATAACTTCCTTCTGAAATAGTCTCAGTGCTGTGAACGTGTTTATCAATAGAACCTGGCTTAGCTTGCACTGATGGGACGTCTTGGCCATTTTTTTAAAATAGCGTACTTTCCCTATGAAATGTAACCTTCTTATACTTTCTCCACCATTGATTGATGGGAATGGAGAAAGAAGCCCAGATTTCCTCCATTGGAAAAGTACTCAGGTTTGAAGGATGATAACTAGGATGATTACAGTGAACAGCAAGATGTGATGATCTCCTTCAAATGGAGGGATTCCATTGGCAATTTGATGATATTTCTAAGCACTGTTATATTTTGTGATCAGATGGGAGGCTGTCCATATTTCCAGAGAGATGCAAGACTTTAAAGGGGAATTGGCCCTTCCTTCCTTCCTTCCTTCCTTCCTTCCTTCCTTCCTTCCTTCCTTCCTTCCTTCCTTCCTTCCTTCCTTCCTTCCCTCCCTCCCTCCCTCCCTCCCTCCCTCCCTCCCTCCCTCCCTCCGGAATGGTCAACTGTCTCTGTGGTTTGAAATCTATCTCCAATCCCACCAGCCTTGACAAGGTGGGCCTGCTCTAGGCCTCTTCCTTGAAGCAGTGTCACCTAAGGGACCCAGGAAATGTCCCTATTCTACCACAATTCCTCTTGGATGAAGGACTATTTCCTCCTGAGATTTAGATGGCCTAACCCTGTTGGCTTTCCAAAAGACTTTAAAAACTTGATTGTTCCCTCAGCTAATCGGTCAGGATGCTAACTGAACTGGATGGTTTGGTTGTGTTGTTGGATGAAAGTCAGCTTGAGGACAATAACTGCATTATATTAATGTTATCATCATATTCATTTCTCTCTTTTTTTCAACTGTGGAGGTTTATGGCTATGGATATGATGTATTGTTAGCTGTCCAGACTCCCAGATGTACTGTATATTTCCTTTTAAAAAATTAAAGTGGAGCAGATCTTTCCACTAAGATGTGACTCTAGATTTTCTGCACAACATTTTTGAATGTTAGGTTCTACTGGGCTCCAGAGTAATTGGAGTTATTTTGCTATTTAAAATTGATATTTTAATTGCCATGAAAGCAAAGTTGATTAGGGAGAAGAGAGGATATGAATGAATGGTGGTGAGACCTAAGGACCCAGCTCTGGAGGAAATAGAGTTCCAGTGTCACTTCCTCACAGTCCTATCATAGAAGTAGATCCTCAAGAAAGGATGATACTTAAAAACCCCTTTATCAGAAGCAGGCACTGAGATTTCTGGAGAATAACAGAATAACACAGTTGGAAGGGACCTTGGAGGTCTTCTAGTCCAATCCCCTACAGGAGACCCAGACAAATGGCCATCCAGTCTCTTCTTAAAAGCCTCCTGTGTTGGAGTACTCATAACTTCTGAAGGCAATTAACCATTTCACTGGTTAATTGTTCTCATTGTTCAGAAATTTCTCCTTAGTTCTAGATTGGTTCTCGCTTGGATTGGTTTCCATCCATTGTTTGTTGTCCTCTCTTCGGGTGGTTCAGGAGATTAAAGCAGAGTTGTTGAGTTTTCCCTGGATGATTTATGGGTGTTCACTCTTATTTTGTGGAAAAAAAATAGTTTTGCAAATCTCAGGGTTCCCACCAATGCAGTGTTTCCCAACCTTGGCCAGGTGGGTGAACTTCAATTCCCAGAATTCCATAGCCAGCATATAAACCAGCATGACTAGGAAATGAACATTCTGGGAGCTGAAGTCCAACATACATTATATTTTGTTACATTAGAATCAGTACTCACGGCTAGATTAAAGGAAATAAATGGAGCAGTATAAGCTATGCAATTGACACTACTCATCCCATAACTGTAAGAGAATTTTGCAGCATTGCAATGTGGCTACCGCTACACTTCAAGACCTAATGAATGACCTCTAGGATACCCCCTTTGTTTTGTGGCTTTCCTACCTCTGGCCCATTGAGATCATGTTCTTGCTGTATAAAAATGCACAAGAGCTTTGGGCAACAGAAGGACACAAACTAAGCAGTTGACTGTCTCCAGAAGTCCTAGCATTGTGCTTGCTTTAGGAACATGGTGAATAATTGGGTGATCTTTGCTGTTGGTTGTTACTTTTAACATAGAGAACTTTTAGGGTTCATCAGTAGGCTTAAGAAATTGAGTCAAGCAATTTGCTGCCGGCCTTGTGAGTGTGTAAAAACCAGGGCACTTGAGAACTTTTCATGTTGTTGGAAGAGCTAAAGTTCTTATGTGTCTCTCCAGATCACGTTTATCTCATACAAATCCTCTTAAATTGCAGGCTGACAGAGAAACAATAGAGGAAAGTGAGGCAGGGGTCTTGTCTGCTCAGAAGTTATGGTTTTAAAAAATGTTGTTATCTACCTAAAGTGCTCGCCCGAAGAAAAGAACGCAGGGGGGTAGTAAGCCATTAGTAAACACGAGAATTACAGAAAGCAAGTGATATTGGGATCTCGATTTGAAGTGGTGAATGGGTGGCATATCATGTCTGTTTGGTGGTAAATTTGGGACAATTCATTAAAATCATGGCATTTATATTATCTTTGCTTTCAAGGGCTGTTGCTTAATATGCTTATGTTTGGATTCAGATACTGATGTTTCCCTCTTCTTCAAGCGTTGGCCAGTTGGATTCTAGATTCTCTTGTTCCTTCTAGGGCAGGAGTGAGCAACGATGGCCCCTTTACAACCTGTGGACTTCAACTCCCAGAATTCCTGAGCCAGCCGTGCTCAGAGTTGAAGTCCACAGGTCATAAAGGGGCCCCATAATGGCCTGCCTCTGTTCTAGGAATTTGTGACATAATGATCTCCTCTTGCCTCAGTGCCTTGAATAGTTTAAGATATGAATGGAGAAATCAAGGATAGTTTCATGTTTACTCTGGAATCAAAACCACCAATAGTGATCTGTCCACTCAACTATGTGGCCAAAGGGTCCATTGCGACCAATGTCCAAATCTAATGCACTGTCTAACTCATCATGCTATCAATGCTAAAACTGAAAGAGTTAGGGATTGCGCAACACTGATATTTATTCTCAGATTAAGTATCCCACCTTGGTTTCATGAGAGAAGAATGAGATGGCCAATTTAGGAGCAAACTGTAGCTCTTCAGTTGAGATGCTTGCTTGCTTGCTTTTCAATTCACATATCCTTTCCCCATCTTTTCATTTTGCCTTCCAGCTACTACTTTATCTCATTAGACTCTGGGGCCTGCTGAGACCTATTCTCTTTAATAGGACAATTTGTAAAACGGATTGAGCCTTTCTTTTTTTTTACTGGTAATCCTTACTGGAGTCCTGTCATAACTATAGCAATTCACTTATCTTTTGCCATAGTGTTTGCATTTCTGGATCTTTATTGATATCCTGTCAAATATCCACCTGGGCGGATGGGTGATTGTGTTTTGATGAGCCGAGGAATAGCCAAAGGGAGGTATTTCTTACTCTCCCTGCAGGAGGGTGGACAGCACTGTGTCTCAGCAGCCAAGACTCTGGGTTTTGTAGGCTGGAAAGCCAGCAGTCCAAAGTTCAAGACACAAGTTCCATGTGATGGGAGTAAGGTCCCATCCTTGCTCCAGCTCCTGCCTGCCTAGCAGTTTGAAAGCATGCAAATGTGAGTAGATAAATGGGTACCACTTCAGTGGGAATGTAATAGCGTTCTGGCATCATGCTGGTCACATTACCACAGAAATATCTTTGGAGATCACTGATTCAAGGTCTTGAAACAGAGATGAGCACTGCCCCCTATAGTCAGCAACCAATGGAGTAAAATCCACAGGGATTCCTACATGAAGATTAAAAAATACAGACTCCTCCCCTGTATCGCCAGCTCGCAAACATGATGATTTACCGGTGTCGATCAAGGCTTATTTGGTATGAACAGAGTTCCCCAAAACATTGAAGCAAGTACTCTGAAGCTTTTACACAATGGAAAGAGGAAAGTTGCAAATTTCCTGGGACATAAAGTCTATAAAAATCATGACGATGAGATCCAGTCAGTATAACTTTGACGAGGCAGTAAAAATTGGCGTTGGCAGGACAGTCAGACGATGCTGTAAATCTCAGCTGAATTCTAATTCATATTCTCTAAATATGGGCTTTAAAACATTTATTCTGCAGTCCTCTCCGTAATCCAGCAGAATCGGAGCTGGGGGGGAAAGCGCATGCATAAAGAGGATACCAACAAAGCCATCATTTCAGAGCAACTGAAATGGGACCACAGTTCCAATGAAGTTCCTATTATTAATATTATTATTATTATTTTAATAACGATCTTCTGAGCAATGCCATCAGAGTTGCATTTACAGAAAGTAAATTCTAACAATTTGAATTTAACTCCATACTTAAGTGGTCAGTAGAGGATGCCTATCGCCCCTGTCATTGTATTTTGACTCCCTTATTCTTGTTCTCGTTTTGTGTTTGACACACTCCAATAAGTAAATAAATAAAATAAAATAAATTTGAGGAGTGCGGGATCTCCTTCTGTTGGAGACTTGGCTTCCTCCATCCATGCCTGTTCTCACCCTTTGAGGACAGCAGAATCAATGGATGAGTTGCACACCTATTATCCTGAACCCAAGACAGAGGTCAAACCTTCTCATGGTAACTCAAAATGCCTTGCCTTGTAACAACTCAGTCATGTTGAGCTGCAAACGGGGAAGGAGGGAGAGAATATATGGAGGGGAGGGGGTTAGAGATGTGAACCCGCTTTTAGTTACTGTATTTGTCCCAGGCCTGACACTTTTTCCAAGAAGACTGAATCGCAACGGGGAGGGGGAGAGGGGGAGCTGTGGCATCCCACAGCAGAAGAGTGGGCACTATGCAATATTTGCAGCTCTTTGGTAGGGCCCGAGTTTAATTTTTAAAAAGAAACAAGAAACGTGTTTTTTGTATTCGTTTTTAATCCGTTGCTTCTCTCGAAACTCTCAGGGGAGAAAGCTTGGAGACTTTGAAAAGGGTCTCCCCAACCCCCCTTCTTTTCTTTTCTTTGGTCTTTTAGTTTTTATTTTTTGCTTTTGTGAAATCAGTGCAATAAATAAAGAAACTTGAACCATGCAAAACCAGTATTCACCACCACCACTGGCATGAAGTCCCAATTGCTTCTAACAGTAACTTCCCCTGCTGTTAGTCAACGTAACAATATCATCTTCACCCATGGTACTGTTTCATGTTTGAGTAATAACATTATGTCCCCGCTACCCTCCAAAGAATGTCAGATGGGTTGGGTTGTGGGTTTGTTTTTTTTGGCAGTTATGGATAGAACAGGTCCAATAGGACCTCTCTGATGGTCCAAGCTGTTTGTATCCCTGATACTACCCTGAGGAAAAAGAAACTGTGCTTCTGACATCTTAACAAGCCCATGCAAAGTTGACAATGTTTTCATGAGTTTAGAATCCTGCTTTACACACACATATCTTCTTCAGCCTTATGGGGGGGAATGTCTCAAGAACTGCATTTTGTAGGATGTCTGTGTCAACCGTGTGCAATTTACCTGCAGAAGTATATAGCCATGTGTGTGAAGTAAAACCTCAGTTCGGATTACGGTCATGTGTATATTTCCCGCCTGGAGTTGAGTGGTACATGTTGCGAACTTGGAAATCAAGCAATGAATGTGCATGCATGTGTTTTGTGCATAAGTCACACACCAGAAATAAGTGAATAAGCCTTTTGCAAGCCATTAGTAAGTCATGTGCAAAGCATGAGTAGACAATGTGGTAGTTGCGAGGAAGTCATGTTCAATTTGCAAGTTCATCACAAGCAATTAATGTAAAGCATGAGAAATCCAGTGAGTAAAGCAGGCGTTAAACCATGAGTAAAGCATGTGTTAACTATGTGTGACATTTAACTTTTTGAACAATTCTGTGTACACTTTCGTGCCAATCACAGTTACTCTCTTCCAAAAAAAATGTGTCTCACGTGCTAAGCATGTGAATACCAAGTGCAAAAATTACCTAAATATATGTGTCAACCATGTGTCAACCCATGTCTACACCATGTGTAAGTCACATGAAAATCCACATGTAATACATGTCAATACTAATTAAAACATACACACACATGAGCCAATATTTGCTCATAGTGATGGAAGTGTTTTATGATTTTCAGTCATTATGCCTTGTACCGGAACAGCATATCTTGGCTATTATCCTCCAGTTATTATTCGTTTAGTTAAACTGGTATTTTCAGATCAAGCCACGAGATTTTCTCAGTCTTTATCTGAATGGCAGGTACACATTCTAAAGTTTTGGAGTGTGTCAAGATCATGTACATTTCTAATGCCCGTGTGAAATAAGGATCTTTTACAAAAACAAAAAAAAGTTGCAAACCATGTATAAACTATGTGTAAACAAGGCATTAACTTTGTGTAAAGCACTTGTAAACACTGTGTAAAGTGCATGCTGGACAAAGTGCAAACTCATTAAAAAGCATATGCAAATTCATTATAAAGCACAGGCAGACCAAGGTGTGAACTTGGTGTAGATCACGTGAAAAAGCTCTGTAAAAAGCATGTGTAAGCAGAGTGCAAACTATTTGCCAACTATCACACCATGATGTCAAGTATGTGCAAAACAAAAAAACAAAAAAATGGATGTAAATGATTTGTGAAGCACATGTAAGCCAAATGTAAAATAGTTGTAAAGTGTGTGTGTGTGCTGCAGAGAGTCTGGCGTTTTGCAAACCAGATGTAAACAATTCATTAAGCATGTCGAAACAGAGTGTAAACTCTATGGAAAGCATGTGGAAAGTCATTGTTAGCTGGGCATAAACACTGGGTATTATAAACCCCGAGAAGTTGTTAAAATGCTGTTGGAACAAGATGGTTTTAACAGAGTTGTAAACTCCCCCTTATGTTTATGTAAACCAAATGCAATCTTTGTGAAATAAGAGTATGCAAACAAGGAGCAAACCTATATTGCAAAATAGGAAGAGATGGTAAAAGGTGAATCTCCAGGCTTTACACAGACTTTACACCTTGTCTGCACATGTGACTATTTGTGCAAACTGCTAATTACAATAATATGCACCATATCAATCCTGTAAAACTTGAGGGAGGGGGAATGTATTATTATTTCTCTCCTCCTCCCCCCTGCCCCCGGGGGAAGAGTGTGAGTGATTTCTGAAGGAGTGGGTGGCCCAGATCTGAGGTCTATGCTCTTCGTTGCCATCAGGAATCATCAGAGAAAGGAAGACTTGATATTTGGAGTACAGGTAGTCCTTGACTTACAACAGTTCGTTTAGTGACCATTCAAAGTTGTAATGGCAGTGGGGGGAAAAGTGACTTATGACCATTTTTCTCAACCGTTTCAGCATCTCCGGGATCAAAGTTCAGATGCTTGGCAACTAGTTCGTATTTATGACGGTTGCGGTGTCCCGGGGTCATGAGATCCCCATTTTGCGACCTTCCGACAAACAAAAGTCAACGGGGAAGCCAGGTTCACTTAAGAACTGTGTTACTAACTTCAACAACTGCAGTGATTCACTTAACAACTGTGGCAAGAAAGGTTGCAAAATGGAGCCAAGCTCGCTTAACAACCGTCTGGCTTAGAAATTTTAGGGTCAACTCTGGTTGTAGTACAAGGTCTACCTGTATTCTCATTCATTCTCTCTCCCTCTCCCTCCCTCTCCCTCCCTCTCTTTCCCTCTCTCATTTAAAGAGCCACATTTAAAGCAGCCTTCTCCAACCTAATGACCTCCAGAAGGACCAGGCTACAATTCTGAAAGTCTAATAATGGGAATTCTAGTCTGCTATTTCTGGAAAATGCCCAGTTGGGGAAGGTTTGGTTTTAACTCTACATTGTTGAGTGATTTTAGAGCATATCTTCTGTTAAAGGTAGAGCTTGTCACTTCCATTGCCACAAAGACTCTGGAATCAACAATGGCCTGATTAGACGAAAGTCCAAGAGGTTCAGTTTTCTAGAGCACCGAGAGGCAGGGAAAGGCCCTGTTAAGTTAATGTTTTTGCCTGTTGCTCTACGAAGGGCACCCTAAAGCAGGGAGAAAAGATACAACTCACAATTAGAAGCACATATACGGTAATTATTGAGAGCCGCTAGTGAGTTGATAGTTTTAGCAGAGAGCACCTTATCTAAGCTAAGCAAGGTCAGGTCTGCTTCATTTCGGGATGGGGGAGTCCTCTTTTCAGGTGGCCAACTCGCCGCAGCCATCTCGCCATGGCTAACTAGCCACGGGAACTAACTAGCCACAGACAATTCCCCATGGGATAACCCAACGCAATAAATGTTATCCGCCACTGTTCCTTTGATATCATTTCCATGGACAAAAAATGCAAATAATGTCCAAGAAACAGTGGCAAAATAAAATTTAGTGGCATCGCGTTGAGTTATCCCACATGGCCTTTTCCACGGCAAGTTGTCCTGTGGTGAGTTGGCCGTGGCGAATTGTCCCTTTCCGATGTCAAAACCACTAATGATTAAGTCCATGAAGATACCACGAGTTGAGCTTTCCTTGAATGTTTTTATTTTTTTAGAAAATTGATGAGGACCTAACAGGAAAGTTGAGAACTTGGTAGGCCTTTGTGGTTGAACCTCAACCACCCACCTTCTTCACCAGCTCTTGTCTGGATCTATATTAGGAGCTCTGATTCAGCAGCAGCTCCGAAGTTGTAAGATCTCCAACAATGATCATTTGGCAGCGATGCCTGTCATCGTTACTCACATGGGTGGTTGGATCAAAGTCATGGGCTGGACTTGCCTACCAATGTGGAAGAATGAGACAGAGGTGTGCAGATGCTATGAGGAAAACCTCTACAACGGAGACCATTGGTCCCCTGCTGCAAAGCATGCAGAACGGTCTGGAAACCGTTGTGATGATGTCAGAGAGAGATACATAGAAGGAACCATTGTAAATGAGCAAAGCATTCTGGGAAATAGAGCCAAAAACTAATAATCCCCCCACCCCTTTAGTCGCAGATTCTCTGAACGGAAAGCATCAATAGCATAGCTGAGCATGAGGCACGGTAGACTTGCTCCTGCAGGATAAGCTCTCCTATGCCATGTTCTACCAGGTCCCCAGCTGTTTCAATGGCTTCGAACCATCATCACAGCAAAAGGAAGAATCCTAGATAAGAGACCTGCAAAATTGCACTCAGCACCACCTTGCCATGGTCAGAGTTCTACAACCCAGATATGGCATGCCTAGTAGATGAAAAGCAGAAGAGTAGATGCCTAGTAGATGAAAAGAGAAGAGACCCGATAGAAGGGAAGGCAGGGAAGGCAGGGTATATATATATAAAGGTTTCATGAACATGCTCTTAAGATGCAGTCATTGGGCTGATTCATAGAGGATAGATGGGTGCCTAGTAAGGTAGGAAATTGCAGTGATTACCAGATGATAGCAGAAGTTTAGAATTCCACTCAATGTGTCTTTGCAACCTGGTTCTGATAGCCCCAAAGTCTATGGAGGTGTAGAGCAGCAAGACAGTACGGGAATCACATCTTCATGGCCATTGCAGGAGCTCCAAGGACAATGTGGCTGGTGCCACTATTAGAAGACAAGAAGTAGCAGAGAGATCTTGATCTGATTCCAGGAAAGCAATTGGCCAGGCAGAGGTGCAGAAGGAGAGGTGAACCTGGAGAAGGGAATGGGCAGAACTATGGAAGGGCAACCATGCTTGATGGCGGGCTAATCAGTGGTGGGATTCAGCCAGTTCGCACCTATTCAGGAGAACCGGTTGTTAACTTTCTAAGCAGTTCAGAGAACCGGTTGTTGGAAGAAATCTCCTTTTGTTTTTCCCCCACTTTCCAGGGCTAACCCTGTAAGGAAGGCAGGAAGGAAACATTCTGGTGTTGTTTCTAGCCTGATCTTTATTGCCCTCCTTACAGAAACTGCCTCTCCAGTTAACCCTTATTACATTGTCAAAGCTAAGGCAAAGCGCCCATCGATGTGAGAGACGTTGAGTTGGCCACGCCCACACGGTCACATGACCAGCGAGCCACACCTACCCAGCTGGCCATTAGGGCAGAGAACCGACTGTTAAATTATTTGAATCCCACCACTGAGGCCAATGGAGTCAACCCCCTCCATCGATGGTCCCACACTCTGTTACCGTCACAAACGTTAGAGGGGTAGGACAGAAGGGCATCCGGACAGGGGTGGGGGGCATGTTAGTGGATGCTGTACCTCAACAATAAACTATAAAAAGAGAGAAAATATTGTAAAAAAAAGAAAAGAACTTTTATTGCAAGCAAAATGAACAAACCACCTTGTCTTCCATCTCATGCAGGCCCGCCGAGGGCCACGCCCATCGCAGGGGAACCGTACCCGTCCCAAAAGGCGTGGGATTCGAACACACCTCAAGCGAAGGGGCTCGAATCCAACACCTTAAGAGGGGAGGGAACTTTGCGGGAGAATTCCTGAGTCTTTGGGTTATTTTTTTAATTTATTTATTATTTTTGCCAAATCCATGAGGGAAAAAAAAATACAAATGAAAGTACTAAAATAATCCTTTTTTTTCAATAAAATCATAGAAAACCATGAAAGCGAGTCATGTGTTCATGTCGAAGTATAAGTTGTGGTAACCTACATGGCTTACTTAAGTGTGACCTACTGAGTAAACTATATTTAGGTGGCTTCATACCAAACGCTAAGCTAACAAGCAACCCATATTTTGGTTAGTTGCTTTTTATGAATCTAGCCTCCACTGCAGCAGCTATGGAATCCTTACAAGAATGAATTATTTTTTTAAAAAAATTGAGTAACCACGTCTACGCATGCACACGCACAGACACACACGGGCGCTGGGGGGGAGAGGGAGAGAGAGTTTGAGTTATGGCCATCCCTTTCAAAAACTTGAATTTATAACTACTTTGATGGCTGTTATTTTCCCCTAAATACTTCCTGGAATATGTTCAAACTAAGGCTGGATATATTTTTTACTTCTGCCAAGACTCGTAAGAAAAAATGATATTGGATCTTTATCATTTATCATGCGCTGGAAAGGATCGTTACATTTTACACCGAACGAAACATAAAACATTTCTAAAAAAACGTTTCTTACATTTCTTTAACAGCTGGTACATCTATTAAGAGGGGGAAACAGATTAGGTGAAAATGTTGAGACAAGAGAGTGGGATATGCTGAAGTGAGAGAGAGGGATAGCTTGATCTTCTTGTGGAATTTTTTTTTTTTTTTCTCAGTGGATCTTCTGCAGAACTTTCTTGCGGGGACTATTTGCATATTTTTACCATCACAAAATTCCAATTCCATCTACTGCAAGTTTACACTCATGTGATACACCTGTGTGGTTAAATACCTGATCTCAGACCCACTAAACCACGAAATAACCACATAGGGTTGACAAGATAACCCACATGTGCTAGACTAGAATATGGTAATTTCCTGATAATCCTTGATTTAAGTCCATTCACTCAACAACCATTTGAAGTTACGACAGCTCCTCCCCAAAAGTTACTATCCAATTCCAAAGTTCAAACAGCTGCCCTATCCCCCCAGTCATTTGACTGCATTTTGGGCAACTGGCCAGCCTTGACAGTTATTTGCATCACCCTAAGGTCACATGGGACACGATGGCTCAGTGGCTAAGACGCTGACCTTGTCGATCAGAAAGGTCAGCAGTTTGGCGGTTCAAATCCCTAGTGCCGCGTAATAGAGTGAGTTCCCGTTACTTGTCCCAGCTTCTGCCAATCTAGCAGTTCAAAAGTATGTAAAAATACAAGTAGAAAAATAGGAACCAAAGGTAACAGCGTTCCATGCGCCTTTGGCGTTTAGTCATGCCGGCCACATGACCACAGAGACGTCTTCGGACAGCGCTGGCTCTTTGGTTTTGAAATGGAGATGAGTGTCGCCCCCTAGAGTCGGGAATGACTAGCAGATATGTGCGAGGGGAACCTTTACCTTTACCGAAGGTTATATGAGCAAGATTTCATGGTGTTTATTTCTGAAAACTGGCATTTACTTCTAGTTTCCAGAAAAGAAAAAAAACACCATCCCATTAAGCAATGGGATTGCTTAATGACTATTTCAAGTGCTTAAGAACTGCTCCCCAAAAGGTTGCAAAATCAGGTCCAGCCACATGATGACTTGCTTTACAAATATCACAACTTATGACCGTAATTGTGGCGTCCAACTACAGAGGTAAATCAAGATCTACCTATATATATATCTGCTTGTTATACAGACAAACACTGCAGCAAACACAACTGTGCATATCAGAAATTCTTTTTTTTAAAAAATCACAGTTATTTCTGTGCTGCATAGTGTGGTGAGAGTTGGTCTGATAATAGCCATTTTACCCAGATTTGTAGGTTGAGAGCTCCTGTAGACCTCAAAAGGGGATTGAAAAAAGAACACGTACAAATGAGAAATGTAATTTGGGGATTTGAGAATTAAAGGATGGGAGCACAGGATGGTGGGGAGAATTCCTGATCGAAGTTTTCAACATTTCATTAACTACACTTCCCAGCGGTGGTAAAATTGGCATGAAAGAGATAACGTGTTTGTTGTCTTTAAAATGCCTTTCAAATCCAAAAGGGGGAAAAAAAACCCAAGCTATTAACAACCTAAATAATGCAGAAAGTCCAGGAACGAATGTTGAGTTATATCGCTTCATCAAATCAGATCTCTTTAGGGTCAGATTGGAAAATGAAGTTTTAATAAGGACATTAGCCATATAGATAGATGCCTGGGCATTTAACTACAACGGGAACACAAGACTTTTATTCCCCTTTATCCTGGACTTCTCCATATGGATAAGGAAGAGAAAATGTACTCATACTCGGCTAAATATTACTTGTCCCATAGGATGACTCCTGAGTATAAATTCCCTTTCCTTTCTCATTCATAATACTGAAACAGAATGATAGATATATGGCAGGTGCTATTATTTTTCGGTTAATCACATCCTATAAATGAAATTCCTACAGCGGGTAACCTTGGCTGACCTTAAAAAGCTAAACAAGGTTGGATTGAATTAATAACTTGATTGGACAAGGAAATTCCTAGATTATGGAAGAAAGTGTGTGTATATCGAAAGAAAAAGTGATAGAGATATAGAGATATATGTCAGAGGAAACAATTTTCCCAGAAGGTCGGTGTTCTCCTTGATAGGACATTAGCAAAATGGGTTTTGCAGTGCAAAGAATTAATCTTGGGTTGTAATTTATTATCCAATCTTGTTGAATCAGTGGAAGAAGATTACTATTCCTATACCACACACAAGGATACACACATGCACTCCGAGATGAACTCTTCTCATTTACTGCCAATTTAAAGCTGGCAAAAATAAAATGTAAAAAAACAACAACAACAACCCACACCCCATTTATTCATAAGGATTTCAAGAAACATCTTTGCCGGCAAAGCAATTGGAGGAAATCTTTCAGCAGTGGTTTCTGCAAAACACAGGTCTTTTTCCACAAAGTGGAACTTTTTGCATGTATCTTAACGATCCGTGAGACTTTCTGATCAGCAGTTTTGGGCTAATGAAGGAAAACGTTTGGGAAGCCCTGCGCTATGTCCTCTGTGCGTCTCCAGAACAGAAGGAGTCCTATCAGTCTTTCTACACCTTTCCCTCGACTTACGTCCAGCTGGACCTGTTTTTTCTCTTTTTCTGTCTCTTTTCTTCTCCCCCCGGGTTGCCTGCAATCAGAGCAATTGCCCATTGCAGAGCAGCCGTTCATTTAGCTTTCAACTCGGTTCCCATTTAAAAGCAACAAAAAATGATTGAAGAGCCAGGAGGGAGTCAGCCATCAGGCCAGATTAGTAGGGCTAAATACCGAAAAGCTCATCTTTTGGAGGTGAGGGAGGAAGGAGGGGCCGGACCAAACAATAGGTCACTATCTCATGAGGAGAGAGCATCGTAGGCCAGCATTTGGGCTCACAGCCTCCTGCCATTGTTTTGGTCGGCCTGGTACACCCACTGCGGCCTATCAGTTGTGCTGTGTGTATATGGGCAGAAAGATAAATAGAACTGGTGCCAAAAGGCAGGAAAGAGGAAAAGCTCAGGTAGCATATGTAATAGCAACAGATGGGAAGTAATCAAGGAGAGAGGCAACCTAGAACTAAGGAGAACTTTCCTAAGCGAGAACAATGAATCAGCGGAACAGCTTCCCTCCAGGAATTATAAATGCTCCAACACTGGAAGTTTTTAAGAAGAGATTGGACAAACGTTTGTCTGAAATGGTACGGGGTTTGCTGCCTGAGCAGGGGTTTGGATTAGAAGACCTCCAAATTCCTTCCAACTCTGTTATTATATTATATCTCACAATGGTTTGTTTTTGTTTGTTTTGTTTTGATTGGATTTATATGCCGCCCTTCTCCCAAAGGACTCAGGGCGGCGTACAACATTAAAAAACACACATCCCGAAAGTTAAAAAGAAATTAAATACATATCCAAAAAAAAAAAAAAAAACCAAACCGAATTTATAGGACAATACATTTTAAAAATGAGTTAAAATTAACAGGCCAGGCCGGCTTGCTGGAAAAGCCAACTTTTTAGGGCGCGTCGGAAGGACCGGAGGTCAGGGATTATGCGAAGCTCCGGGGGCATCTCATTCCAGAACAATGGTCGGCTAGCTGCAGCCATCTTGCTGTGGCCCACTCGCTGCGGAACTCACCACGAGATACTTCCACACGGCATAACTCAACGGGATCAATATTATCTGCCACTGATTCTTTGACATTATTGCCATTCTCACACATACACACACACACACACACACACACACACACACGGAAATAATGTCGAAGAGACAGTGGTGGATAACCTTTACGGCACTGAAGTTATCTCACATGGATTGTCTCGCCGCGAGTTGACCATAACGATTTGTCCCACAGCAAGTTGAATGCACCGGGTTGTCCGCAGCAAGTTAGCTGCATTGGAAATTTAGCCATGGAAAGATGGCCATGGCGAGTTGGACACATCAAGATGGCCGTGGCAAGATAGCCATGGTAAGTTGGCCACAACGAGTTGTCCTAGACCCATTTGACATCAGAGACAGAACGATGGCCAGTAACCTGCTTCTCACCTCTCTTTGCCACATTCTTCGTTCGATGCATTCTTTCTCTCATGCCTCCCTTCCTCATTAAGCTGCCCTTTTTTAAAATAAAAAATTCACACAAAAATGAATATGTTAAAATATATTTTATTCCCCCCTCCCCCCAATACAAAATTCAATAAGTACCTTTCTAAAAAAATACACGCTTTGATTTTTAAAAAAATAGATGAAAATATCCTTGGAACATTTAAGATAAGTCAAAATTAGCTGAGCGCTAGTTTGCATCTTCATTCAAATGTTCGGAGTTCAGCTCAGTTTGTAATACTATTTGCAACACTGTCGTCTTAAAAAAAAACATTTCTCCATGGATATGAACCGCTACTTTGTCGTGATAAAATCTCCACGCAACAAATAACCGCACCAGAGCCACGGACCCTTCTCCACACCAAGAATGCTGCTAGACTTTAAATACGTTTGTTTGAGATTTACTTCCCAAGTCAAGATGGTTAAACTGGATGACGGATGTGAACTTTCCATTTGCTTCTTTCTCCTGGGTGTCACCTGATGTGTTTCCTTCATTGCTGGGATCTATTTTATTTGGTAGACCCAATGTCTCTCAACAATTTTAAGCTGTGTGGCACTACAACTCCCAGAATTGAAGTACCTGGCAACCAGTAGGTATTTATCAGGTTGGCAACTTCCTGGGGGTCACGTGATTGCCATAAAGTGACCTTCCCAGACCTTCCAATCAACAAAGTCAATGAGGAAAGACCTAAACGTTGTGTGATTCACTTAACAACTGTAGTGATTTCCTTAACAATGTGGCAAAAAAGGGTTTTTAAACAGGGCATGTTTCACTTAACAACTGCCTTGCTGAGCAATGGAAGTTTTGGTTACAATTGTGGTTGCAAGTTGAGTTTCTGTACTTCCGTTGGGCCCTGTCCATCTGTAGGACCCCCAAAAGACCCAAGACCATTTCCATTTTGAAATCTGCAGCAGCTGAAACTTTCACATCCCACCTTGCCAATCAAGTATCTTGATCATATTAGATCCGTTTGATTCTTGCTTCTCATCCGGCACAATCCTGACTCTGCTCCCACTCCCCAGCTGATTTTCCTCCTTAGCTACTTGCCTGGGGATTTCCATTGAATGTGTTACCTAAAAACTCTCATACTAGAAAGGGACGCGGTGGCTCAGTGGCTAAGACGCTGAGCTTGTCGATCAGAAAGGTTGGCAGTTCGGCGGTTCGAATCCCTAGCGCCGCGTAACGGAGTGAGCTCCCGTTACTCGTCCCAGCTTCTGCCAATCTAGCAGTTCGAAAGCATATAAAAATGCAAGTAGAAAAGAAGGAGCCACCTTGGGGGGAAGATAACAGTGCTCCATGCGCCTTCGGCGTTTAGTCATACCGCCCACATGACCACGGAGACGTCTTTGGACAGAGCTGGCACTTTGGCTTTGAAACGGAGATGAGCACCGCCCCCTAGAGTTGGGAGTGACTTGTGCGAGGGGAACCTTTACCTTTACAAAGTTTTGGTACCCATGTTTTGGCTTTTTTTTTTTTTTTTGCTTTTATCCAGGTTGGGTCCTCTTCCTTCCGCCTTAATTACACCACTGTGGAGGAAATTCAATAAAGGTGTTCCATATTGCTCTTCAGAAGCAAATAAGTACACTCGTTAATGCCGGCGCCAGGGAACTGTAGTATTGCTAAGAAAATTAAAACTGCGTTATATATTAACACAGTTTTAATTTTCTTGCAACTGCAGCCTCCTTTGTGCCAGCTATAAGGGGATTTTGAGTCAGTTTTACAGAACAGTAACCCAACACGTTCTCAGACAGTTTATTCGATACGTCATTGAGGGTCTTTTCCCCTTCTTCAAAGAACTATTGAGGTTCTTATTTGCGTGCATTTTTGGAAATTTCTGATTACAGATAAGTCCTCGACTTACAAGTTTGTTCAGCGACCAAAGTTACAACAGCCCTGAAAAAAGTGATCTAACTGATCAACTGCAGTGATTCACATAACAACCGCAGCAAGAAATTGTCGTAAAATTCACTTAACCAATGTTTCACTTGACAGCATAGATTTCGGGCTCTGTTGTGGTCGTAAGTCAAGGACTACCTCTAGCTGACAAAGAAAAAGCTGAAGATAATGATGAAAAGGAGACCGGGGCGCCTGCATCCTCATTGAGAAAAACCAACGTGAATGGCCATGGGATCCCTCTCTGTCTTCTTCTCAACCCTGAGAATTTCTTCCTCTGGATCTATCATTGCAACGGAAAATGTTATTAGACAAAAAGAAGAGCCTTGCAAGTGGATTAAATGGAGCACTCTCATTTCTACGCACACTATCACATACTGCACAAAACATATTTTGTGGTCCTAGATTCTAAAGCCCTCAGAGATATTTTGTTGTTAGTTGCGAAGTTTTGTCCCATCCATCGCGACCCCATGGACAACGTTCCTCCAAGCCTTCCTGTCCTCTACCAACCTCTGGAGTCCATTGAAGCTCACGCTGACAGCTTCAGTGACTCAATCAAGCCACCTCATTCTCTGTCATCTCCTTCTTCTTTTGCCCTCCATCGTTCCCAGCATTCGGCTCTTCTTCAATGAGTCCTTCCTTGAATCACAAAGACTAAGAATTCCAGAATCCTTTCCAAGAGGTTCAAGTAGCCCACCTTACATCAAGACCAGCTTGTCTGTTTTCAACCATTCCAGGTGGTTGAAACCTATCCCAGATGAGGGAGTTGCAATTTTTTCTTACTCTCTCTAGGAGGCAGTGTTGCCTTCTCCAACTCAGCCGAAACCAGGAAGCACCGCCCTCTCTTCACCTGTTCAGAAAATCTGTGAAATCTGTAGGCCAACCCTACTATGCATTTTTCCCCAGTTCCTGGCTGGTTGGGGCAAAGAATGTGTTAGGTTGGAAAGAGTTAATCAACTGCACCGTCTGTCCCTTTCGTACTCCAACCACCACCTCTCCCTCCCAGAATGTTTTCTCCTTATATTGAAGATTGGGTGGGGGGCTAGCTTTAGTGCCAGTGGGGGGAGAGGCCGAGTGGGGCTGTAAGAATTCAGGGAAAGCCTTCCGCTCAGACCATTTGGTAATCTTAACAGTATTTCTCAATCCTGCTCATTTTAAGCGGAGTGGACTTCAACTTCTGGGAGTTGAAGTCCATACCACTTAAAGTGACCAAGTTTGAAAAACCACTGATCTTAGAATTGAAGAACAGGCTCCATCTTCACATTTTTTAAAAAGCCAGGAAGATACATCTTTTCGTGCTCTAAAAGCACCGACGTTTTTCCCTGGTATCCACGAAGGGGATCCTGACTGGGTTACAAGACAGAAACTGGGCCAGGCTCCAGGCCCGTGTCTTTTGATAGCGGAACGCTTTGGCAGGTGTGTGTGGCCTCAGAATATAAGCAGCTTCATGTGATAAACTGGTTTTTGGAAAAGAAAGGCACATCTCAATCCAACTGCAGCCGTATCCTTCTCTACCTGCCACTGTATCCAAGCACTTCCCTGGCTGTAAGATCTACGGTGTCCTTTGCATTGTCCATTGTCCTTGGCCGCAAAGCAAACTTTAGGGATTCTAACATACCCTCCATTCAGCAGCTCTCTAGAAGTCTTACCGGAGGCCAGCCAATCAGGTTGCCTTGCACTGTGCTCTGTTCCAAAAACTGCAATCGGAAATCTCAGTATCCAAAACATAATTGTCTAAATTTTGAGGAGGCAATATAGATGCTTCTTAGAGGACTAAGGTTGCTGGTTCTTACCTAGACGCGTGAGATTTCCAGCCAAGAATGTTGGAAGTTCACATCTCATACTGAGGAGATCCATCTGTCGGTTTCTAAGGAAGCTAAGAGAAGAAGGCACAAAATCCATTTCAGGATCTCAGCATCCCATTTCAATGACTATCTAACTGCCTGGGTATCGTCTTCACAAGTTCCATTTTAGTGACTATAACCAGTTGGGTGTCATCTTCACAAATTCCATTTTAGTGACCATAACCGCCTGGGTGTGATCTTCACAAGTTTCATTTTAATGGCTATAAACGGCTGGGTGTGATTTTCACAAGTTCCATTTCAGTGACCATAACTAACTGAGTGTCATCTTCACAAGTCCCATTTTAACGATTAAGTCTGGGTGTTGTTGTGGCTCTCCAGCAGCCAGCAGAGCTAACAGCAGATTCGGACAGTGAAGAGGTTGGGGAGGGACATGGGCCAGTCCTGGAGTCTGGGGAAGGCTCGGATGAGGGCTCTGTGTCGGAGGCAGAGAGGGGGCCAGAGCTGTATGCCAGTTATCAGCTGCCTTCAGAGTCAGACATCAGTGTGGCAGACGAACAGCTGGAGCCTGTTCCCAGTGTGTGCATGCACAGAGTTGCCAGACGAAGGGAACAGCTAAAAAACAGGGGTCGACTTGGGAGTAAGGCCACAGGTGGACGATGAATGGCCCCTCCCAGAGGAAATAAAAGAGGAGAGAAAGTGGAGTGGAGTTTGCAGGAGACAATTAGTTCGCTTATTTGGTTCGTGACTCTCAGAGACTCCTTGCCAAGTTTTGCAGATATCAGCCTGGCAGTTCTCCAAGCCAGATAAGGTCTGTGGCTGTAAATCCTCCCTTGAAAGACTCTGCTGGGTGTGAATGAGCAGAATACAAGGTTTCTTTGTGGGGACAAGGAGTTTGCTTCATGCTCTTGGGAAGCCTCGGTCAGAACAGGTGTGTTCTTCACCATTTCAGACCTGGGTAGCATTCCGCACAGTCCTGACGCCAGGTCGGCCAGTTGGGGTAGAGGAAGCGCCTTCCCTGATACCGATAGGCTGCTTAGAACCGGGAAAAAGAGAAACAAGAGTGTCATTAGAAAACTGTTTGGAATGGAGACAGAAACCAGACTTCGTTCTTCTCTCAATAATTTGGACTTCATTCAGGAAAAGTGGTGGAGGAAGGCTATCTCTGCGGAGAGGTGACCACTGTGTGATTACCAACCAAACCCCAAGAGCACCCAAGTATTGATACAAGCTTAGAGGCAAGGTCCGTTTGACTCAGAAAAAAAAAAGAGTAATTTTATGGGGAGCTGAAATGGTTTTTGTAAAAGTTGCAATATTTCTCAGCAAGGTTTTTAAAAATCCCTAGCGGAGTCATGCCAGCCCTCAGATTCTGTAATTGGCTCAGTGAACCAAGGCAAAACCAGTTGAAGTTAAAAGGCAGGCTTGTCGTTCAGAGGTGGCACGGGGGAAAGAGAGAACAGAAAAGAAAGAAAGGAAAAGAGGTAGCGTAACGATGGAAGGGTAAAGCAGCACAAAGGACCCATCGTATTTGAAACAACATCAGCTCCAACAGCAATCTATTTAAGGCAATAGTGGGGCACTGCAAAACCAGGGGTGAAATTCAGAAGGTTCTGACCAGTTCTGGAGAATCAGTAGCGGAAAATTTGAGTAGTTCAGAGAACCAGCAAATATCACCTCTGGCTGGCCCCAGAGTGGGGAGGGACTGGGGATTTTGCAGTAGCCTTCCCTTGGAGTGGGGAGGGAATGGGGATTTTGCAGTAGCCTTCCCTTGGAGTGGGGAGGGACTGTGGATTTTGCAGTAGCCTTCCCCTGGAGTGGGGAGGGACTGGGGCTTTTGCAGTAGCCTTCCCTTGGAGTGGGGAGGGAATGTGGATTTTACAGTATCTTTCCCCTGGAGTGGGGAGGGAATGGGGCTTTTGCAGTAGCCTTCCCTTGGAGTGGGGTGGGAATGGGGATTTTGCAGTAGCCTTCCCTTGGAGTGGGGAGGGAATGGGGATTTTGCAGTATCTTTCCCCTGGAGTGGGGAGGGAATGGGGATTTTGCAGTATCCTTCCCCTGGAGTGGTGTGGGAATGGGGATTTTGCAGTATCTTTCCCCTGGAGTGGGGAGGGAATGGGGATTTTGCAGTAGCCTTCCCTTGGAGTGGGGAGGGAATGTGGATTTTGCAGTATCCTTCCCCTGGAGTGGGGAGGGAATGGGGATTTTGCAGTATCTTTCCCCTGGAGTGGGGAGGGAATGGGGATTTTGCAGTATCCTTCCCCTGGAGTGGGGAGGGAATGGGGATTTTGCAGTATCCTTCCCCTGGAGTGGGGAGGGAATGTGGATTTTACAGTATCCTTCCCCTGGAGTGGGGAGGGAATGGGGATTTTGCAGTATCCTTCCCCTGGAGTGGGGAGGGAATGGGGATTTTACAGTATCCTTCCCTTGGAGTGGGGAGGGAATGGGGATTTTGCAGTAGCCTTCCCTTGGAGTGGGGAGGGAATGGGGATTTTGTAGTATCTTTCCCCTGGAGTGGGGAGGGAATGGGGATTTTGTAGTATCTTTCCCCTGGAGTGGGGAGGGAATGGGGATTTTGCAGTATCCTTCCCCTGGAGTGGGGAGGGAATGGGGATTTTGCAGTATCTTTCCCCTGGAGTGGGGAGGGAATGGGGCTTTTGCAGTAGCCTTCCCTTGGAGTGGGGAGGGAATGGGGATTTTGCAGTATCTTTCCCCTGGAGTGGGGAGGGAATGGGGATTTTGCAGTATCCTTCCCCTGGAGTGGGGAGGGAATGGGGATTTTGCAGTATCCTTCCCCTGGAGTGGTGTGGGAATGGGTATTTTGCAGTATCTTTCCCCTGGAGTGGGGAGGGAAGGGGGCTTTTGCAGTAGCCTTCCCTTGGAGTGGGGAGGGAATGGGGATTTTGCAGTATCCTTCCCCTGGAGTGGGGAGGGAATGGGGATTTTGCAGTATCCTTCCCCTGGAGTGGTGTGGGAATGGGGATTTTGCAGTATCTTTCCCCTGGAGTGGGGAGGGAATGGGGCTTTTGCAGTAGCCTTCCCTTGGAGTGGGGAGGGAATGGGGATTTTGCAGTATCTTTCCCCTGGAGTGGGGAGGGAATGGGGATTTTGCAGTATCCTTCCCCTGGAGTGGGGAGGGAATGGGGATTTTGCAGTATCCTTCCCCTGGAGTGGTGTGGGAATGGGAATTTTGCAGTATCTTTCCCCTGGAGTGGGGAGGGAAGGGGGCTTTTGCAGTAGCCTTCCCTTGGAGTGGGTAGGGAATGTGGATTTTACAGTATCTTTCCCCTGGAGTGGGGAGGGAATGGGGATTTTGCAGTATCCTTCCCCTGGAGTGGTGTGGGAATGGGGATTTTGCAGTATCCTTCTCCTGCCATGCCCACGAAGCCAGGCCCACAGAACAAGTAGCAAAAAAATAAATAAATGAATTTCACCACTGTGCAAAACCCCGTGCTCTTTACCAGGCACGATATCAAAATCTGTCTCCTAGAAAAAAAATATTAGAAGATATTGTTATACCAACACTTGGTATGCAGCGCTTGGTTTCTCCATTTAAGAGAGTGTTTGAAATTAATTTGCATACAGAATAAATGAAAAATAGGGGAATAGTATTTGGAGAATGAAACGGAAGGCAAATTCCCCATTAAAGTCTCCGTTGGTCAGAGAGCCTGGCAGGACACCAGAGAATCTGAATAGGAAATGCTCTTCTTGCAACCACATCTACTGTGTTTCCCCGAAAATAAGACCCTCTCTTTTTTTCTGCCACCAAAAAAGGCACCAGGTCTTATTTTCGAGGGGGGATGATGTTGTCCACTGACTCACCTCACTTGCGTGTGTCTCTCCCGGCTTCCTTTTCACTATAAGAGGCTTTCAGGAACTTCTTCGGCTTTGGATAGTTGCAGCCGGTCCTCGCACACCTTGGCCCATTTCTTCTGCAGCCGGCAAGGCTTTCCCGAAGTCTTCTGCATCCGATAACAGAGCTCTGGATTGATCCGGAGAGCTCTTATTGGCTACAGAGGCCTTGCCGGCTGCAGAAGAAATGGGCCAAGGTGTGCAGGGCCTGGCTGCAACTATCCAAAGGTAAGTAGTAAGGTGGCTCCATACTCCTCATCCACACCCTAGCTTAATTTTTACCCGTGCACCCTGGAGCAGAGGTGAAATCCTCCCGGTTCGGCCTGGTTCGGCGGAACCGGTAGGGACGATTGTCCCTAGTTCTGCGAACCGGTAGTAAAAAAAGCTTCCGAGGATCGTGTGGATCACAGCTGATCCACGCGATCAACGGAAGCTTTTCTTCCACTTTTTAAAGCATTTTTTGCCTGCCTATTCACTTGAACTGGCAGGGAAAAAATACTTTAAAAAGTGAAAAAAAGTTGGCCATGCCCACACCCAATCACATGACCCCACCACCACCAAGCCACACCCACAGAACCGGCGGTCAAAAATTTAGATTTCACCACTGCCCTGAAGTGGGTGGGGTCTTAATTAGGGCTTTTGGGGGGGAGTGTAGGGCTTATATTGGGTGCCTGGGTAAAAATCAAGCTAGGACTTACTTTCTGAGTAGATTGTATTTTCGGGGAAATGCAGTAGCTATTATCCATAGCCAGATGTTTATTACCTGACCTACCAAGGTGGTTGTGCGGAGATATCTGTGTAGATGTTCCTCATAGGTGATGGCGTAGATGTCTGAGTCTCCTGATGACCATCGAGGGTTATCCCAAGAATCCCTTGGCTCAACTTTCCTCCCATTTGGGAACTAAAACCACGTTGAAAGAAAACATGGGGACAGGCATCAAGAGACTTTTAATATCAATGTATCCACGTCACTCTGCACCTAGAAGGTTGGATTGACTTGCAATGGGTGGAAACTAACGAAGGAGAGAAGCAACCTAGAACTAAGGAGAAATGTCCTGAGAGTGAAAATGATTACCAGTGGAACACCTTGCCACCCAGAGGTTGTGGGTGCTTCAACACGGGAGGTTTTTAAGAAGAGATTGGGCAACCATTTGTCTAAAAGGGTAGAACAAGAAGCAATGGGTGGAAACTAATCAAGGAGAGCAGCAACTGAGAACTGAGGAGGAATTTCCTGACAGTTAGAACAATTAATCAGTGGAATAGACGTTGCCTCCAGAAGTTGTGAATGCCCCAACACTGGAAGTCTTTAAGAAGATGTTGGATAGCCATTTGTCTGAAACGGTATAGGGTTTCCTGCCTAGGCTGGGGGTTGGACTAGAAGGCCTCCAAGGTCCCTTCCAATTCTGGTGTTGTGTTGTGTTTTATTGTATTGTATTGTATTGTTGTATTGTATTGTATTGTAAAATGGTAAAAGGTTTCCTGCCTAAGCAGGGGGTTGGGCTTTCAACTCTGTTATTCTATCCTATTCCTTAATAACCACGGCCAAAAAAAGGGGGTAATATGATTGAGTTTGTCCCAGGATGAGCCAGTTCATGACTGTCACAACAACTGAAACTGGGGCTCAACTACAGACGTAATTCGAGGACTACCTGTACAAGACGTTCTTTTCCCTTTCTTTCCTGGGCGAACATTCCCTACA
Organism: Natrix helvetica; assembly: GCF_964273705.1. NCBI lineage: Eukaryota > Metazoa > Chordata > Lepidosauria > Squamata > Natricidae > Natrix > Natrix helvetica. The sequence goes on from NC_138560.1 coordinate 6,898,719, forward strand.
ATCTCTGTGCTCAGAGAGTCAATTCCACTTGACTGCTTTGATCAACAGCCTGTTTCTGCCAAGAAGACTGAGCAGTTATAAATGGGCATTTCCCAGTGAGCTTCATGGAGCTACAATCTGCCATTTTTTCTTTTCAGATTGCCCCCCGTCTCTCATTATGCTCCCATCGCTTTTTGGTCTCACCTGGCGTGACAGATAGTGGTGCTGGTTCTCCGGTGGCGTGGGTGGAGCTTTCTTCTTCGCTGCAAGGAGTAAAGGCAGACAAAACATCACTTTGATTTGGCAGGGAGAACAAGTTGTTTCCTCATTCAACGTTCTCAGTATTTTTGGCACTGGGAATTAGAACTCTTGACTTATCCTGTTTCCCTGAAAATAAGACCTCCCCGGATAATAAGCCCAATCGGGCTTTTGAGCATATGCACTAAAATAAGTCGTTCCTCGAAAATAAGCCCTCCCCTGAAAATATTGCAACACAGCAGCACAGAGTGATGTCAAGATGGCCACGCCCACCCTGGCCACACCCACCCCGGCCATGCCCCTTTGCTATTCCACCCGCCCAGCACACCCACCCCAGCCATGCCCCCTTGCTACTCCCACCCCCAAGATCAAACACAACCGTGATGTGGCTCTCAATGAAATCGAGTTTGACACCCCTGACATAGAAGAGGTGATAACGGCCAATGGTTTCCTGACTGATTTGAGCTCAGATTATCAGTTAAATTCAGCTTTATTTCTGACTGGCCTCCTGCCCTACTCACCCCTTCGAAGGCAGACCAGCCAGATCACCAAGAACAGGAGCGCAACGATCAGGAGCATCCCAAAAATGCAGCCAATCACAATCCCAGCAATGGCCCCGCCACTCAGATATGAATCTGAAAAGTAGAGGAAGCGAGAGGACCCAGATTTGAACTCACACGGAGTTTTAAGCCTTGTTATTTGGTAAAAGCTTCTAAATTTCATAGTCATCGTGCAAGGTTGAATCCACCCTAATTCGTGCTTCCTTTCTTAATTTTGGGCCCCGGTATGGAACTAGTTAGAGCCACCTTTCCAAGAATCGGTCGACTCAGAAATATTTCAGATCGAGCGATCCGTCCATGTATTGCTTCCTCGAAATCCTAAATCAGTGTTTCTCAATCTCAGCAATTTTAAGCTGTCTGGTCTTCAACACCCAGAATTCCCTGCTCAGCATGTTGGCTGGGGAATTCTAGGAGTTGAAGTGCACATATCTTAAAATTATGCAGATTAAAGAAACACTGGGCTAGATTTCCCACTCTGCAATCTGTTAAAAGCAGAAATAGCCAGATTTGGGGCAGTGGTTTAAGACAGGAGGTTTGTCCCACTAAGAACTTCTTTTTATCACATGACTTGGGACATTGTTCTATCCCCAAATTTCATGCTAAAAGTGAAGTTAGATTCTGAGCTTTTAAATCTATAGCTAGTTTTATAAGAGGTCAGAATCCCGGTAAGTTATTTTTTCCTAAAGATTTTTTTGGCAGCATGGAGAAATACCGAGCTCCTTCAATCATACTTTGATGATTACTGTAAAAGAGTTTAAAGTACAACAGCAAGCATTGTCCTTATACTGAATTGGCTTTATTGGATTTTAGCAACATCATAATGAATCAAACCTGCGGATTTGTTCAATACTTATCAGAGTTTGCTGAGTTTACTAATGTGACCACAAAACTGAAATTGCCGTTGCTCTCAGTGATGTCATCACATTGAGAAATATATATCGAGAGAGAGAGAGAGAGAGAGAGACAGAGACAGAGACAGACAGAGAGAAACAGAGAGACAGAGACACAGAGAGACAGAGACACAGAGAGACAGACAGACAGACAGACAGACAGACAGACAGACACACACCTGGGATCATCCTTGGAACCCTGACAGTCTCTCCCAAAAGGCCAAGTTGCTGTTCTTAAATATTATCAGCTTTTGAAGTTTAACGCATAAGAGCTTCCAACAGATTCTTTTGTTTTTGTTAAACCAAGTCATTAGTGTTGGTTTACGTGTGTAAAGATAGGATAGTATCTTCATATTGTGGTTTGGTAATATATTCCCGAAACCACCTACAAACCTTGTGGCTACTAAATCCAAGCACCTACCTGGGTGGAGGGTATGAATTTGAGTGGCGTTCCCAGGTTGGGATCCCAGATGAGGCACTATCCGGAAAGCATAAGCTGTTTGGGGCTGCAGTCCTGTGACAGTTGTGGATCGGTTGGCAGCTCCTAGTACTTCCACTGTACTCCATTCCTCAGCGGAACGGTGTTGTTTTGGATCTCGCATCTGAATCGCAAAACTGGTCACCACTGACCCATTCGGGACTGTCCAAGTCAGAAAGGCAGTGCCTGGATGGGGTCCACTTGACAAAGTCCAGTCAGAGATCAAGGGCCCTGCCAAGAAAAGCAAACTCCCTGTTTTTTTTTTTTTTTTTTACATAGATATGAAATGCAAGCAATTAGACCCTCCCCATAGTTAAAACCTATGGTGTGTTGGCTTACAAACGCATGACGAGAGCATGATGTAATGGCACGTGGGAATGACCGTGGGAGAAGGATGGAGAAATTTTGCCAAGGGAACTGTCTTGGGGTTGGCAACCTTAAACACTCAAAGAGCCACAAAGGACCTAACCGGAAGCCCCCCGGTTCAATTCTGAAGCTGACCGAAAGTCTGGTTCCCCCACCATAGAGTCTCTCCTCCTAGCACGGCGTCCTTTTCCCTCTACCTTTTCCCTCTACCTGTCCTAACCGAAAGCCCTATCAATTGTGGAACCGACCGGCGACAGGGAGCTGCAGCAGAGGGATGAAAGAGCCACAAGCGGCTCCAGAGCCACAGTTGGTGATACTTGGAACAGTTGGATAAGAGGCAGCACAGCCCTCAGCTGCATAGTGGAAGGAGCAAGAACTTAGGAAGGACACACACCATACCCCCCTTAATTACTGGACTGCAAGGGTGATGTTGGGAGTACTGTACTTTCCGAGTTGCAAGATTCTGTTAATGCAGCTTTATAGTAAAGTAGAATTAACTTACATCTCCTGTCTGGTTTACCTGGGAAGGGCTGACATCCAGTCCGACAGTTTATAAATATATTAATTAATAACATACTAGTGAATGTGTTGGAATCAGAGAGATCCAAGCTCAAGTTCTCATTAGGTAAGTTTACACCTATCTCTAGTTCTCAGCTCTGCTCACTTTGCAAGTGAATTGTGAGGACATCACCTTGTGCTCCATGCTGAGCTTCCCGACAATGAGAAGACTGAAGAAGACTCCTAATTGGCAACCTTACTTCTTAATTCATACTCTCTCTCATTACACCCATATACACCTTCTAATTTTAGACGCGTCTCAAGAATTAAACATTATTGTTCTTTTTTTTCCAAGTACCCCTTCCTACCCCGTAATCCTGTTTACAGGATTAATCTGGTTTACAGTAGAGCACAGAGAGCTTAATACTGCGGCCTTATTCAAAAAACATATATTTGATGAGAAAGAGAGGACCTATAGTTTGACATCAACTAAACTGATCTTCCGCATAAGTACAAGTAAACTTAGTTTAGCAACCGTTCAAAGTTACACCACCGCTGGAAAAAAAGTGATGACCAGTCCTCACCCTTATGACTATCGTAGCATCCCCCTGGTCACGTGATCAAAATTCAGACGCTCGGCAACTGGCGTGTACTTATGACAGTTGCAGCATTCCCCAGGGTCGTGCAATCGCCGTTTCTAACTTTCCCAGCCATCTTCTGACAAGCACAGTCATAGGGGGAAATGACTGAATGAGTCCCTTAACAACGGAAGTGATTTGCTTAACAACCGAGGCAAAAAAAAAACAACACAACCCAATGGTTGCAAAATCTGGTGCGATTCGTTTAACAACTGCCTTCGCTTAGAAACAGAAATTCAGGACCCAATGGTGCTCATAGGTCAAACACAACCTGTTCTAATATAACCTGTCTAGCATTGTCTCTCCTCGCGTGGGGATAGCTCACCAATAATGGTGAGGTTAGATCTCCGTGACCCCAGTGGATTGGAGCAGATGGTGCTGTAATCTCCCAGATCCTGGGGAGCAGTGAAATTCCAGATGGTGAGATGCATTTTATCAGGACTGAGCTGGTAATGGCTTCCGGCAGGAATCAGGGACTGCTTATCTCTAAACCATTCAATTTCCACAGGATTGAAGGTGCCTTGGCAACGCAGCCGCATAGTCACGGGTCCTTTGGGGTCACTGGATGCCTGGAATGACAATGTAACCCCTGAGGGGGCTTCTGGAGAAGGGGAAGAGGAAGACACGGATGAAAAAGACAGTGTCACAAAGTTTGAATGCTGGCAGAATCTGGTCTTTAGGCCCTTATGAAAGGATTGAAGGGTTGGTATCCAACCTCACATTGGTGAGATTCAATTGGGTGAAATAATCATCCATTAAGCACCTTTAAAGGCTTTGCTAACCCACCACCTGCCATTTTAGACAGGACACATCAGCTCAGCTGTTTTCTCCAGCTCACCTGGAAGCAAGGTGCAGTTGGCTTGCCCAGTTAAATGGTGACCCAAACAAGTAACTTTGGTGCCACTGATCCCAGCGGGGAATGGGGGGACCAGCAAGCTCTGCAATTTAGAGGCACCGATTTCCGTCTTGCTCACAGGGAGTCCCTGGAAAGTGAGATTAGGAGCAGGAGACCCTCCAGTCCAGGAGCAGGCAAAAAGTAAGGCGGAACCATTTTGCACCGATGTCACGGAACAGCGAGGAGATCCCCAAGGAGCTTCTAGAGAGGAGTAACAAAAAAAGAGAGAAGGGGACAAGTATTCATTCGTGCACTTTTTTGGACTCAGAATATTTTAGCATTGGGAAACAAAGAGGCAAACCACGTAGGCAAAATGCTAGAGCTTGATAGATTTGTTTGAACCATTTCTGTCATGTTAAGCACCAGATGTGGCATGAATGAGCGAAAAGGGGCTGGCGCAGGGGTGGGCTTCAACTTTTTTAGCAAGGGGCTCTCTGCCCAGTTGCTGGGTGGGTGTGGCCATGGTGGGCATGGACTAGTCAACCTCCTGCACCACGGCAGGGGAAGGGGGGCGTTTTTGCAGGGGAAGGGGGGCGAAGTTCGAAAATGGCTTCCCAAGCTCCGGAGGCTGGAGACAGACCTATTTCCGGCCTTCCTAAACTTCCGGTAGGTCTATTTTTTGCCTTACCCGAGCCTCCCCGTGTGACCTGCACTTCGCTGCATCCTAAACAGGCTGCATGGGGACTCCTGGGAGGGGAAGGTGGGCGGGGCCATCCAGGAGCAGGATTTGGGGGTTCTCCAAACTGCACAGAAACTTTAGCTAGAGGTTCTCCTGAACCCCTGCGAACTCCCAGCAGCCCACCCCTTGAGCTGAGCAATTCTTAGGAAGACCACTTAATTTTTTCCAAAATGCCGGCAGGATGAACTCTCGCTATAAAATATTTGGGGGCTGCTGCCTAACCTGCTCTAATCTTCCCCTACAAAGCAGCCTTCTGTTTGTTGGATTGAGGAAGACAGGCAAAGAGGGTTGGGGAGGGTTTTTAAAATCACTGTGTATTTAGTAATGGGGAAAAAAAACACATTTGATTTGCAGATGATCGTGGGAATAATCTTAGATTATTGAGCGGTGGATGCTTTCCAGGTAGCTTCTCCTCGCTGCATTTTGAGAATCTTCTCTATCTACGATACCCCAAGGGGAAAAATAGCAGAATGACCCTACATTTTCTTTAATCTTCCAGAAGTGGGAAAAATGTTTTAGCGACTAAAGAAGCCAATGAATAGTTCCCTCTGCACCTCCTTACTTCAGTCAGAATTTTCTTTTTTGGGGGGGCTGGGGGGGAGAGAAGAAGGTGGGGAATTTCCACTTCCCCTTAAAACAACTAAAAACATGACCACAACATATCCTGTCTCATGACATGTATACATGGGCAGATACATGCATCTAGGGCAAACAACCTGCCCTATGAGCTATTTTTCTCTTGAGGTTCTCCATCTCTCTTCCTTTCCATGGGCCACCACGTGCCTTACTTTTAAAAAAACCAGTTCCAACAATTGATTAGAGGGGCAGGTTTTATTAGGACTCTGCGCGTCATACAACCTATGTTGGATTCCACGGGTTGGAGTGAAGGTTGTGGTGTAGCAAGACAGAAGACGGAGTGAGACACAAAAGCCAAGTTAACCAAGAAGGACTACGGATCTGGAATTCTTCACAATCTCAGGTGCAGATTGAGATGAACAGCTGAGCTGGTTCATTTCTTGAAACTCGCACTTTCTTTCCCGTAACTTAATCGCCGCTTAACTTTCCTCTTCCCAGAACTCACTGTTACTCACAGTCAGCATTTCCAATCTTTCCTACCAGTCCAACCAACTCAACGTCTCTCAGAAAAGCGCAGGGACACTATTCTTAACAATGTACCGCGTTTATGTTCCCAAAGCTCATATGCAATAACCCCAACTCAGGACCCATTTCAGGGTGGTGATTTATAGGAGTGTCATTCTGAGTTCTGGGCCATTTTCCTGTTCCAATGGCAGCAGTATAATGCAGCTCAGCTGGGTCAGAAGAAGGAGAAAAATCCATGGAAACAGTCGCCATGAATAGGGATCTACCCAGCTCGCAATGCTGGACTTCATTTCCGTAGGTATTTGCCATGGTGGCGCAGTGGTGCAGGCTACTTCTGCTGCCTGCAATTTGGCAGTTCGAATCTCACCAGGCTCAAGGTTGACTCAGCCTTCCATTCTTCCGAGGTGGGTCAAATGAGGAGCCGGATTGTTGGGGGCAATAAAACTGACTCTGTAAACTGCTTAGAAAGGGCTGTAAGTGGTATATGAGATAAGTTTATAAGCGGCATAAAGGTGGCAGAGAGAGGAAAGTAAACAATTTTTGTCTCTTGTTTCTTTGACTCCAGGCAAACTTCCTCCTTTGTCATCCTAACTAGATGATGACTAAGGAAAGAGGATGGCATCCTTCAATAGGTTTTTCGATATACAGCTTCCAACATTAGCGGGGACTCGCTTACCTTTGCTATCGGTTCACAAAAGTGAATGTGCGACCTCGTGACAAGCAAAGTCAAGGGGGAAGCCAGATTGACTTAACAGCTGTGTTACTAACCTAACATCTGCAGTGATTCACTTAAGAGCTGTAGCAAGAAAGGTCGTGAAATGAGGCAAAGCTCACTTGACAACTGTCTCGCTTAGCAATGGAAATTCAGGGCTCAATTTTGGTCGTACATAGAGGACTATCTGCAGACCTTTCCAGAAATATGTTTCAGGCCCCCCAGGTGCTCATGTCTTCTGGACACCCCCCCTCCCCCAACCACAGCAGGGAAGAAAGATAAAGACAAAGTCAACTAACGGACAACGTTGATAAGACGGGTATTACGAATTTGTAGCTTCGTCTCCTGATTGATAGCCAGGCAGGAATACAGCCCGCCCTGATTCAGCTGCACCCTCTGGAGCTGCAGAACAGGTGAAGAAGGGACGTCGAGGTCCGTATTGTCAGCCACATTCCAGTAGATCTTTGCCGGGGGATTGGAGGGGGCCAAACATGTGAGATTGACAGTGCTGTTCACCAGCACAAAACTCCCTGCGCTTGAATCTTGCTCAGAGGACGAGACAGTAATTGTTGGGGTCTCGGGACCATCTGGGTGAGAACAAAAGAACGTTAACTGTTAATTCATGCAATATGTGTTTGTTTAGATACAACCTATCGGGGCTCATCTGCAGGGCCCTGGACTGTGGTGGGATTCAAATTTATTTACTACCGCTTCTGTGGGCGTGGCTTGGTAGGTGTGGTGTGGCTTGGTGGGCGTGGCAGCAGAAGGATACTGCAAAATCCCCAGTCCCTCCCACCCCACTAACCTGCTTTCCAGCTCCATTCTCCTGTGCAGGGCAACAGAAGAAGTCCCAGCCGATCAGCTGGGACTTGGGAGGCAGAGAATAGATGGGGGCAGGGCCAGCCAGAGGTGACATTTGCCGGTTCTCCAAACTACTCAAAATTTCCGCTACCATTTCGCCAGAACCGGTCAGAACCGGCTGAATACCACCTCTGGCCTTGGTTTATCTTTCTGGCATTGGTCATCCCAGTGTTGATCAGACAGAAAAAAACAACCAAATGACCGAATTTTACTTTATGAATTCTATTTTAAGCCTCCCAGAAGGTGCTTTTTTTTTCAAAAGGCAATTAGACTTTCTGTTAGCGTTCTAAATACCATGTATGAAATAAATCATTGTCCAAGGCAGAATCATCCTTAAAGTTCCCATTTATTCATACAGGCAAGTTAGCACGTCTATGGAATTCCAACTCTGATGTTCTTCTTGGAATTCCACCCAGTTGAAAGTTCATGATCTTATCCCCACACCCACAAATCCATCACATGTTCCAATCATCATCTTCCACGCTGGCATCTACACCACTCTGCTTCCGGTCAGGTGTCGAGGTGCGGAGACAAAAGATGACCTTGAGCTTCTATAAAAGAATGACAACAATACATTCCACAATCCTACTCCTTTCTATTCCCCCCTCCCAACTACTACACTAATGAAACAGCATAGGAAATTAATAAAAAGTGTGGCAGGCCAAAGATCCTAAAAAGAACATAACTACAGGCCTGACACTTTCTTTGTTTTTGCTGGAATACATTTCACTTCTTATCCGAGAAGCTTCTTCACTTCCATGGTAAGGTTACACTAATGGAACTTTGCAAGTCTGAAAGTACAATTTTCCTCCCATCTCCTTTGCCCCAGAGAAACTAGGGAGAATCCCTTTTGAGCCAATGCCCCACCTACTACGTAGCCTTGGATTGTACTGCTTCTTATCTGACCGCTCCCTAGGCAACAATCTCTTCTCCTCCACTCCCAAGGTCATTGTCACATACCATTACGCCCAGGCCATGATCTTATTGACGCATGGAGCTACTTAATTTGATGGAGGACTATTTATCTATAGAAAAGCAACCATATCCTCTGTCCCTGTGACACACAAAGAGTTTATTGCCAGGCTTGGAATATCTGCTTTAGTTGGAACTTCCTTCTTTCCAAAACATTCAGAGAAAGGAGATGCCAACTTCAGAGACAGACAAAGTTGTTCCAGCCAATCCTTTGCATGCTGGGTACCATGGAGGGGGTATTCACTTACTTTCTCTACCGGTTCACAAATGGGAGCCCGTCGGCGCATGTGCACAGCAGTCCATGCATACGCTTTGCATACGCGCGTGTGGCTTGCATGCATGCATGCACGCGGCTTGAAAACATGCCTAAATAGTAAGGAGTAGAGCCGAGGCAGGTGGGCGGGGCCCACCTGCCATTTCCACTACTGGTTTGGGTAAACCGGTCTGAACCGGCTGAATACCACCTCTGGTGGGTACCAATGTAACATTAGGGAAAAGTTTTTAACGGTAAATTTGTGCAACCGTGAGGTTCGGCTCCCATTCATGAGATCTGTCCAAGCAGGGCCATCAGCCAAGGAATTACATTCACTGGCTTAAATGGTCCGTTTAACTTTACAATTCTACAGCTTTATCAAACAAAACATGTAAAACTGGGTATGGCAAGGGTGTACTCACAATAGACAGTAAGGTTGGCAGTACTGGTGGCATTGCCAAAAGGGTTGGAGATGGTACAAGTATAGACACCAGCATCCGTCCGTTGAGGGTCTCTAATTTTCAGGGAGCCAGATGAACGCAAATATCGGGGATTATCCTCCAGACGGTGACCATCCTTGGTCCAGGAGACAAAACCATGGACGGGAATGCAGTCGAAGGTCACTGTACCGCTTCCTTCTATCACTTTGGCAGATGATGGGAGCACGGAGACGTTGCCCACCTTCTCTAAAGAAACACACAGGTATGAGCTATCCATTGCATTTTTGGGGGGGGGGAACCAACAAGGGAAGGTCTCTCAAAAAATGTCCCCCAAGTTAATAAAGTGACCTGCTTATATGAAAGAAAGAATTTTCTTGCATTTCTTCATGCAACTAAGGCAAGCGGCAAACCATGATGGCCAGAACCTAGGAAGAGTGTTCCCACAGGAAAGGAGATTAAAGTTAAGATGGGATAAGGTCATTTGTGATCGCTGTGGGATTTGCATATTTGTGAGCCTCGGATATCACTCGAATGAGAGATTCCACCTGGAAATAAGGAGGAATTTCCTGACAGTGAGAGCAATCAACAGAAGTTGCCTTCAGGAGTTGTGGGAGCTTCATCACTGGAGGCTTTCAAGAAGAGACTGGACTGCCATCTGTCAGAAATGGTATCAGGTCTCCTGCTTGGGTGAAGGGCTGGAATAGATGACCTACAAGGTCCCTTCCAACTCGGTTAATGTTTATCAGGGCATTCGTTTGGATGTAGCATGTGATACTACGTGGACACAGAAATGTGATTTGTTAACCAGGTTTGTGGCACGGGGCCTGGGAGAAGAATATGGGCTTCAAAATACAGCTGGCGTTCAGCTCCCCGAATCGCTGACCATTGGTGTGCCAACCCACAGCTGTTGGGGACTGAAGTTCAACACTAACAATTATTGGCTCCCAGTTTTTGACAGAGCAAAAATTAAAAAGAGAGGATAAATAAACCAGAAGAATTGGCTAGGAATATCAGGAGCTTGAGATATTAGCGGCACCAAAGAAAGCAGCTTCACAGCAATGGCATTAAAACTTGGTCCAACTCACCGTAAACTCTAATAGTGATGTTTCCCTTGAGGGCAACACTCCCCAGGGGGAGGATCTCCACTGAATAGATGCCGGAATCCGTGAACCTCAGGTCAGAAATATTGAGGTTGCCATTCACGGGGTCGACACTAAACCGAGGCTGGAAGCTGGCATCTACCGTCACTGTAAAATTAGGACGCAGGTTTCCTATTGCCAAAATGGTTGCATTCCTTCTCCAGATGATAGCAATTTGGACCTGAGCAGAGGGTAAAGAGAATGGAATGGGGAGAGAAACAGAATTCCCAAGAAGCACAGCCAGAGGGAATGAAGATAGAACAGGGAATAATGGGGCTGGGAACAGAAAAAAACAAGCAAGCAGTCAATATACTTTTCTCTGCTATTAATGGAAACACACCAATCATTGCAATGGGATGGGGTGACCTTGTCTGGGCTGCAAAACTCTGCACGGCCACTTGAGGGCAGCCAAGAGTGTTTGGTAGCCCTGGATTGACTCTAGTGCAGGGGTGTCCAAACTTGGGAACTTTAAGACTTGTGGACTTCAACTCCCAGAATTCCCCAGCTGGGGAATTCTGGGAGTTGAAGTCCACAAGTCTTAAAGTTCCCAAGTTTGGACACCCCCTGCCCTAGCGTTTAAAGCCGTGTGGCGCAGTGCTTAGAATGCAAAATTGCAGACTAACTCTGCCCACTGACTGGAGTTCAATCCTGACCAGCTCAAAGTTGACTCAGCCTTCCATCCTTCCGAGGTCGGTAAAATGAGGACCCGTATAACAAGATGCTGACATGTGTAAACCGCTTACGACAGGGCCGTAAAAGCACAGGTATATAAGTCTTATTGCCGTTCTGGCTTTTCCTGCCCAGATATGGTAGCCCTTGCAGAGGGGAAATGACTCCTATAAAAGGTAACGTTACAATTACAAGGAAATTAAGTGGAGAATTTTGGGTGGATAGGAAGCCAGACAAAGCCCTCAGACCAGCCACACTGGATCAGTTCTCCCTTGTAGTAATCATCTCCCCATTATGATATAAAGCCACTCCTGCCTTCACCCCTCATTGAAGCAAATGATCAGTTATTTACTTTCTAAATAACTTCCTAACAGCCATGGAGTTTTTGCAGCAGACATCAAAACATCTTCCCCCATCTGCGTCCCAGCCGTAAATCCAAGCAACACCAATTTAAATAAGTGACTATCCTGGAGCAACAGGTTCTGTTCGTGTGAATATAAATAAGTAAATAACCAAATCAACACATAAATTTTCTTACATTCCTTCCACTTTCTCCATCAACTCCCTACCCTGACACTCAGCCCATTATCTTTGTCCTTCCATGGGCCATCAAAGAACCATAAAGATTGCTTAAAGACTCTGGAAGCGAGATAACTTCCCTGTTCTGGGTTCACAACGAATAACACATTTTTTAAAATGGATAATCAACCACACGACCTGGCTGGCTCTTGCCAAACGTCTAGGTTTTTTAAAAAACATGTACAAACGTCAACATTCAGGCATCATTATCTCGAAAAGAACTAAGCTTGTGAAGGCAGCTTCAAATATTGCTGCCCGTGTGGTCCCATTTAAAACTGGCTGGATTTGGTATCGTGATGTTGCGCTCCCTGGAAGGGAGCAGTGGTCCCAAGCCTAAAAAACGTTGGCCTTAGATCTTGTTTAAGTATAATCAACTTGCCCTTTTGTTTCCCCCCCAAAGGGCCAGTTTCACAGAGCTGTGAGAAAAGCTGGGCGTAATGTGCTATCAATACTAGGCTGTGCTGATCTGAAAATGAATAGGATTTTAGGATTTGCGCATGCAAATTTTTTCCGTCTATTTATTAATTCCCCGGGCCCAATTATCATATTTAAGAGACTATGATAATAGTCCTTTCCCTTCCCCTCCCCTCTCCTTTCTTCTCCTCTCCTTTTCTTTCCTTTCTTTTCCTACCCTCTCTTCCCCTCCCCTCCTTTCTTTCTTTCCTTTCCTTCCTTCCCTATACTGAAATAAGAATTACGTTAAGAATCCTTACTACCACTTTCAGTTGAACTAGCGAAGGAAGATAAACACTGCCTTTCTGTAAGATCCAAGGCTGAATGAGGCTGGTTTAAGGCTGAGCATAACATGGGAATCCAATTGAAGTGATCAGACAAAAATAAAATAAAATAAAAACACAAAAAAAGGTTTCTTTTTCTACCACTTTCCACCCGCATTTCTGTAGTCTCAGCTTTCTCTTCTAATTAGTTGTAATGAACATTATATAGTCATGAGCGCTGATATTAAAACTCAATCCCCCAAGCTTGCCAACAGCTGTTTTAAATTTGTATACATTTAAATAAATTAAACTTCCGTTAAATAATTTACTTTTACAAGGCAGGCCCCATCACCATGGCATTTTACTAGAAAAAGGAAGCTGGAATCTCTTAATAAGTAATATCAAGAATTGCCATTTCGGTTCTATTCCTCTATGATTTTTTTCCCCCCTAAGAGATAAGCTCACCAAGAACTTCCCTCCCCCATCTCTTCATATATCAAGATAACATTTGATTGGTTTCTTTTATGCAGAAGAACAGACGTATATGCTTACATAGCATATTGCATAGTACATAGCAAATGTAAATGGGTGTTATAATAATAATGAGATCCTACCCTGGGCACTAGATCTATGTTTTTTTCAAACTTGGCAACTTTAAGAGATATGCACTTCAGTTCCCAGAATTCCCCAGCCATCATGCTGGCAGGGGAATTCCGGAAGTTGAAGTTTACATGTTTAAAGTTACTAAGTTTGGGGGAAAAACCACTGCATTAGATGATGCTTTAGGTATCTTCTGAACTTTTCACATTTGGTGACATGAAGGACTTCTGCTGGGTAACGAATTATAAGACCGGAGGACTAAGAACTGGAGAACTTGTTGTAGACAGTTCTCTTGAAAACAACTTACATCCATCTTAGAATAGAATAACAGAGTTGGAAGGGACCTTGGAGGTCTTCTAGTCCAACCTCTGCTCAGGCATGAAGCCCCACGCCACTTCAGACAAATGGTTATCCAACTATCGTCTTAAAAACTTCCAGTGTTGGAGCATTCACAACTTCTGAAGGCAAATCATTCCACTGATTAATTGTTCTAACTTTCAGGAAATTTCTCCTTAGTTCTAGGTTGCTTCTCTCCTTGAATAGTTTCCATCCATTGCTTCTTGTCCTGCCTTCATGTGCTTTGGAGAATAGCTTGACTCCCTCTTCTTTGGGGCAGCCCCTGAGATATTGGAACCCTGCTATCACATCACCCCTTTTCATCAAATTCATCTTTTCATCAAACTAGACGTACCCAGTTCCTGCAACCGTTCTTCATATGTTTTAGCCAGTCCCCTAATCATTTTTGTTGCTCTTCTCTGCACTCTTTCTATCTTGACCGAGAACATCTCACAGATCCATAGTCTTTCATCCGATACATCATCGCCATCACAGACCACCTTAAACGTGGAATAACAACTCTTGCTAAGTACAATCCCTTCCTTTTGCAGACACCCCAGAACCCAACTGAAACCAGTGCTTAAACCAGGTCCTATATGGTTTTTGGTGGCTCCAGAGGCCACATAAGAGCATGGCCCTTGTGGGTCCAGAAGCCATGTGAGGGCACACCCCATTCTCACACAGTCTCTACATCCTCTGAAAAATCACATGAGAATGGGACGTGCTTTTGAGAATAGTTGGTGTCAGGTGTTGGTGAATGTGACACAAAATTTCATGGCGTGCCACCTTTAGCATGCGTGTCATACGTTTGCCGTCACTGGGCTAGAAAGAGCCCTCTCTGAAGTTAGAAGACAGGTGCAGAAATAAAGTCATCCCATCTTTTAGTTATAGCAATAGCGCTTAGATTTACATACCGCTTCATAGCTAGTGCTTTACAGCCCTCTCTAAGTGGTTTACAAAATCAGCCTATCGCCCCCAACAATCTGGCTCCCCCTTTTACCAATCTCGGGAAGATGGAAGACTTGAACCGGTCAGGATTGAACTCCTGGCAGTGGGCAGAGTTAGCCTGCAATACCGCATTCTAACCACGGCGCTACCACAGCTCCTTTAGAGCCGATAATTTGTATTTTTTAGAGTGCTTTACTTTTATTGCACGCATTTTTTGTGCTCTTACATTTCTTTTTTAACACTGTAGGTTGCCCAGAATCACGTTACAAGGAGTTGGGTGGAAAACAAATGTAATTAGTAATTAATTGGGGAAAAAAATAACCAAACAAAGCAGCCTGCCAAATGAAGACTCAAAGGCATCAAGGCAGAGTGACTCAGTTTACAGCCTGGAAGGACCACTTAGAATGAATGGATGGACCCATCTGGATCAAAGAGATGCCTCCAGGCACACCAGAGGCCTTTTTACACACCTTGAAGAAGGTGAGTGAGAGATGCCACCAAAGCAAACTTTTAGCTTCATTGTCCTTAGTTCAATTATTCCAAAACCTGTGTTCTGTAAGAGTGGAAGCTGAAAACACACCTTGCTAGGTTGGGAAACAAGAATGTTAAGAATGAAACAGGTTGGCTGGCCATCCTAGAAGTGTTTTTAGTTTAAGAGTGACATTTTGACCTTAAAAACCCCGTCCAAAATGATAAAAGCCAAGCCTTCATTTTGAGCTCAGGTTACTACCACACTCAGGGGATTTTGAAATGTTTTTGCACAACTAAAACCCTTGCTTTGGTTTGGACTTAATACGCTGTGTGAACTCCACATGTTTGTAGCTTATTCAACTAACCATGGCTTAGTACAAGGAGAATGCTAGGAAGAAAAAGGGATTAAATCTGACACCTGAAGTTGCCTCAGAATGAACTGAATCACTATTTTGTCAAGCTTTTTAATGGTTTCCATAACTTAGGTGAAGGTAAAGGCTCCCCTTGCACATGTGCTAGTCATTCCTGACTCTAGGGGGCGCTGCTCATCTCTGTTTCAAAGCCGAAGAGCTAGCACTGTCCGTGGTCATGTGGCCAGCATAACTAAACACCAAAGGCGCATGGAACGCTGTTACCTTCCCACCAAAGGTGATTCCTATTTTTCTACTTGCATTTTTTTACGTGCTTTCGAACGTCTAGGTTGGCAGAAGCTGGGACAAGTAACGGGAGCTCACTCTGTTACGAGGTGCTAGGGATTCGAACTGCCGACCTTTCTGATCGACAAGCTCAGCGTCTCATAGCCACTGAGACTTCCTAAGTCTCCTTAACTTAGGGAGCCATAAAATGAGAAAATTGACACACACACACACACACACACACACACACACACCCTCTTCCCTGTTTGGCTGAAAACGTGGCATGTCGTGCCACGAAACCCATCGCCAAATCTCCCCCCCCCCCGATCCTCCTTCCATTTTCTCTTGCAAGTCCGTTTATTGCCTGTCAGCCCCACCAAGGAGAAGCAGTGTCCTCCGATTGATTGGCCCAGCCTAATCCCCACCCTTCCTTTTTCGATCTCCAAGCTCCTTCGAGCCATCCATATAACAAACCCTGAAGCCAGCAGGGCCTCTGGGTCTGAGCCCTTGTAAATTAAAAGCTGCACAACAGCATCGGCCACACGCCAGGGGCTGCATTAGCAGGAGCTGAGTGAGAAAAGCCAGGAGCCAGCGGGGAGGGTAGAGGGGGGGAGGAGGAGGGAGAGAGAGAGAGACGACAGGAGAAGATGGATGAAAATTGGCTCAGTGGGAGCCCAGCAGCCACCACGCACTGTAATGGATGGGCCAGCCCCCTAAGGGGAAAGAGAGAGGGCTAGGGATGGGAGAAGGCCATAAATCTAACAGGAAGGGGTCGGTGGGGGTGAACATCCAGGTTCTCCTGGGCAGGGCTCCGGTTGAAGAAGGCATTGATTGAAAGGTGGCTATCTTTTAATTGCGGAAGTTTCTCCCTTCCACTTCTTCATTTCAGGTTAACAGGAAGAAATCGGCCTGGGAATACTTTGGTCTCGGTATGAAGGAATGGGAGAAGGCTCACTGTCTGTCCTGTGGCTGTTAAGGCAGCCTCCAACTCACTTCTATCCATCACCAAAATAAGGTGACAACCAAAGATGGGAGAGTGGAGACAGGAAAGAGCAGAGATTAGCAGGTAGAAATGCTATCCTTAGACCAGGGGTGGGGGGTGGGGAACGATGGGCCCTTTATGACTTGTGGACTTCAACTCCCAAAATTCCTGAGCCAGCCAGTTGAAGCCCACAAGTCATAAAGGGACCGTCGTTCCATAGACAATCACACCTGTGCCACCATTACTATCCTCACGTTGCTCTCAAACCTTTGGTTCCATCAGGCAATCTTTTTTTAAAATCAGGGTTGGTTGCCTTGTTCCCAGAGGTAAGGAGATAACTCGTGGTTCACTTACTGAATGACTTACATTCACACAGCATCACTAAGCCAAAGGTTGGGTGCTTGGATAATGAGTAAACCAGTTGCGTGAACAGCTCTCTTTGTCCAAAGTACATTCATTAGTTTTTTTCCTCATGAGATCCCATGGGTTTGATACCCCTACAGCAGTTACTCATCCTTGGAACTTGGAAGACATGTGGACTTCAACTCCCAGAATTCCACAGCTAGCATGGAATTCTGGGAGTTGAACACACATCGTCGGGTTGCCAAGGCTGAGAAACTCTGCCATACAATAGAACTTCATGCACATCTTTTCTCTAGTTAAATTAACTTTCATCTGTAGTAAATGTAACCAGAATTTCGCCTTTAGCAATAGACGTACATACCGCTTCACCGTGCTTTGCAGCCCCCTCTAAGAGGTTTACAGGGTCAGCCTATTGCCCCCCAACAATTTGGGTCCTCATTTTACCCACCTCGGAAAGATGGAAGCCTGAGTCAACCTTGAGCCTGGTGAGATTTGAACTGCCAAATAGCAGGCAGCCAGCAGCCAGCAGAAGTAGCCTGCAGTACTGCACTCTAACCACTGAGCCATGGTGTCACTCTTAGTTCATTTGATGCTACAGAGTTTGGTTGAAATTGCTCGAGGCATTCCAGAATTATGTTGAAACATAGACACACAGCCAGATAGATAGATGATAGATAGATAGATAGATAGATAGATAGATAGATAGATAGATAGATAGATAGATAGATAGATAGATGATAGATAGATAGATAGATAGATAGATAGATAGATAGATAGATAGATGATAGATGGATGGATGGATGGATGGATGGATGGATGGATGGATAGATAGATAGATAGATGTGATAGACAGAGGGATAGATAGATAGATAGATAGATAGATAGATAGATAGATAGATAGATAGATAGATAGATTGATAGATAGATGATAGACAGACAGAGTTCAGATTTAGATATAGTTTATTATTATAGATTATTGATTCTCTTTTCTATTAGTTTTATTGCTTTTATATTGCTTTTTATATTTAAAATGTATATGTAATTACACATATTTTTATATTTGTGGAAGCCGCCTTGAGTCGCTCTGTGCGAATAGGTGGCAATCTAAATTTCCAAATAAATAAAATAAATATGAAACAGGTCAGGCTGCATATTCCAAGCTTGGTTAGTGTTAACCTTGGCCAATTCATTTTGTGGCTTTCGCTCATTGGGTGAGCTCAATCTCCAGCTCGCATTTAGGCTCATTCAGTGGCCAAGTTAAGCAAGTTGGGCGAAGCTTTGCTTCCCACCCTGAGCTTCTGATTACTGAACAGAGAAAGGCAGAATGCCAGCAACCTCTGGCCAACGCCCAGAAGCTCACAACGACCCACAGAAACCCAGAGTGCTCATTGCCCGAAATTGTATACATACAGAGATACACAATCAGTTCAAATTTTTAAAAAAAAACAGATCGAAGAGGACAGAGTTACAACACAGCATTTCAGGCAGTAGCTAAACCAGGGGTGTCCAAACTTGGGAACTTTAAGACTTGTGGACTTCAACTCCCAGAATTCCCCAGCCAGCAGAGCTGGCTGGGGAATTCTGGGAGTTGAAGTCCACAAGTCTTAAAGTTCCCAAGTTTGGACACCCCTGAGCTAAACCTTTCAAATCACCACTTCAAACAAGTACCATTCGGGTCTTTTTTTAACAGACCTAATTTAGAGGGGGGGGGGGAAATACCATGACACCTCATATGGGCGAAGCTGAAAAGTCAGCAAAGTATTTTTTTTCCTCCTCCCCCCCCACCCCCCCACCCCGGCTCAATGGACCATTTTTAGACGAGGCGACTTCCGCAGCGCAGTCCTGACGATAAAAGCCCATTGTGCTGCACAAATACCCTTGTGAGAAGAATATGGCAACCTGGAGGGTCTTATGTTGCTGGAGTTGGAGGTGTGCCACACGCCCACTTCTGTGTTTCCAGGCAGGGTGTGGCAAATCAAAAGGATTGGGGGGGTCCCTAACAGCCCCTTCTTTCTCAGGACTCTTTTCAATGGGGATGGGGGGGGGTGTTTGATGCTTTGCACAGGTGAGTCTTAAGCCAGCTCACCTTCAGCAAAGCCTCCTCTGATCGAATTCATCCTCATTGCCCCAAATACGTTGCTCTCGTAGCAGGACGAGCCCTGCCCCTCCTCACCCCTGTTCCAACCCACGTAAAGAGGAGGCGCCACCCTTGTACCCCTTAGGAATTTGAGAAGAGCTCCGCTTCTTCCCCAAACGCAGCTCGGATTCTGCCAGAAGCCAGCCGGATCAGATCAGCTGGTGGGGGAGGGAAAAAACAAACCCCAGGCGCCCAGTTTCCTAAACTCACCCAGCAGGGAAAGCAGACAGATGGTCAGGCTGGAAGGAAAGCGGACGCCCGGATGCCAGCAAGCCATGCCAGCTTGGCTCCAAAGGGGTTGGTGGGGAGGGAGGAGGTCGAGGCACAGAAGGGCACGGAGATCGAAGAAGGGCTGGCAACCCTGAGTGCCAAGGGAACGGCAAGGCCTCTGTCGGAGATGCCGGAAGGCAGGTGCCTCTCTCTCTCTCTCTCTCTCTGTGTGTGACCAGGTAGCGGAAGGAAGGAAGAAAGAGCAACAGCAAACCAAAGGCCCAGGAAGAGACCTAATCCTCCCCCTTGGGGCAGCGGGCCAGGATAAAAGCAGTTCAGCTATTCAAGTTATGCACTAGCAAAACCTGTTGAAAAGTCACAACAAGAGCAGGGGGGGGGGGGGAGGAAGGAGTGTATTCCAAAGTCAGCTATGGAGCTGTCAATTATTTTGCAAGCTCCAGGACGGAGGATTTGGAGCAAGGCACTGGACGGCAAGGCGGGGAGGGGAAGTCCTGGCCAAGGTGGACCTCATGGCTTTGCAACAGGATTTCACAAAGGATACCTTGGCGATCCAAAACCACAGCTCTTGGCCAGTGAAAATTGGATGCACGCTCCAGCACCCCTCCCTCAACTAAATCTGCACGATTGGGAGGGGGACGGCAAGGTGTAGGGTGGGGCGAACCCTGCCTTTGTTTCAAAGACACCCTTTGTGCGGTCTATAAATCAGGATTACCTTCTGGCCTCCATAACCGCCGAATGGTCCAACCGTATCTGATGCAGAACCGGCAATAGAGTTATCTGCCTGTAGCAGATGCGGACTGACAGGCCCAAGGAGGGATTTAAGCGGAGCGGGGGTGGAGGCAGCTAAATTTTGGGCAAACTTTATGTGGATGATGTGCAAGTATTTTGGGATCACCCGAGCCTTTAAAGATATTAAATCGCTTATGGCACGCTTATCCCTTTCCTAGCGCTCGGCCAGCAACCACTAGGAAAATGGCAGGAAAAAAATATTCCCAGTGGCAAAGAAAGATTAGGTTTTTTTTTTATCACTTGTTCAAAGACACAAGGCTGAGGCTTCTGCTCCAACGGATGTCAATCCAAGACAAGAGGTTTAGCGTTGTTTGGGTTTTTTTTTTTTTTGAACTCTCCCTGCACCGCTTGCGATCTATTTTAAAATCCTTTCCCCCCTTGACCAAGTTTGCAAAGACCCAAGTGCACTGTTGCTGCAAACAATTGTTTCTGCAAACTTGGGTCTTCATTTATTTTTCTCCGCATAAAAGCAGGATTCTTTGTTGACCCTTTTGGTCCTGGTTTGGGGGGGCAGAGGGGGGGGGAGGACGCTACACAGCTATAGATAAGAGGCTGATTTAAACAGGGTTATGTACTACCAGCTGGCAAGTCTATAAAACAGACTCGGGTCCGTAAAAAACCTTGCCGAACGGAAGTGTGTGCGAAGGGGGAATCTTCTGGAATGCCAATTTACTGCTGCAAAATTCAGCACAAAGAGTTTTGAGTCCGTTGAAGGTGCTTTGATGTTAACCTCGGGTTGCTGAATGCCAAGTGCTGCGTTCACAAAACATGCCATGCGCCGGATAAACCAGCAACAGCATGACCGGGTCAGATCACATAACTACCAATTTTATTTTTATTTATTTATGGGCACAATTTATATTCCATTGTGAACAACCCCTGGATCGATCAATTAATCCTATTTCGATCCTGCTGCAGTTAAGAATAAGCTCCTGGGGGCTCACAAAAGATGGCAAAACATAATCACATATAGATATACAGATATATTGATAGATAGATGATAGATAGATACAGATAGATAGATGATAGATAGATCAGACAGAGACAGACAGACACATAAATACATAGATATATAGATGATAGACAAGAGAGAGAGATGATAGATAGATATAGATATAGATAAAGATAGATAGAGAGCAATTTCAACCAAACCAACTTGGTACACAGATAACTTGCTCTTTGGAAAAAAATTCTTTGCAGGTAACATACCCCGAACACCCCTCCCGGTGGTGTGTTCTGTTAAGATACAGCCTGTTGTGCCTTAAAATGGCTTCTACTGTACTGCCATAAAATGGCTTCTACTGTACAACAGTGGAGTTGCCATGGTAACGGCTTCACAGTACTCCACAAGGGGGCTCCCTCTGGTAAGAGGTAGAATCCAACATTAGAAATTTACGTTTGGTCTGGACATTTTCCCCCTAAAGATAAATACCTGGACAACACCAGGTCATCAGCTAGTAAATAATAAAAAACACAGTACAGACCTCCCCCCTCACTAAGTCTCTGCCATCAACACCCCAACACCTTTTGGAAAAGCCTTTTCTTCATCTAAAACGGTGTTCTTCAACCTTGGCAATTTTTAAGGTGTGTGGACTTCAACTCCCAGAATTCCCCAGCCAGCCAGCCAGGTCTGTAGAGACTAGCTTCCATAATCCTACCCATTCTTGCTTTATTTTCATTATTGACTGCAGTATGGTAAATTCTGGTTAAAAAAAAAAAAAAAGGCAACTCGTTTAATCACACAGAGCTTAGTCCATTCCCAATTTAGAGACTCAAGAAAGTTTGCTTTTCCTTTAAGGGAATGAATAAAAAATAATTTTAATCCTTTCCCCGTTTATGATGGTGTGCAAGTGGAAATTTCTCGGGAGGAGACAGAATGCTCTTTTGTGAAGGGAAAAACCGCACTGGATTGTTTTAAGGGATGAACCATACATATGCATTCCGCTCTGTCCTAGTTAGAAGCAAACTGACATATATCAGGAGTGCATTGTCAATAAACCTCCTGCTGTTCCGTCCCTTATGAATATGAGATGCAAGGAAGGCTTTGGACCCAGCCTGACCTCAAAGAAAGCTTCTGAAGGCCCCTTTGATCCAATGAGCCCTGAAAAGGGGCATTTTACGTCTGTCTTGGAAAGACGGCGCCATAAAACCCCGCTATGCTAATTTTAGGGAACCAGTGGAAGAAAAAAAATCTATAAAGGGCTGTTAGATAATCAAAGTGCGTCTTCCTTCTCAGCCTTCGCTTAACAGCCAGCCTACACAAATAGAAGGGCAACCCAAGGGCAACCCAAGTGAAAGGGGCTTCTAGACATCGACAGCTGTGTCAGTTTCAGGTTATTATTATTTGAGGGCTGAGCTGTACCTTAGAGACTTGATTTGAATAGAGCAGAAACCTGCACAATGTCTAACTACCTTTTTCTGATGCCAGAGTCGTTGGCAACAAGAGATGGAATAGGCTATAAACGGAATATCTCCCAATATAAGGCTCCTCGCGGAGTATAGAGAAAAGAACTGTGGTTGTGCCTTTTTTGTTGTGTTTTTGTTTTGCCTACAAGCCAACGAGAACTCGGCGCTAGTCCTGAAATCCAGCAAACTCTGCACCCGTTTAATGAAGGAAAGTTAGCCTCCAACTATGCTTTGCAAAAAAAAAAGAAAAAAGAGGTGAGCTGTTCAGACACTACATCTACAAACCATGGGCCATTAAAAACAAAACACACACACACATAAGAAAGTCTTCTGAATGCCTAGGGCAGATCATTTACTGCAGGAGGATTGAAGCAATTAATTGGGAATGCAAAGAAAACAACAGAGACATGACATTTGCTCCGAGCACCTTCAAAGATCACATGGCATTTATTGCAAACCAACCCATCATTAGTACAGAAAATAGAATTAAACTCTCATTTGGCTCCCTCCGGCGGCCAGCAGACATGGAAGGCAGCATGGTTTGTGATTTCAGAGGGACCGGGTCCCGACAGGATGGGTTCTCCCGAGACAGGAAGACGGGCTCTCTGAAGGCCACACCCATTCCTACACCCGTAGCAGCATCTCAAGGCAAGGCTGAAAGAGAGACAAAAGGGATACTGTAGGCCTGTTACTAGAACTATACTCGGCAACAGAACCTCAGAAACTGGATTCCATCCTAAATGAGTCATTAAAATTGACCTCTGGGGTCAGTTCTTCGTTTTTGCATAGCTCCTAGAGATTGAGGTACTTTATAATTTTTGTTTTTTTTAAAAAAAGCCAGTGCTCTTACCAATTAGAGGATGTTCAGAGTGTAAAAGAAAAACAGTTCAATTCAGGCATGTTATATACCAGCTATTAACCCAAGTCAAATATTTTTTGGATAACAAATGTGACAACTCGATGTATCTACTGAACAAAAGCTCCGCACTGGCAACAGGAAGAGCATCCGGCCATTAAACGTTCTGTTATCTCCATTCAGTTGTTCAGACTGCACCCGCAAGGGATGATGGGGTTGTTAAATGATGATGATGATGATGAAATGGGACAACTCGGTGGCACAGTGGTTAGGGTGCAGTCCTGCATGCTATTTCTGCTGCCTGTTGGCTGCCTGCAACTTGGCAGTTCAAATTTCACCAGGCTCAAGGTTGACTCAGCCTTCCATCCTTCCAAGGTGGGTAAAATGAGGAGCCAGATTGTTGGGGGCCATAGGCTGACTCTGTAAACTGCTTAGAGAGGGCTGTAAAGCACGGTAAAGCGATATGTAAGTCTGAGTGCTATTCCTATTTGAAAGCCTCTGTTAGCTGGGGAGGATGGAAGAAATAAACCAAAATGGTGGGAATTAAACAGGCTGGGAAAAGCTGCCCTATTATTCAAATAAAGAAAAACTCATTGTGGAAGTTGACTTAACACAGGGGTGTCCAAACTTAGCAACTTTAAGACTTGTGGACTTCAACTCCCAGAATTCCCCAGCCAGCCATGCTGGCTGGGGAATTCTGGGAGTTGAAGTCCACAAGTCTTAAAGTTGCCAAGTTTGGACACCCCTGATTGAACAGGAGAAAATGGATCTTTCTCATGTACAGATGTCTGGTCTTTCATCTTTGATGATGCCAATGGATTTCTTTTTTCAATAGCTTGCATATCGTGGAAAATGACATACTTTGTAGCCTACTGGGATTTATAAAATGAATGTTTTATTCCCCCCCCCCCCCCAAAAAAAGAGCAATTACAACCTTCATATAAATTTATGATTCAGGTACATTAGGAGAAATGTTTTCATGTCTTGCTAAGTGCTGTGAAAAAGCCCAAAGATACTCACAAAACAATAGGCTCCATGAGGACAGATCTGGGAGAAGAGGCCTCAATGGATGAGACATATCCTGCTTAAGACGATTATAAATGACTGAAGGTTGGTTTTTTTAATGTTGATACTACAAAATACCATCCATCTGAGTTGGAGGGATATATTCATTCACTGGCAAAATTTTCAAAAGCAATGCCTTCATCTAATCAATAACGAAAACCTAAACACTTAAAATACTGCTGACCATTTACTTCGCTGGCTAAAATGCCAGCGCGAGAAAATATCATGAAAGGGAGGCCTAGCTCAGGGTAGGATCTCGGACATCGAGGGGAAACTCCCAGGATGCGATGGAGCAGTGCAGCTCCAAAACCAGCATGCATGAAACGGAACTGAAGGCTGCTATGATTTGAGTGTTTCCAAAGGTCATCTGGCCGGCCACAGCTGGAGACAAGGCTGGCTTTGATGGGTGCTTAAGTCTTCTCCAGCCACACAGCTCTCGCGCTCTCTTTATTTCCATTTTTAATGAGATGAAGGCCCGACGGTAAAAACGAATCCAAGAGATGACTCATCAGTCAATGGCCCTCGTTTCTCCCTCTGGGCCCTTGGAAATCTCATGCATAACATCTTAAGGCGAGGCAGGCCTGCGCGGAGCCTTGATCTGGGGGCTGGGTTTGAAGGGGATTCAAAACTGAGCTGGCCTTCTGATTTAATTGTCAAATCGAATGCGTTTCAAATTGGTGAGGCAATGCAGAGAGCTTTTATATCGGCATAAAAAGTGCCCCACCCCACCCCCACCCACCCCGGCCAAAATCTAATTTGGAAAAATGAATTGACACCACTTGACACTTTTTGAACTGAATGGAGCAAACAGACAAATCAAATCAAACCCACTTCGCCCAGGCTTGAGAGAAAGCAAACAGGAATGAGCCGCCGTAACAAAAATGCTGGATTTGGATTGAGACCCAAAATCGAGACAAAATTTGGGGAAATCATTCCTTCGCAGCCCAAATGACATCCCAGAGTTGTGGTCTGGGGAATATAATATGTGTATCTTGAGATCAGGAAGACCTGTAGTAAATAAACAAGCTAAACTACGTTCTGGCCTATATGCCTTCTACACATGACAACAGATGTAACATGTTTAGGAGAGCTCAAACATGCTTTACATATTGCTGTATGTTCCCTTCCAGTTTAAACAGAGCAGATTTTAGCTGTGTTTTTTTTTTTTTTAAGTCACTACAAACCTCAATGAGATCGTGGTTTTGATTCTCCGCGGAGCCAAGAAAATATGATTTTAGTGCTCAGGGGTTCAATAAATCAAAACAGATTTGCATCTATTTCCTTTTATTTTTTCCAGAAAAATAAATTCAGGCCTTCGGAAGACTCTGAAACCTGATGGCAAATATCGGGCAAAAAGGCAGGAATAGGAAAGACAAGTAAGCTACACAATGTCAGGGAGAATAAAGCCAGGATCCATTGAGAACTCTCTTTCCTCCAGGGAGCTGTTACCAAGTGTGAAACCCCCATATTCATCAGTAGAAGCCAGAAACAAGGGCCGTTCTCTCAGCTGAGCCATTAATCTATTCAATGTGTTAGATTCTTTTAAATTATGGGGACACAATTAATTGAATATTGATAGCAGTCTGCCCCAAACAGCCACTACTTTAATCCTTCACAGTTCTTCTTTCTTCACTAATATTTTTTTTTCCATGAAGAAAGAGGAGACTGCTCCAAGATTTCTCCTTATAAGGAGGAAGAAAATAAGGGGTCCTTTTTGGTACATACCTGGGGTGGGAAACTGAGTCATCTGCATTTCCCACCCCGGCCAAAATCCAGGATTTTACAAATTCACTATAAATGGAAGAAGAAGATGACTTAAAAGCAACCAAAATTTGTCATCCTATAGATCAAAATTTGCCTTAAGAGTCAAATTCTTACGTCTGCAAAATTATATAGTTATTTGCATTTATGCCATTTCGGCATCCTGCATTCAGGTGATCACATTTATGATGGCTTTGCTGAAAACCAACATTTACTTCCGGTTTCTGGCAAAATTGTCTCCATGGTGAACCATTAATTCACTTAATGACTGCAAAAAAAAAAAAAAAAAAAAAGGTAACAAAATTGGGGTTGTTCGTGTGATTGACCCAATTTACAAATGTCACAACTTACCGTGGTGGGCAGATTTCATAATGATTGGAAATTGAGGACTATAGGTGCAGTGAGTTTATGCAGCACCGGTCTACTCCACGCGCTCCCCCCCCTTTTCCCCCCCTTACCAAAATTACCGAAAGAGCTCAGATCCGCCCGATTTCCTTCAATTTAGCAACTAGATCTTCCACCGTTTCCACTTTGACTCCGGCCTTGCGCTGAGGTGGATCTTCCACGCTCAGAATCTTCACTCGAGGCGTGAGATCCACACCAAGGTCAGAGGGCTTCACCATCTCCATTTTCTTCTTCTTGGCTTTCTGGGAAAGAAGATGGGGACAGGGAACAATTAACCAACCACTGTCTAATTTTGCTGGAGAATTTTTGTTTCTTCTGGAGTTTTAAGAGCGGCTGTGTCTGGGATGAGTACCGACAAAAGGGATGGAAGGGGGGTGGGGAGTCAACGCTTCCGTGCAAACCTGCGCCCCCCCCCCTTCTGTTACTTGAGCATTTTGCTTTTAAACACTTAAGACAGGGGTGTCCAAACTTGGCAACTTTAAGACTTGTGGACTTCAACTTCCAGCAGAGCTGGCTGGGGAATTCTGGGAGTTGAAGTCCACAAGTCTTAAAGTTGCCAAGTTTGGACACCCCTGACTTAAGAGATGTCAATAGAGGTAGTCCTCGATTTACAACAGTTCATTTAGGGACCGTTCAAAGTTACAAAAGCACTGAAAAACCTACGACGGTTGCAAGCATCCCCGTGGTCTCACGGGATGAAAATTCAGATGCTTGGCAACTGGTTCATATTTATGACGGCTGTGGTGTCCCGGGGTCATGCTATCCCTCTTTTTTGCGACCTTCTGACAAACTAAGTCAACGGTGAAGCCGGATTCACTTAACAACCGGGTGACTAACTTACAAACCGCAGTGTTTTGCTTAACCACGGTGGCAAGAAAGATGGGGCAAAACTCACTTAAGAAACATTTCACTTAACCACAGAAATTCTGGGCTCAACTGTGGTCATAAGTCGAGGACTACCTGTGTCGCCTCAAGCTACTGAATGCTTGCTCTTGTTCAGGGTTGAAAGCATTGCAAAAGACAAGGCGAGGGATGCATTAAATCCAAAGGTTATTTTACTCCTATTTAATGGTAAAATTAAATTATTAAATGTAACAATAGCATTATTGGCTGCAGGGGATACGGATCCCCTGTGGGCCCCTGTTCTACGTTTCCATCCAGAGCTATCGGGAGGACTTTCAGGTCACTGTCAAAATGTTCTATGAGCTTCCCAGAGACTCACTCTTCTCCAAAGCCATGCAGCTCCAAAATGATGCCCAGGGAAAGAAGCCCGTCTCTTAATCTTAAAGCTGTACCCACGGCTGAGATGGTTTGCTGGAGCAGGTAAGGAGTAAGAAAGAGCTGCCAGGATCCTACCATGATGTTGGGCAGAGTTGCATAGCGAGGCTCATTCAGTCGTAAATCAGCAGTCACCACAGCAGGCAGCTTCAGGCGCACCGTCTCGAGACCCCCGTCGACTTCCCGCTCAACCTTCAGCCAGTCCCCGTCCAGGCTCACTTCGGAGGCAAAGGTTCCCTGCCAAGGAAAAAGAAGAGCTGCTTCCATTAAAACAGGGCAAGTGCCGTTTGCCCCAAATTGAAACTCTTTAAACGCCGGGAGGGGGAAGAGGGGGGGGAGCTATGTGAGGTGTGTCATTGCGCACACCTCAACTTACATACCAGTCTTTTCAAAACAGCCTATTTAAGAAAACGATTCTAGGTCACAAGTGGGGATTAAGAGACAATGCTCATCTATCTACGCACAACTGAGGAGGCTTTACTGCAATGCCGTCTTCAAGTGCATTGCGGTAAAGTGCTGTGGTTTGTCGGCCGCCAGTCCCTCCAGCAACCGAATCAGAGGAGGAGGAGGAAGCAGCATCAAGGCAACCTGAGAGGTCCGAGTGGGAAGAGGGAATGGAGCTGCCAGAGAGAGACAGAGCATGGGCCATCCGGCAGCCCTCAGATGGAGAGTCAACAGCCCCCAGGTCTGATGAGGAAGAGGAGGAATAGCTGTGTCCACTGCCTGACATGCAGTTGTGCAGAAGGCAGAGGAGAGGAGAGCAGTGGAAATCCGTGGGCTGGTCCTTGGGAAGGAAGAGCCACCGCTGCTAGTGAAGCCCCACCCTAGCTCTGCAGGGGGCGGAGATGAATAGATGTGGCAGACAACTATTCATCTCCTGGCTGGATGGACTTGTTCGTCTGCAGTGAGAGCGAAACTTTTTGCTGGGGCTGCTGGCGCTCCTAATGAAGGAAACCTTGATTTAACTTCAGAGGGTTTGTTGTGTTTGGGAATCTGGGTGAGAACTCCAGGAAACAAAACCAGCTAGGCCAGGGGTGCCTAACCCGCCAGTCCATGGACCGGCACCAGAGCACGGCATACTAGCAACTGGACTATGCAAACACGCAAGGCCCCATCCGCTGGATGCAGGCAGCACACAAAACCACGCTCCCTCTAGTCAGGGAAAAACCTCTCTCCACAGAACTGGTTTTTGGTGCCCAAAAGGTTGGGGACCACTGAATTAGGCAAGTAAGTTCTTGATAACGCAATGCACCCCAGAAGTTCTTGATAACACAATACATCCCAAAATGCATCCCTAAAACCAAGTCTGCCAGCCTTCGTGATGTAGCATCAAGGGCTCCGAGTGAAATGCATCCTGCAAAGCAAAGCAGGACTTGGCCAAAAAAACCCCAGTGAATCATATAAAGGCCTGCACATTTCCACTGTGAAGCAGCCAGAGATCACCGTGACCATCTCTCTGGAAATGTGTCCATAGTGCAAGCGTAAAATCTGAGCTGGACACTAACAAGGTTTGCCTGCTTGCTGATTAGACCACAAATCCAGCCACATAATAGGAAAAAAACAGCCACCCTGAAGGATTATCCCTCTGGGAAGATGAAGAAAACATGACCAAAGGACTAACTGCCTTTAAAATAAGGCACGGAGATTTCTATTCCAAACAAACAAACAAAAGAAAGAAAAGGATTTATATTCTCGGGTTGTGGGGAAGCAGGAAGGACCGATTTATTTTTGTATAAATCTATCAGTGAAAACTAGTCAGCAGTGAATGCACAAACAAAAGTGGCTGTCTTGAAGGACCGTGTTTTCTATGCAAGCCCAATATTTTCGAGAACAATTCTTGCTTTTCCACGTTCAACTTTCTTAGAACTACAATGGTCAGCTGGGAGCTGAAAAAGAGAGCAGAATTCCATTCCTTGGCCAACAAGCTGTTGTATTTCACTGCTGGGTATCAGGGTGGATAAAAATCAAATGTTTTTTTTTTTTTAAAATTAAAAATGGATTTTTAAAAAATGTAAATACGATTTTTGGGAGTTTTAAATTTATTTTAATAAAATCCTTTTGGAGTAAAAAATCTATCTAAAGATAGCTTTCTATTTAAGGTACATTAATAATTTAGTTTATTCAGCATGAAATGGAGCTTAGTGATGTAGTATGAGGCTGTATGAGTTTTGCAATATTGGGACCGTCGGTGAGTCAACAGCTGGACAGAGGAGGAGCCACTGCGGGACAGAGATGACAGTTGCTCTTTAAAAATTATGATTTAAATCGAGTTGATTTAAATCAAGCCTTTTTACGAGTGATTTGAATCATAATTTAAATCGTGATTTAAATCTACAATTTAAATCAAATCCACCCTGCTGGGTATCAAACAGAAGTACACAACACAGAGGCTATTCTACCCACTCTGCAGGCCTCCCCATCTTCTTTTACTACAAGACAAATTGTTCTAGGACATCAAAGCAACAAACTACCATTCAACTCTCCATCTGATTGTTTCATTCACTGAGGCAAAGGAAACCATTATGTACCTTTAAGCCCTGGGGCACAAATGGCTTCTAATTTACCTGAGGCCAGTCAAGAAATGCAGCCGTCATCTGCCCTGTCTGGTTACAGTCATCATCAATGGCCTGAAGAGGAGAGATAGAGTGTGGGGGGGAAGAGGGCGAGAGAGAGAGAGAGAAGGAAGGAAGGTCAAAGGAAGCATTGCTGGTTTTACAGGTTAATTCCCCCCCCCCCCCCAAATAATGGCCAGGAAATATGCACTACAAAGGACGCTGTTACGTGGGATGATTGGTTTCGCTGCAAAACTTGGCTTGGCAATGTTGACTCAAGATCACAAGAATGCGTATGTACACAAATAAACACACCTTTCCAAGTCAAGGTAAGATTGATTTGACTTTCATGACGCCCTTTCCTTCTGAAAAAAGTCAACAGCCGCAACATTAAACCAACTGAGAAATGCTTGGGCTCAGTAATGGGCCATGGCAAAACCAGGTTCCCCATTTTTCGGGGCCAGAAAAGCAGCTTCAGCTAGTTAACGGGGGGCGGGGACAAAACATCAGGCCATATTTGTGCCATTCCTTCCTCAAACCTCTGAATGGCTTTTATAGCCCTGCTTTCCAGCTATCAGGGAGGACGGCATAAGCCTTGCCAGATCAGATCCACTCCTGCATTTTCTTGGAAAGCCATCGGTTTTGCAAGGCTCAGCTCGGCCTCTTCTGGCCTCAGGCCTGGTGGGCTTGGCCCTTTTGGCATCATCGGCCTTTCCATCTTGCTTGCCATCTGTCCCAGTTGAGTAATGGAGCCCCGTTTTCTTGTCTATGCTTGTTTTATCAGATTGGAAATGCATGTACTCCCTGCTCTGTTGCTACCCAGGGTAAGCTTCTGCTCATTTACGATATATGAACGGCCAACTGGTTGGGTACAGGTAATCC
This sequence comes from Natrix helvetica, assembly GCF_964273705.1. Taxonomy (NCBI): domain Eukaryota; kingdom Metazoa; phylum Chordata; class Lepidosauria; order Squamata; family Natricidae; genus Natrix; species Natrix helvetica. The sequence continues at coordinate 6,930,099 of NC_138560.1, forward strand.
TCGACTTATGACAGTCACTTAGCGACTGTTTGAAGTTCCATCAGGCCTTCTTGGGGGTATTTATGATTCATATTTGAAATGACAACATCCCTGCGTTTACGGCCGTTTGCAGCCTTCTGCAGTCATGTGACCATGTTTTGCAACGGTTTTGTCCCACATCAGGATTTACTTCTGGTTTTCAGCAAACCGTGCCCATAGTGAGCGACTGGTTTGCTTAATGTGTGTGGAGTTGTTTAATGACCACCGTAAAAAAGATTGTAAAATTGGATCTGTCATATGACTCGTTTTAATTACCAGCATGAATTACGACCGTAATGGGCAGGTTCCATTACTCAAGGACTACCTGTGTTTTGGCCTTCTGCCTTCTCAAAAATGTTACGGCCTAGAAAACTTCGACTTGGGTGGAGATTGCCCAAGATTCAGAATGCCACTGATTTCTGCATGGAATATTTAGGTAAAGGTAAAAGTTCCCGTCGAACATATGTGCTAGTCGTTCCCGACTCTAGGGGGCAGTGCTCATCTCCGTTTCCCAGCACTGCCTGAAGATGTCTCTGTGGTCATGTGGCTGGCATGACTAAACGCTGAAAGCACACGGAACTCTGTTACCTTCCCACCAAAGGTGGTTCCTATTTTTTCTACTTGCATTTTTACTTGCTTTCGAACTGCTAGATTGGCAGAAACTGGGACAAGTAACAGGAGCTCACTCCATTACACGCCACTAGGGATTCAAACTGCCAAACTGCTGGTATTTCTGATTGGCAAGCTCAGCGTCTTAGCCACTGAGCCACCACGTCCCTATATGGAATATTTACATGTGCCCAATGCAGCCCCTCCCTTCCTTTCCTCTCACCTGTTTCCCTAGTAGCAGAAGATTGACACTTTCTTTCTTGGCAAGCGCTGCCAGGATCTTGGAAACCTGGAAGGGGGTGAGGCTCTCGTAGTCCTTTGCAGGAATCTCCACATGGACCCCCCGGTCAGCTCCCATCGCAAGGGCTGTACGGATCGTCTCCTGCAGATGCGACAAATGTTGGAAAAAACAGGGCTCTGTTTCCCCAGGGTTTTTAAAACTCTGGTTTCGTTCCAGAGCCTAGATGCCTCTCTGTTTTGAAGCATTTGGTAGCCAGCGCCTAATGAAAACTGGGAAACCACATAAGAGTTTAGCATTTGGAAATCGTGGTTGCCCCAACACAGGAGGCTTTTAAGAAGAGACTGGACAGCCATCTATCAGAAATAGTACAGGGGGTTGGACTAAATGACCTCCAAGGTCCCTCCCAACTCTGTTACTGTTACAGTTTTCATAATTCAGCCCTCATCCAAAAACTGGATAGGATGCTTTTATTGCAGCAGACTTTGGCTATCTAGAGAAGACAGATAACCATCACACTGTAACTGCATTGCGCCCTTAAGATGGAAAATGTGATAAACCAGGGTTTGGGAAACTTGACAATTTTAAGATGTGTGAAATTTCAATCCCAGAATTCCCCAGCCAGCATGTTTTCCCCAGCATTCCGGTTGGGGAATTCTGGGAGTTGAAGTCCACACATCTTCAAAATACCAAGTTTGAAAAAACACTGCTTTAAACCTAACTAAGTAAAGCAATACCCAGATATCTACCCAGGGGATTCCAGAGTTGATCTGCCTCATATCCTTGCTAACAGAAATACTGGAATTCAAGGCAACCTATGTGGAACTACCTTATTTCACCTTCACAGCCCTCCTTGCAGGCAGTCCAGGCTGGAAATATGACTGTCCAATGGATATCATGGTTAAACTGGAATTCAGGTCTCTCTTGTGTCTATTTAACATTGGGCTTACTTTCAAACTCCCTCATTAGGATGAGCTACAACACCAACTCTGTTGCATTTTTACTCAGAGCATCCTTTGAAAAATCCATATGCCCATCTTCCGCTCCGAACCTGCAATTCCACTGTGGTAGGTAACATATCAACGAAACGAGGGAAGAGAGTGTCAGAAACCGTAAAGCAGGAACCTGTGAATGTTCACGCCAGAGAACAGCCCCGTCGTTTCGCCCAAGGTGCAAAGCATTTATAAGATAAGCCGCCACTGCACTGGTCCCCATTCACAAATCAGATCTATTCCCTTCACTAGCAACAGAGATAGCTGACACAAAAGAAACAATGCTATTCTAAAGACGCTTGAAAGCCAAGGCTGAGATTTAATGTGGGCATGTGTCTCCCGCCAAGCACACCTATTCCCCGTATCTTGTCGTTTGGTGGAAATGTTGTCCATATGGAATATTTATCTTACGCTGAGCTGAAAGACAATTGATGTAATGTTTTAATGATGTACGAGGCTAGCATGAATGAACTGGAGATTGCTTTTCCAGCGTTGCCGTTGATAGCAACCGTTAGAACGTCGGAGGGGCGGGGGTGGGGGGGGGGAGAAGAGGATGCTTCCCCACTGGGAACACAGCCAAGGTGAAAGACACATCCGTTATCAGATGCACAGAAGCTGCTGAGCTAGCAGATGTAAAGGCAACCCGGTGCCAGGCAGACCCTTATACTACCAGAGAAAATAAGCAGTAACAGAAGGGGAAGGCAGCTTTGGAGATATCCCCATCCCCCACCCCCCACCCCGGCAATCTCTGAGACTAAGGGATTATCAGCAGCAGGCTGGCGCTTGAAGAAAGACAGGGCAGCCAAAAATAAATAAATAAATAATAATAATAAAAGACTACAAGAGCAACCCGGCAAGTGAAGGTCATGAGGAAGTGGGAGCAGCAGTGCAGAAAATAACGGATGACGGTGGAGCTGTCAGGAAGCCTCATTGACAGAAAATAGAATAGATCCAGGTCTGGGGAGGGGAGGGGAGGGGCAGGGGAGAAAGGAGGCCTGGCTGAATCAGGTACTGAAATAAGATGAAGCTGAAAACACCAAAGAGACAGTATTTAAAAATAAATAAATTGGGATCTCAGGAAAAGAGCAGGAAACGATCCAACTTTGGCATCACACCGAGTCCAAGAATGGTACTGGAAGGCAGAGGCAGGCACAGCATTTTTGACTGCAGACGGTCTATGTCCCGAGCTACACATTATTAAATGTAAGGTTTTTATCCTGTCCCTTTTTAACATACACACCCACATACACACCTATCTTCCCCCCCCCCCAAACAACCCCGTGGGGTGAGTTGGGCTGAGAGGGAGTGACTGGCCCAAAGTCACCTAGCAGGCTTTCATGGCTAAGGCGGAACTACAGCTCCCAATCTCCTAGTTTCTAGTTTGATGCTTTAACCACTAGATCAAACTGGCATTTGGCTTCATCCTAGAAGAGAAGGGGGCAGAACGTATGTTCCTTCGCTCTAGTGACCGGGGGAAGAATTTCAGTAGAGAGAAATAAGCCTTTGTCAAATTATTACAAAGAAGCAAGAAGAATGTTCTCCGTATAAACATTCTTGCTCTTTAGGACTGAAATGCAGTATTAAATTTGCATGTGTTAAGTCTGCCTAAGGCATAATTCACTCCTGGAGTTATTTCCTAACCTCTGAACTACCATCGGGTATTAACTTCACCCCCACGCAACTATTTTACGATTGGTTTTGGCTTGTTAGATATCATGATTATATATATATAAAAACTGTTTGCTTGCTTTGTAAGGCGCAAACATATTCCAATCGGAATCCTTTACCTTCCAAAGCTTGTTTTACGGCCTTCAGTGCTTCAGACCAGAAAGCCCCATTAATGCACATGCAAACCTAGTCCAAATCTCAACTGTTCTATCCACCCTACCTTGAACAAGCTTCAAGCTACATTTCCCCATTGCTTTGGTCATTGTTTTTGCATTTGAAGAGAAAGAAGTTATGTCACTGATGCCTCCTACACAATGCACACAAGTACGTCACCAGGTTCTCTTGTGTGCAGCTGGTGCCGCCTGGTGGCCACCAGACCCTTTTGAGAAGCTAAGGCAACCCTATCCCTCCTCCCTTTGTACTCAGCCATTCATTCACTACATTCTCTTGACTCCGTCCACTCAAGAACTTTGCATGAGAGGAAGGAATCCCGTTTCTGACAAGAAAGGGTGAAATGCATTGGAAAGAAGAAGAATGTTTGGTGTATGTGGTGAAGGGACCAGGCTAGAAATCAGGAGACTGGGAGTTCTAGTCCCACCTTAAGTATGGGGGAAAATGGCTAGGTGACTTTGGGCCAGTCACTCTTATCTCGGCCTAACTCACTACCAAACAGGCTTGATATTGTGGAGAAAATAGCAGGTTACTTACTTATTAAGTAATAAGACAGGGGTACAAATGTAGTAAATGAAATAAAGAAGTGATAATAACATCCAATATCGGAAAGATTTGATAAAAGTAAGCTAGGTCCAACCCTTTAAGATAATTTTTATTTTATAGCATTAGAAAGTTGGAGGTCACATTATACAGCATTCCAAACTACTGCTAGTACAGCACTCCAAACTACTGCAAATATCATTAAAAGATGGTTATTTGAATACATCCAGTAAAAGTTACTTTACCCCCTTGCTAAGTAGATGATTCCTTTGCTGGTTTGGCAAAACTGAATCAATCAATCAGAATAGATCTGGAAGAGACCTTTGAGGTCTTCTAGTCCAGCCCCCTGCTCAAGCAGGAGACCTTATGCCATTTCAGATAGATGGCTGTCCATTCTCTTCTTAAAACCCTCCAGTGATGAAGCACCCACAACGTCTGGAGGCAACTTCTGTTCCACTGGTTAATTGTCCTCACTGTTAGGAAGTTTCTCCTTAATTCCAGGTTGCTTCTCTCCTTGATTAGTTTCCATTCATGGTTTCTTGTCTTGCCTGCCTTCTGGTGCTTTGGAAAGTAAGTTATTCTTTGGGGCAGTCCCTCAAGGCACCCCTGTCATGTCACCCCTAGTCCTTCTTTTCTCTAGACTGGCCAGACCCAATTCCTGCAACTGTTCTTCCTATGTTTTTACCTCCAGGCCCTTAATCATCTTAGGTGCTTAATCATCTTTGCACTTTTTCCAAAGTCTCAACTTTTTTGTAATGTGATCAAACCTGAATGCAGTATTCCTGGTAGTCTTACTAAAGTGGTACTAGTACTTCATGCAATTTTGATTCTATGCCTCTCTTTAGACAATCAAAGATTGCCTTAGCTTTTTTGGCGCTGGCTGCACATTGCTGCTTTCTAGAACCATTATTCTGTACCCTGAGCTCTACAATAATAGATAATAGTTTTGGGCTTTCTTAGGTAACTGAGGAATAATGCATCACTTCTAGGCCTCTGGGAGAACACAGAGATCTCCCAGAGGCCTAGTTCCCAATGCTCAACCTGATCAACCTCCTTGTCCTTCTCTGAACCTGTTTCACTTTGCCTGAACAGTTCTCAAAAAGCCAGATGCCCCAAAATAGGAATGGAGCAGGAAGGACAGTCTGATATAGTGGAACTATTATTTCCGGTGCTTTGGGAATTTTTATTGCTGCATCCTAACTCGTGTTTGCCTTTCTGCATTTACATCACATTGCTGATTCATGTTCAGCTTGTCATGATTCCAAGTCATGTAGAGTACTGCTGAGTCATGCCTTCCCTAGCAGATTCCTATGCTTTTGATTTTCTTTATATAAGTTCCTAATTTCAACTTGCTGTTTTTAGCCTACTTCTCGAAACTATTTATATATGCTTGATCATTAGCATGCCAAGTACTTTATCCAATTCCTTCTTGATCTGAAATACGGCGGTGTAAGAGACCCTGAGAAAACAAATATCTTAACGAGATTTGTGGAAAATGGACTTCGATCTGCCCCATCTTGCTAAAGAATCCTTTTTGTCCAAAGGAAGCGGGAGCTCCAAAACATTTATCCGAATGACGTGACATGGAAATATTTTGCTCACCTCTTCTACTATCGTACAATGACAATAAAGATTATACTTATACTATCCCAGAAATAAGCTAATTATTTTGGAAAATGCATATGAGGGAACAATAAACTTCTGGATAAAGATGGCTTCAAAACCTCCAATTATTGACCACAACATTCATAGGGTAAGTTCTTTTAACATACAGGATGATCAGAATTTTAATTTAGTACTTAATACTACGCCAATAAATACTGATGGACAACACTGAAAGGAACTACAGCAGCGCCAGAGCATGGTAATTAGTTTTTAGAGGGCTAAGCCCCAGCTTAGTATCAAACTAGAACATTCATATTTTTCATATTGGCAACACAGACCAAATTACAAGCAATTACTCTTTGAGAACCTCAGCTTGGTACTTGTTTCCTCCTTCTTCTCAAGAGAAAAGCATTCTTACCTGGCACTGCTGTGGACCACAGCTTACAGCAATGATCTCTGAGACAAGCTTTTTCTCCTTGAGTCGGACAGCCTCCTCTACAGCGATCTCACAGAAGGGGTTCATTGAGTGCTTGACCCCATCGGTCACCACTCCCGAATTGTCTGGTTTTACCCGTACCTGCAAAGGAGACAATCTATTAAGGAAGTATCTCTGGGAAACACAAACATAGAGAACGTTTAGAAAAGATTTGCAGTTCTTTAGGGCAGGGCCTCTCAAGCTCAGCAACTCAGCAAGATGTATGGAGTTCGACTTCCTGAATCCCCCAGGCTGACTAGGGAATTCTGGGAGTTGAGTTGAGCTCCATACATCTTAAAGCTGCTGAAGTTGAGAAGCACTAATTTAGGAAAATGAGATTTGGTAACTTAACACAAGCTTTGTCTGGCCCAAAGAAGACATACCACACATTTTACTAGCTGAAAAATCAGACGTTTCTATTTCACCAGATCATCTAAGCATGTACAATGCACAGCACCTTCAAGATTTCAGTTAAATTAACAAAGAATAAATTTCTTAGGCAAGACTCTTTTTCTATCTGTGTCATGTGTCAGTTTGCTAGAAACACACAGTTCTCGTGTAACCTCAGAGCTGATTCATTTCATTGTATTATTTTTAGTTTACAGGTCAAAGCTGTCAATTTTCCATAGATACACACAGTGGTACATTTTAAGTTATGGAAATAAAATAAAAGTATCTTTTTTAAAAATAGCAACAAATGGTAGATGGGTAAAATCAAAATTAACATTCAAGACTTATCTGCAATCATTCTTTAAATTATGCACTTATTTCAGATTATTGTTTTTCCACGATTATCCTTGAGCAGGCATGAAAATTACGGTAAATTATACTTAGATGCACATGAAACACCAGGCCTGTCAATACAGCCCATCTTCTCCTTCTCATTATTTACTGTGCTGCGATACAACATCCCTAAGCAAGAGCCACAATGGGTAACTACATTAAAAAACAAAATTAGTCACAAAGGTGTAATAATTAGAGGACTAGGACCAGATACTTAAATTCAAATTCATTCTGGCCACCATGGAGGTTCCCCCTGGGTAACTTTGAGCCAATTGCTATATTTAAGAATAACCTACCCCACAATGGATGTTGTGGCAGGCAGCACTTGCAAGCCAGAGTATATCCTGTAGTACTTATACTGCTGGACTGAGACCTGTCCTGTCCTGAAGCTCACCTGGTGATTCAAGGCTAGTTACCCCAACGTATTCCACAGGGCTCTTTATGGCGGAGTCAAAAACAGGAGCAGGGATTACCACATATTTTCAAGAGGGAGAGCAAGGTACACAGGTAGCCCTCGATTTACAACAGTTCATTTAGCGACCGTTCAAAGTTACAACAGCACTGAATAAAAGGGACTTCTGAGGATTTTTCACACGACTGCCACATCCCCATGGTCACATGATTAAAATTCCTGCTTGGCTCAGGTTTATGACAGTTGCTGTGTCCCAGGGTCATACTGATCTCCTTTTGCGACAAGCAAAGTCAACAGGGAAGCCAGATTCACTTAACAGCCAAGTTACTAACTTAACAACTGCAGCAATGATTCACTTAACAACTCGGGCAAGAAAAGCGGTAAAACGGGGCAAGACCCACTTAACAACCATCTCACTCAGCAACGTAAGTTGGGGGCTCGATTTCGGTCGTTAAGTTGAGGACTACCTGTAAAAGCAACGCCTAAAGGTCGGAAAGGGAGAACAGGAAAGAATCCCTTCTAACTCTTCATCAGGTCAGCAGAAAATAAAAAAGCAAACCAGTCAGTCCTAGAGAAGGTCAACCCTGACTGCTCTTTAGAAGGCCAGATCCTGAAGATGAAGCTCAAATACTTTGGCCACCTAATGAGAAGGAAGGACTCACTGGAGAAGAACCTCATGCTGGGAAAGATGGAGGGCAGAAGAAGAAGGGGACGACAGAGGAGGAGGTGGCTGGATGGAGTCACTGAAGCAGTTGGCATGAGCTTGAATGGACTCTGGAGAATAGTAGAGGGCAGGAAGGCTTGGAAGAAGGTTGTCCATGGGATTGCGATGGGTTGGACACAACTTCGCAACGAACAACGAAGAGACCAGGTCTGCCCCTTTAATATATTAAAATATATATAATATAATAAAAATATAATATAATCTTCCCGAACCCTATTTTCTGAGGCTCCAAAGTCACCCTTCCCCCCCCAACCGGCTGTTAGAACTACGGATCCCAGGATTCCTAGCGAGCAGAGGCAAGAGGAATTCTGGGAGTCCCTAACAGAAGACGTCATCGTATTCTCGGTGGTTGATAGAACCCCCCCCTCCCGTCCACTACGCCTATAGACAACCCCGGGATAGAAAAGCGTATCAAACCGGCTTCTTCATTGTTGCTAAGGAAGCAACACGAAACTAGGGCTAAGCAGGAGGGAGATTTTTATGCTGCCTGAGAAGGCCTAATTCAAGAAAAGCGGCTTGTGAGGGATGAGACGGGTTCCTAAATGATCACAGACACGAAACTCGGACGTGCAGTTTCGAAATTCACGGTCCGGGAGGAGGAGAACACGCAAAGCCCGGCAAGAGCGCACCTTAACAGCATAGTCAATGACCCGCTTCACGCCCACCATTGCCCTCAGCCCGGCCGCCGCCATCTTGCCGCCCTTGCAGTCAGCGGCTCCACCCACACTTGCGCACGCATCTCTCTCTCTCTCTCTCCGCCCCCTCTATGGGCTCAGCCAATCCGAGGAAGCGGATCGATATCCAGCACTCGCAGTTGGGGGTCGGTCTGCGGCTAAACAACTTCATAGGAGGGGGGAAACGGAACCACGCCAAGGGAATGATTGGCGTTAAGGATGAGCCAATCCTAGCGGGCTTCTGCGCGTGGCGGAAGGCGGGAGAAAAGGACAGTAATCATCCTCTTGGCCAATCAGTCTGCGCTCCGGTAGAGGGCAGCCAATAGGAAGTGCGGCTTCCCTCTCCTGCCTCTCCCCGCGGCTTCTTGAGGCGAAGGAGACTTTGTCCCAGAATTGTCCCGCGCGGCAGGTTGCTGATGCACCCGCTCCAAATCGTGTATTTTTAGCCTCCCTTGTAAAGTAGTACAGTCTCCTTGACCCTCTGGTGACTCTTTAGGACCATCTACCTATGCCAGCCCCTTAACTCGCGTCAGCCCAAGCACGTCTGAACGCGTTACACGGATATCTTTACGTGAGGGCAAGAAACGTCTTTCTGCTTTGCTCCAGTTTCGACTCTCTTCCACCCCCACCCCCCGAGGCGGAAATAAAAATACAACCAGGTTTTTTTTTAGAAAATGCCGTTTCTGGGAGAGCTGCACTGGAGATCGCATTCAGATGAAGGGCCTGGACTACATCACCCATCATCCTTAGCCACGGGGATCCTTCTTCTTTTTTTCCTCTTGAGCAAAAAAACCTGAATGTCAGCCAAGTTCATGAAATGAGTTTATTGTACGATAAGTGAAAAGAAGGATGAGAAATGACGAAAACAGGAGGGGAAGAAAAAGAAAGAAAGAAAAAGAAGAAAGAAAGAAAGAAAGAAAGAAAGAAAGAAAGAAAGAAAAAGAAAGAAAGAAAGAAATGGCTAAACCTGGATGGACAGACTGCATTGCTCTTTTGCTGTTGTGGCAGCAGTCTGGCTTGCACCCTCATGCCGTCATCCGCCCTGATGACACTGAGGATCAGGAATAGTAAACTCGGGACGTCACCCTGCATAGGGGCATCACAGCATCTCCCAGCAGGAATGAAACTCTCTGTTGCGAACAAACATTGTGCCTGATCAGACTCTTCTAATAGTCTGCCATTCGCATCCTGCTTGGTGCCTGGCTTTTACGTCTTACTTTTGCTATTCCTGCTTTTATTCCTACTTCCGTTTCTGGCTACCGGCGTCCTGCATTTTCTTCTTTAAGGGGTCCTCTGCCCAGGGTGTAAATACTTCTGTAGTTGTCAGAGCCTCGGCGGTTTCCTCCTCTTCCCATCGTTTTGCGATAAAATGGCAAACCCCTAAAATGTTTTTTTTTTAAAAAAAAAACAAACTTCAGTTTCCAGTAGAATGCTGTGTCTCATATTATCAACCTAAAAGCAGGATTGCTCCTTGAACTGAGCTCAATACTTCGGGATTCCATGTGGTTTTCTTGGAAAATTATTATTAGATTTTTTTTTATCCTACTTTTATATTTTATCAATTTAAGCTAGTAAACATACACATCTTTATATTCAATCAAGTTATGGCCACATGCCTGATATTTGCAGCTTCTATTTTCCTCACAAGAACAACCCTGTTACGTGAGTTGGGCTAAGAGAGAATAATTAGCTCAAAGTCACCCAGTTAACTTTCATGCCTAAGGAAGGCCTAGAATTCACCATCTCATGGTTTCTAGGTCAGCACTTTAGCCACTTTACCAAACTCGCTCCATATGAAAGTGATTTGCCATTAAATTCAGAGTTTTTTCTCCAACTCCCCAGTTTAAGGTAAAGTTCCGAGAGCTCTTGATGGTCTCCCAACCAAGCTGTAACAGAGTAAAACCTTGCTTAGCTTGTTTCCTTGGGATCAGCCAAACTCAGCTAGGGTGCTGATATCAACTGAAGGCCTTCATACTCTGATTAATGTCATGGAAACATAAACAAAAAGGAATTGAATGGTTGTTACACTTCAAGAGCTGCACTGCTTTGTTTCTTATGCCAAACTCAAAAGAGTACTGAAACCTGAAGAGGGGCTAAGTGTTACGTAAGAATTACCAAAAAGAGAGGTTCTCCTATAACCATTCTCTGCTTGGCTTTGTGCAGGCCTCTTCCCTCCTTTCACCTTTGGCCTTTATTCTGATTTTTGCTGCTAGTTTAATGAAAAGAAGGACTAGGTGACCTGATAGCAGTGTTCCGATATCTAAGGAGCTGCCACAAAGGAGGCCAACCTATTCTCTAATGCACCTGAAGGCAGGACAAGAAACAATAAATGGAAACTAAGCAGAGATCCAACTTAGAACTAAGGAGAAATTTTCTGACAGTGAGAACAACCAGTGGAATGGCTTGGCTCCAGAAGTAATGGGTTTTCTAACACTGGAGTTTTAAAGAAGCGATTGGACAACCATTGTCTGAAATGTTATAGGGTCTCTTACTTGAGCAGTGGAGTTGGACTGGAAGATCTCCAAGGTCCCTTTCAACTCTTGTTATTCTGTTACTCTGCTTCCCATACCTGCCATGGCAGCTACCACAATAGATAACCATCCTGGGATCATTGACCAGGAGAGGAAGGTATTGGGCTCATCAGTTGCGAATCTCATGAAGTTGAACAGTCCGAGTCCTCCTATGCAGCCTGAAAGACAAAAAAGGGATGTAGGTCAAGAAATGAGGTCTGTAAAAGTTGGATCCCAAAGTGGTTAGTTTTATCCCTAGATAGTCAGGATTTTGACTTTTTCAATTGGCCACAATAATCATGCTTACCAAAACTGGATATGGAAAGGGGAAAGCGCAGGAGTGTAACTTGGGATAAAAGATGATTGTGGTTCAACTTTTTGGCCATCTAATACCATTTTCAGTTTTGAGTCTCCCACCAACACTCCATCGTAATTATGTGTCTTCTGTTCACAGTGTTTCCCCTTAACTCTCGGGCAGGGGTGGGGGATGTCATTTCTTTCACACGTATTTTTTGTTTACTGCTTTTTTGAACAGCTACAAATACCCACAATTTCTAATAGTTTGGTTTTGCTAAACCCAAATCAAACACCACCAATGCAATTGAGGATGTGAATTCAGCTTAGCGGGATCTGTCTATGACTTGTACCTCATTTGAAAGGATGGAATTGAGTCTTCGGGTTCTGAGTTTGGGCAGTGCTGTCTTTCCTCCTTTGAGATTGAAGCTAGTTTAACATCAGTTCCATCTTGTTACAACATTTGGGAAATGAAACAGAGTGTGTGCCTTGTTTTTCTTACCTGAAAAAAAACTCAAAGTGATGGCTAAGTCAGAGTGGGAGAGCTTCTGTGTTATCTCAGTGGCAGCGAGCGAACGTGTGCCATAGATCACGGCTCCATAGCAAGCTACAGCAGAGATCAGCATTAAAATGATGGAGACGGTAATATAGACTAAGAGAAAAAGAAAGAAGCAGCAAATTGTGAAAAATCAAGCTAGAATCGCCTTCTAGAATCACCACAGCCTGCAGCTTTCGATCTGATTAACAGAATAACACCGTTGGGGGGGACCTTGGAGGTCTTCTAGTCCAACCTCCTGCTCAGTTAGGAGACCCAATATTATTCCAGACAAATGGCTGTCCAGTCTCTTATTAAAAACCTCCAGTGAACCCACAGCCTTTGTTCCTTTATCTTGCCACCTGAGCATCAATTTACTTCCTCCTGCCTGCAGAAATGCTGTGGATTTCTAGGCCAAATGGAAATCTTATTTGGAAGCTTTTTGGAAATACTGGATGATTCTTGCTGCTCTTTTGAAAGCTTCCCAGAAGAGAATATGCATGGTGAAGAGTTGCTGCGACGGAGGATCAGGTTCAAGTCCCCAGAGGGCATGCTGATGATGAAACGTAGCTTGGGAGGTCATAATGCCGAAGCTGTGATTTGTGTATTTATGTCAGAGATCAGGAGGACATAAGGATGGGGATTGTGCCATGATGTCCCCAAATCTGTGTCATTTTGAAGTAATCAGTTTGTTGCTAACACCTCTGGTTTAACAATAGGGACCTATAGAATAGAGTCACCACCGAAAGTTGCAGAATGAATTCCTAATGCTTCCTTACTTGAATGTTAACAATTAACCAGCAGATGGAGATAAAGACGCATAGAGAAGTAGGCAGGACTATAAATATTGTATAAACTGATTATCAGCAAGTTTAGGATTTTAAGAACAAATTTACTGGGTTTCTGGGAAAAAATATCGGGATTCCCCCCCCCCCCAGTTTATGCCCCCACTAAACTAAACACCAGCTGACCCTTATTGTGCTCCTTATTTAAAATGTCAGACGAACTGATTGCTATACGGTTACATATTTCTTAAAACGATGGAAAGATTGGCCCAGAGATTTACCAAATGGGCATGTAAGTGGCACTGTAGGCAATAGTTGGAACCTTCTGCATAACTGTTCAATAGGTCTACTTCGAAAACTTATGGTACCCACTGATGTTCTTTCTTCAGAGCTCATCCAAGGAAGAAAGAAATATGTCTTGTTTAGAAAACAAGAAGAGATGTGTTCGGTCCGATCACCTTCCATATTCTTTCAGTATTCTGGCTGTTTTCTTTCTTATCAGAACCTGGCAGTCTTGGGCCTTTATATTGCAATGCAGTGTGTAAAGATAGAGGAACCAAAAGCTGCAGATTATAAACATGAGATGAAGGTTGTGGCAGCTGTGCCTCTATACCAGAGTTTAGCAACATGTTGAAAAGCAGTGACTGCATAATTTTTTGTTTAAAAGTTCTTGTTCTGAGGAGGAGGCAGCATGGATAATCGGATTCCACTTCCGATATCATTGAACAAAGCAAGCATCTACCTTTTGCTCATGCCCCCCCCCCCCCCCAGCCATCTCTGACTGCTTCTAATTCCTGATTTTTACTGATACACTTAATTTATTGTGATTCTTTGCCATATTTTCTCTAAGCAAAGAGTGGTGGGTGTCAGAGGGGACAATTCTCATTATATCCCTGAAACTATTCTCTAAGGTAGAGTGGATTGAAAAAGATTCACCCATGTTGCCCACTAAACTCCATCGTCACAGAGAACATTCGCCTGGGCTCCAGTCTGTGCTCCAGCCCGAGGCTTTTACTGTTATTACAAGTAGTCCTCGACTTACGACCATTCAATTAACAACCATTCAAACTGAAAACAGCATTGAAAAAGGTGACATGATTGTCATAGCATCCCCATGGTCACATGTTCAAAATTCAGACACTTGGCAATTGACGTGTATTTATGATTGTCTCTGTCTTAGGATCATGCAATTGCCTTTCACGACCTTTCCCTGGGGGTTTCCAACAAGCAAAATCAAGGGAGGGGAAGCCAGATCTGGTTAACAACTGAATGATTTGCTTAACAACCATGGGAAATTGGTCCTAAAATAAGGTGTAACTCACTTAACAGCTGCAGCACTTAGAGCAATAGAACTTCTGATCCCAATTCTGTCAATTGAGGATTACCTGTACATTTATTTATGAGATGTATCCACCAACTCAATCCAAACCAATAATCAGTTGGATTAGTTCCATCTGTTGCTCTGGGGCTTAAAAAAATATTTTATCACCAGCAAAACCCTCCTAGAAAACCTAGAGGTTATTTCAAGTGATTTATTAAACACGGAGTGGCTGGGTTGACATAGAGTCATGACCATTTGGCTGGCTACACATTCCTTTTGTAGAGCATGCTAGCTCTGAGGCAAGCTGGCATCTCTGCCTTTTCCATTGCTGAGTGAAAGAATAATGGCAGATGGGGGAGCAGTCCAGAAAGGAAAAGGGGCCGAGGGAAGACTCTGAACAGGGCCTGGTCAAACGGAGTAGTGGCGCAACCTGGACTGTTATAGCAGCAACACTTTCAAAGTTCTGAAGATTCCATAGCCCTTACATGGTATTTCTTTCAGAAAGGAACATTGCCCTAGTTGGCAATCTGTCCATAATCCCCGGAAGACAAAGATGCCCCGGACAAATCTTTTGACCCAGTACTCTGTGCAGATGGCTGTCATGAGTAGACAAGTAGCTGTGCAAGAGAAGAAGATTCCACCTAGGCGGACCCAGTCATAGGCCTTCAAATTCTTGAACCACACAATGACGGGCCACTTGGAAAGGGACTCCTTGTAGCGGTTCATAATGATGGATCAATGGAAGGATCAAGACCGAATGCGCTCTCTTCTGAACCTCGGGAGGTACTTCCTTGTGGATGAAGTGTATAGAACCCACATCCTCACAGGGACACGACTATGTCTTTTAGATTACAAAGTTTTCACTCGGAACCTTTCTTGAGAAATGTACTGTAGCAGAGCAGGACAACGTTTCCATAGTAACCCCAGTGTTCTGGAAGTTCTGAAGAAGCTTGGTTTGGTATGTTCCTTCCATTGGATGTATGCCCAGTGTAGGCATCTATGGCTTTGGCTGCTTTGCCACAATGACATCCCCACTGCTCTATGGCATAGCAAGCTTACCCCTATGGGATGTGCATGCAATGTAAAGAAGCATCATGGTTCTGTGTCTTCCCCATATGCAGTGCTGCTCTTGTCTGATGGAATTGTTTGAACCCCCCAGGAGGCACTATGGAAGCCCACTAAAGTGACCAGAAAACTCTTCAGCTCCGGATTAGTAGAAGAGAAAGTCATTTCTTCTGCAGCACAGTGCATTTTTGTGTAATTGCTTTATTACCTACAGACTGATTGCTTTATTACCTATATATAGACCTTTGGACTGGTAATTATTAAACCAGAAGAAAAGCTTCTGGTGTTCCTATATTTGTTTAGAAGGAAATGTCACACAATTCATTGTTGCTCATTTTACTCCCATGTATTCCAAAGTAGAATTTTAAGCCTCTAAAGGAAACTCTCCCATCTTATTGTGCGCTAATTTTTGCTATGGGTTGTCCAATGGGTAAAAAATAAAACACAGAACTTGGACAGAGGCATTATTTAATTTAAGATACCCAAACAACATCCAAAGTCAATCTTATGCAACCTGAACATGGCTATTGTAAACATTCATATTTTAAAAAATCATAAATCAGAATACATTGGAATGGAATAATTTGCAAATGAAATGATTGGACACTTCTTGAAAAGTGAGTGAACAGAGGATGGTAATTCCAGAAGAAAAGAACTATTGAAGCAATCCTGATTGTGAAACACTAAAGACGATTCATATGAGCAGTGTTTTCAATCTTAACAACTTTAAGAGTTCAACTCCCTTAATTCCCTAGAAGATAGGTAGAATCTCACCACCCTTCCGAGCTGAAGATCTGGAGAAATAAACCCTTTCAGGCCTAGCAGATCTCTTAAAAGCCACTGGTAATTTTGCCACTTAAAACCAAAATTTTGCCAACATATTTTGGTAGCATAGTTTTAGGGACAGAGTGAGCTTTGGGAGCTGTAAATATAGGGCCTGATTTTAAAAGGTTGCCCTAGGGCAGGGGTGTCCAAACTTGGGAACTTTAAGACTTGTGGACTTCAACTCCCAGAATTCCCCAGGCTGGGGAATTCTGGGAGTTGAAGTCCACAAGTCTTAAAGTTCCCAAGTTTGGACACCCCTGCCCTAGGGCATGCTCCAGAACCTTTCCCCAAACATGCTTGATAGGCCATAGATCAGTGTTTCACAACCCTAATCACTTCAAGATGTGTGGACTTCAAATCCCAGGGTTCCCCAGGCAGCATCTACATGTTGAAGTCCACACATTTCAATGTGACTAAGGTTGGGAAACACTGCCATAAGTGATACTCAAAGCCTTACTTGGCAAGCAAGCTAATTATCAAAATTACTCCTAGTTACCGAAATCTCTATAAAATACAAGACAATAGTTTTGAAAAGTGAGCAAAAATAAGTATAACTGAGCAATGCCCTGGAGATGCTAAGATGCATTGTTACAGGAGAAGCAGGGATGAGGCAACCTCTTTGTTGAGAGAAAGCTTCTGTATAATTGGGCTTGGTCTCTTGTTGACCAAGAGGTTCATATTCTTTCATAGGAAGTAGATGGAGCGTTCAAGGAGGCAACGTGGTTGAAAATGCCTGCAAAGTGAGAAAACAAGAGCAAATAAAGGACCAAGAAGGCCAGCTTGAGACGCTCAAACCAACCTTTGATCACCCAGGCAATATTGTTTTTGAACAACTGTTTTAAGGTTGTGTTGAGTTGCGTGTGTAAACATAATAACCTGCTATCTTATAAATATATTGTTCTTTCCACTGAATGCAAAATAGCAATAGCATTTAGACATATACTGCTTCACAGCGCTTTATATAGCCCTCTCTAAGCAGTTTACAGAGTCAGCATATTGCCCCAACAATCTGGGTCCTTATTTTACCGATCTCGGAAGGATGGAGGCTGAGTCAATCTTGAGCCTGATGAGATCCAAACTGCCAAATGGCAGCAGCCAGCAGGCAGCAGAATTAGCTGCAGTACTGCATTCTAACCACTGTGCCACCTTTTTTTGTGTTTTTTTTTTAATGGCAGGAAATGCAATTCCTTTGAAGAGAAATGTTTCTGTTTTATGCAAATATTCTGGTCTCTTGATAATGTACTTTTCTAAGGCGGGAATCCATTGGGTTAGTGGAAAAGGGACATTTTTTATGGGAGCTCAAACCAACTAAATGTTTAAAAATATCCTCTGTTTCCAAGGTTATAACCGTTTGTCCTATAACACAGAGGTTCCCAACTCTCAGGTTGCGGACCGATACTGGTCCGCAGAAGTGGTTGACAGAAGTGAGGAAAGCTGCATCTTCACATGTACAAGATGTAGCACACGAAACTATCCCTTTCCACCCTCACTAAGTTGGTTGAGTAATTGTCTTCCAGAAACTGGTCCCTAGTGTGAAAAAGAAAAAATTGGATTATTTTATGACTCGGAATATTTTCATATGTGAACCATAGGATCGCCAACATGATTGCCAATGTCCGGTGAACGATATGGCAGAAGAAGAAAGAAGAGGAGGAGGAGGAGGAGGAGGAGGAGGAGGAGGAGGAGGAGGAGGAGGAGGAGGAGGAGGAGGAGGAGGAGGAGGAGGAGGTTGGGCAGTATAATAACAGACCAGTGCTTCTCAAATGTGGCTGTTTTTAAGTTGTGCAGGCTTCAACAACCAGAATTCCCCACCCACCCAGCTTGCTGGGAATGGAAGCCCACACATCGTGGCCACATTTGAGAAGAACTGGACTATGGATTAAAATGGTGGAGTTTCGGAAAACACTGCTGTAGACTCACCAGCCAAGAGAAACAATGGGAAAGTGATCCATCCAGCGTAGAAAGACCATGCAAAGGAGACTTGAAGTTGAGGTGATGTCTCCTCCTTCCATGTTTCAGCTGTATACACAGCTAGGGCAATTAGAGTGAAGAGTCCTTTCAAAAAAAGCAGAGAGAAGATCAGTGCTGGTTAACACGGCTCTCTGCTGATTCACCCTTGAGGTTTTTATTCCCCTCTTTGGTTTGCACATACACTGTGCAAGAAATGTTTGTGGACACCAAGTGTTTATGACTCTGAATTCACACCTTAGCTGCATTCGCACGTCCCCCTTAGCCTGACTCAACCCATTTCCTGAGTTCGCATGCTCCACTGAATCATGGACTAACCCAAAGGGCGGCGAATGTAACTGCTGCTGAGTTTACACAAAGTACTAAGCCACATAAAACTGAATTTTCAACTAAGTAAGCCTAGAAGGTTGTGCAAATGCATTTCTAGCCGATCCCTGACTCAATGTATTATATCAACGTAGCCATGGGATTATGGTCACCATTCTCTGAAAGCTCTTTAGTGTGTCTGCTTTCATTTTCAGAAGATTTTTGAAAGCGATAAATCATATTTGTGAAACCAGTTTCACCTTCACCAGGTAGATATCCCAAAGAAGATACAAGTAGGCCTTGATTTATGACCATTCATTTAGTGACTGTTCAAAGTTACAGCGGCTTAGGAAAAAAGTGGCTTCCGTCTTCACACGTACAACTATTGCAGTGTCCCCATTGTCACATGATCACGATTCAGGCCCTTGGCAACGGGCATCTATTTACAATGGTTGCAACATCCTGGGGTCACCCTCTGAGACCTCCCCAGCCAGCGTCCAACAAGCAAAGTCAATGGGGGAAGCCAAATCCACTTAACAACCATGCGATTTGATTGACAATCATGGCAAAAAATGCTGTGACTCAATCACTATATCAGTTAGTCCCAAATGTGGTGTGCGGTGACGCAGTGGTCAGAGTGCAGTACTGCAGGCTACTTCTGCTGCCTGCCAGCTGCCTGCGATTTGGCAGTTCAAATCTCACCAGGCTCAAGGTTGACTCAGCCTTCCATCCTTCCGAGGTGGGTTAAATGGGGACACAGATTGTTGGAGGCAAGAGGCTGAAGCGGTATATAAGTCTAAGTGCTATTGCTAAATACGTTAAGGGCTATGTATAGCAGCCTTTATTACTAGCTTTGGTGGCAAAGGCTCTTGGGTTCCTGTGGCCCTTTCCCTTTGCGGCTTCTGCAAAAGATACCCTTTGTTTGCTCACTTTGGGCAGCAGTTTGGTCTCATGGATTAAAGGAAGGGATGTCTTCCCTTAATGCAAGACATTTTCCAGAATGCTCATTCTCTGGAAAACCTTATCAGGTGAAGTCTTTTACTAACCTCCTCTAGGAATTTCCTAGTAATACTCTTGTTTTGGAAAGTTTCCTCTTCAGTTGTACAGAATTTCTTCTGGCTCTTTAGTATTTGAGGCCATGATATCCGCTCAGTTACCAAAGGCTTCAACTGAGTGTTGATTGTTTGAGAAGTCAGTTGAAGCCTTATTGAAAAAAACTTTGACCCTCCCCAGATCCACCTCCAGGAGAGAATATCTTGCATTCTCTTTGAGATCACCCTCCCCGTGACTAGAGACATCTCCTCTTCACCTTTGGTAACACCTACCAGCCACGTAGGCAGCCACGGAAGCAATCAAGGGTTTGCCTAGGATGCCACACATGGAAGGCATGAAGGTGGCAATCAGGAAGAAGTGTAATGCCAGCGCCACCAAAGAAGCCATAATGAGAAACACACGGGCAGCTATGATGTAGCCTGCAAGCAAAGTTATAGATGCAAAAGGTTATGTCTGTTTTCAATTCAATAAAAGTAATGTTCGTTTGTTTTGTTTATTTATTAGATTATGCCTTTATTATTTTATAAGTAACTCGGGGTGGTGAACATACATAACTTCCCCCTCCCGCTTTCCCTGCAACAACTACTCCATGAGGTGGGTTTGGCTGAGAGACACAGAGCATGATTGGCCCAAAGTCACCCTGCCAGCTTTTATGCCTAAAGTGGGACTAGAACTCACCATCTCCCAGCAATTGGCCCAAAGTCACCCAGCTGGCTTACTTGCCGAAGCTGAGACTAGAACTCATGTTCCCCTGGTTTCTAGGCCAACATCTTAACTACTGTGCCAAACTGGCTCTCAATATATCAGAGCATCCTCGTCTTCAATAGATAGACATGCATATGTATATGTTTATGTATTGTTTATAATTGTATATTTTTATGTGTTTTAATTGTACGCCGCCCCGAGTTCTTCTGGAGAGGGTGCGGCTAATCAAATAAAATTTGATTTGATTTGAGATAGCTTGTTCAGAAAACATTCTAACTACCTTCCAGAAAGGGAGCCACCAAGAGGGGCTCATGGCCTCATCATTTTGCCACTAGAGTACTGCAATTCGTTCTAGGTGGGCCTGACTTTGAAGACTACCCAGACATAACAGCTGTTACAAAACGTAGTAGCCCCAGTACTGGTGGTTATTGCCCACTGAGAGACATTACACCTGTGCTTTATGCCTTACCTGGATTGCAAGGTATACTTGATAACCCAGTGTAGTCATGCTGTCACATGACCATGGCAATGTCTTTGGACAACATGGCTTGCTTAGCTATGAAACAGAGATGAATGCCGTGTCCTATAGTCAGATACGACTGGACAAAGGAAACCTTTATCTTTTTGTGTTACTAGGAGATTAATACTGTATAAGATTTATGCACACAATAATGTAGGAGATGACCCGGCTGAGCCTGAGGGAGGGATCAAATGTGTCATCAGTCTTGAATCTTCCCCCCCACCACCACCACAAGAGATCTAAGTCCAGCCCACCTTGAATTCCTTCTACCTTACCTACCACCAATTTCCTCTGGCTGTTAGTAGTTCAGATTCTTGTAATAAAGCTTGCAATAAATCTTTATATCCATTTGAGCTGTGGTGGTGCAGTGGTTAGAGTGCAGTACTGCAGGCTACTTCTGCTGACTGCTGGCTGCCTGCAATTTGGCAGATTAAATCTCACCAGGCTCAAGGTTGACGCAGCCTTCCATCTTTCCGAGGTGGATAAAACGAAGAGCCAGATTGTTGGGGGCAATAGGCTGACTCTGTAAACCGCTTAGAGAGGGCTGTAAGAGCACTGTGAAGTGGTATATAAGTCTAAGTGCTATTGCTATTGCTATTTGAACTGTCTATATCTCCTGATATCCCTGGCACCTAACAAAGACACAATACACACAAATGCTGATGCTCCTTATTGGAAATTCTTAAGAGAAAAAATTGAAAGCCTTCCTTCCATAGAACTTACCAAAGGCATCCTTTACAGCAAAGCATTGGCTTTGGATTAATCCAGGGTTCATGCAGTACTGCCATAGCCCACTGTGGGATGTCCCACCAGGACCAAAAGCTACTTTCCAGTAATCGGTGCTGAGCGCCATCAAAAGTAAGCTGATGCTCATGGATGCCATCAATACGCTGACGATACGGCAACACAACATCCTGATGCGAAGACAAAGGTCTTTCAACAGTCACTTTGCTGGGTATCTAACTTTTAGAAATCCTAGAGGGGGAAAAAAAGATTAAATGGAGACAACTTAACCCCAGGAAACGAACATGGAACAGCATTAGAAGGACTGTATGTGAGTGTATTTGTGTGTGTGTTTCACTATTTATTGTTCTTTGGTGCAGAAGAGTGTGGCGAAGTCACTGGAGTGGAACAAGAGAATTCTTGAGGGATTATTATTATTATTATTATTATTATTATTATTATTATTATTATTAAATTTATAAACCGCTCCCTCTCCCCGAAGGGACTCGGGGCGGTGTACAGACAAAGGTTAAAAATACCATATACATAGAAAGACATCAGAACCCCGTAAAAACAAATTAAATAAAAATCTGTATAATAGTAATAAAAATTAAAACAACTTAAAAATCTACCCCAGGAATTTAAAATGCCGGCCAGGAGGGTTGAAGATTAAAACTATGATTGGGCCAGGCCAGCTAACTGGAACAGGTGGGTCTTGAGTTTCTTGCGGAAGGAGCGGAGGTCAGTGGTGATTCTAATATTGGAGGGGAGGTCATTCCAGAGGGTTGGGCCCATCACAGAGAAGGCCCTACTCCTGGGCGCTGCCCGCTGGCATTGCTTAGTGGACGGCACCTGGAGGAGTCCCTTTCTGTGAGAGCGAATTGGTCGTAGGGATGTATGGGGCAGGATGCGATCCCGCAGGTAACTAGGTCCTGTGCCATGGAGCGCTTTAAAGATGCCCTGGTGGCACAACGGTTAAAATGCAGTATAGCAGGCGAACTCTGCCCAAAGGCTGGAGTTTGATCCTGACCGGCTCAAGGTTGACTCAGCGTTCTATCCTTTTCAGGTCGATAAAATGAGGACCCAGATTGTTGGGGGCAGTATGCAATTCTAAACTGCCCAGGATATGCTCTAAAGCACTAATGGGGTGATACATACACCTAAAATGCTATTGTAATTGTTGTTTGATTTTAAGGACAAATTCACACAACTTCTACTAAGATCCAGAGGAGGTTAGCTATAACCCTCAGATAGTCCCCAGGATTGGTTGGGTCTATAGTTGATTGCCCCCTTCCCCCTGCAAGGTAGAAACAGGAACAAATCCCTATAAAGCAAAAAAAAAAAAAAAAAGACAGCCTTCCTCCAAAAGTAGCAGAAAAGGTTTGAGTGGGTGAAACCTTTCAAATTCTGATTATGGTGGCATCATTTCTGATCACATCACTGGAATGTTGGGCAAGCTGAGTCATTATTGGGGGAGGGGGGCAAGGAGGGAGGGAGGGAGGGAGGAGGGAGAGAGAGAGAGAGAGAGATGTCGCACTGCTGAAAAATCACTATTTTGCTTGCAAATCCAAATGCTTGAGCCAATACTGTTTTGGGATCTGCAAAACTGTAGCACGTGAGAGCATATAACCACACTGCATTTGAAGATTGCATGAAATGGGAATGAGGAGGAAATTCAGAGAGCAATAAGCCGGTTGATAGCTTTCTTCCATTTCCGTGCCATGCTACAGTATCTCTTTTTTCCTTCCTTGGATGTCCCGTTGTGTTTTTTCCAGATAGGACATGAAAAAGATCCTTGGAAACAACCATTTCCCTCTTAATTTATAACCAGAATAACAGAGAGTTGGAAGGGACCTTTGGAAGTCTTCGAGTTGAAAGGTCTCCAACCTTGGCAAATTTTAAGACTTGTGGATCAGAATTCTGCTGGCTGAGGAATTCTGGGAGTTGAAGTTCACAAGTGTTAAAGTTGCCAAGGTTGTAGACCCCTGTTCTAGTCCAACCCTAATCATAATTCCTCTTTTCTTTCACAGCGCAGTGTTTGTAACAATGATTTATGATTTATGATTTTATTTATTTAAACTTATTAGTCGCCCCCTCTCCCCACAGGGACTCGGGGCGACGTACACAAGCAACAGTCAACACAGTGTCATACAGAGGAGATAAAAAATAAATAAATAATTACAAAACTGAAAAAGGTTAAAACCTCAATAACATGATAGATTTGAGAATTCACTTCCCTGGGGAGCATATTATAGAGGCGCCACCTTCCAGGGGAGGGTTTAAAAAGATCTGCAGCAGAGCGAAGCGTAAATGCAACCATTAACATTCTCACTCTGAAAGGTGGTGAGATGCGGGTTGGTTTAGTGGTTACCTGAAGCCTTTTGCAGAGTCAACCATGGACTTCACTTCAAGCCACTTCCTGCATCCTTTTTACACACTTGAATGTCTCGGTGACTTCAGCAAAAGCCCGGAATTTGAATGAGTGGGTTTAGAAGAAGGGGAGGGAGGGGCTTTCTTCCAAAACCCTTCATTATTATTTTTTTCAAGACTTAGGATGATCTACAGCAAACTTCATGTTCTCATTAACTTTGGAATGAGAGAAATCATCTTGCCATGGATTTTAATTAATTCAGCCTATTATTTCTCTGCAATGTGAGCTAAGGAAGTGGAGCAATAATCTGGAGGAGGTCTCAGGCATGAGGGTCTCAAGAGCCTTCTTGGGTAGCATTAATCGATTTATATCTTAAATCCTCCCAGGGAGGAAAGAGAAGAAACAGGAAAGATGGTAGCAACAGCTTTTTGAGGTCTTTTCTCCCACAAACAGCAGTTCGTTAACCCTCAGCAAGACCGAGATGCAGAGTTAAGGAACGATTGAAAGTGTGAGAAAAGCTAACTTGAAGAATCCCCAAAGAAAAGCTGATTTCCTCATTTGTAAGGAATTTAAATGAAAACTCAACGGGAGTTGGCTTTCGTGTGGCTTGTTCCTGGGATCACCGCAGCATCACTTAGGGGCCAGAATAAGCTGCTGTTTCCAAGGGGAAACTCACCCTCCAAAAATATAAACCCGCTGAAAAAGATCTCACGGTTTAACCATGTGTGCTGCAAAGCTAGAATATTAAATCTTCTTAGAGCTTGCAATACTGTGGAAGAGAGGTTTTCACCTGACTGCTACTTGCCCTCTGCAGTTGAGATGAAGGCATTAGAGTTGGCTTCCTGGGGCCCTTTCCCTTTGGGGCATTGCCCTTAACCTTCAGATTATTCCCTTGTGCCCACGTTTTCTTTTTTTTATGGGCCTCCTCTGAAAAAAAGTGAGAGGAAACCAGGGGTATTGTCATCCTTACCTGAATCTTCTGGTAGAATGGTTCTTTCCTGAGACAAAGGTGATCTGAAGGACCCAATGGAGAGTAAAGGCTGAAGGAAGGAGCTTTAGAAAGAGGACTTCCAAATGCTGTAGGTGTAAAGACTGAAGAGCCAGCAAAGCCGACTGGATGCTTTGATGTCTCGGCGCTATTAAAGCTCACCTCTATCTTTTTTTGATCTTCACCCACCCACTTCCTTTCCCTCGTTCACGCTTCTGTTGGGGTCTGTTTCTCTTCTTCACCCTTCGCTTCTGAATTAGTTATATGTTTGCGGCTGCAGATTTTCATTCCTATCTCTCTTTTAATCTGAAACTATCTTTGCAAGAATTGCCTCTTGAGGCCCTGGCCAACTTCTGAAGTCAGGAGCAACTTGGCTAATTGTTTTTTCCTCAAGGCCAACGTTTCTCAGCTTTGTCAACTTGAAGATGACTGGATTTCAATTCCCAGAATTCCCCAGATAGATAGATAGATAGATAGATAGATAGATAGATAGATAGATAGATAGATAGATAGATAGACAGACAGACAGACAGACAGACAGACAGATGATGATAGATGATAGATAGATGATAGATAGATAGATAGATAGATAGATAGATAGATAGATAGATAGATGATAGATAGATAGACAGACAGACAAACAGACGATGATAGATGATAGATGATAGATAGATAGATAGATAGATAGATAGATGATAGATAGATAGATAGATGATAGATAGATGATAGATAGATGATAGATAGATAGATGATAGATAGATAGATAGATGATAGATAGATAGATAGATAGATAGATAGATAGATGATAGATAGATGATAGATAGATAGATAGATAGATAGATAGATAGATAGATAGATAGATAGATAGATAGATGATAGATAGATGGATGGATGGATAGATAGATGGATGGATGGATGGATGGATGGATGGATGGATGGATGGATAGATAGATGATAGATAGATAGATAGATAGATAGATAGATAGATAGATAGAGTTGGAAGAAATGTCCATCTGGGTTCAGTTCCAAGTGGGGAGAAAGACACTGGAATCATGGAGACTGCTTGAAAAGATGGTTTAATGGTGGACAGGATCACATGGTTTGAGGTCCTGGGGGGAAAAAGGGAAGAGAGGCTGAGAGTACCCTGGTTTTATGCCCTCTCTGGGCTTTTGAATTTGAGCTTGTATTCTGATTGGTTGTCAGACTCCCATGGAGCCATGCAAGGGCTGTTCTGAGTCCCAGACTTGGTTGAGTCTTCCTGGGTGATGTTGTAATGAAAGGGCTTTGGGCAATTCCACCTATGGCTCTGCCTGAAGGAGGTAGATCTTTGTTATGTGGAATAGACTGGCCCAGCCCTTAATGGCCCATTAACAAAGGTGGGGGCTGAGTTTTTGCCTCCCTTTTAGGGAAAATATTCTGCCCTTTTAATATTTCCTAAAATATTTCATTTTTCTAGGAGAGGGGTGGGTGCTAACTTCCTACGATAGATAGATATAGAAAGATGGTGAGATGGATACACACACACACACACACACACACACACACACACACACACACACACACACACACATATATATATATATATATATATATATATATAGAGAGAGAGAGAGAGAGAGAGAGAGAGAGAGAGAGAGAGAGGTTGTTCTATCAGGCAGACAGACAAACAGAACATTTGGAAAGAAATATTTTATATTGGGAAAACAGAATACTGACTACAAGCAATTCAACATAGGTCATTAATAAACAGGAAAATTAAGGGGTTTTTTTCCCCCAGAGTCTTTGCAATCCTTAAGAGAGAAAGAGAGAGAGAGAGAGAGACAACAAATTTCAGGTCGGCCATTTTGTGATTTCAGAATCTCACGGGATTTCTTCGAAGCAATCCACCTCACGCTCTTGCTATGTACAATTTGCTTTCCTTCTCTTCAGCCTCCCAAAACAGAGAAGAGGAGGCAGAGGAACTCCACATGGAGGAGCTGGTAGACTCTTTGCTTTCCTTGTCAGACAAAACAGCTCCATGCATCAGCATATGTTGGTGGGCCACAAGCCCTAGAAAACCTGCATGGCGGATAGAGAGGGCAGAGCAGAAGGCCGTGAGAAAAAGTACGCTAAACAATTCGAACATCCACTAAGTCATTTTCTGGACCTTCCCAACGGGTTATGTTTACAGGTAGTTCTTCACTTACAACAGGTCACTGGGGCCATTCAAAGTTACAACAGCTCTGAAAAAAAGTCACAGATTTTCGCACCTAGGACCGTTGTGATCTGCCCATTAGTCACGTGATCAAAATTCAGACCCTTGGCGACCGACTCACATTTGTGACCATTGCAATGTCCCCCGGGGTCAGGTGATCCCCTTTTAGTGACCTTCTGACAAGCCAAGTCATTGGGCAAACCAGATTCACTTAACAACCGTGTGACTAACTTAAAACCGCTGCAGTGACTCACTTAACAACGTCTCAGAAGTCTCAGAAAACAACTCAGGACTTCTCCCTGGTTGTGGGAAGGAGAGGGGTACTTTCAGATTTCTGGGTTTGCATGGATGTTACAGTTGGCTCCTTGTATTTTTTTTTTTATCATCATCATCATCTCTATTAATTGTTGTAACTTTTTGTAGTTTGGAATTGTTTGACACTCAAGGTCCCTACGGATTAGGCTGATCTGTAAGAATAGTCAATTCTCTAAATAAATGGCCCGACTTATTTAGGTTCATGCACATGCTTTGATCTCATTATCTCAGTAGCATCCCCCTTCTGCTTTTCTCATCTGAGGATACCGATGGACCAGTGCCAGTGGTGGGTTCCGGATACCGGTTGCAACGGGGTCCGGCGTCCTCCACATGAATGCGCACAGCGCATCCTATGTTCCAGCAAAGCTTTTGCAAGCCTCCGTGATGCTCCAGCTGGTCAGTGGGGCGGAGCGCAGGTGCTGTACGCACTGTGTGCGGTAGCGCCATAGAGTTTAAAGACAGGTAAGGACGATGGGCGGGCAGGTGGGCCCTCCGGAGCACCAGAATGGAACAGTACCCAGTGCTCCGGACAGGAACCGGTACTCCCGTACCATGGTGTACCACCTAAAACCCACCACTGACTGGTGCCATTGTTAACAACCATCCCCTCTCCCCCAAATAAACTAATAGAAGCCATCTTTATAGACTCTCAATGTCAGATGAGGTTTGTAAGCTACCTAATCCACTCTTCGCTCATTGGAAAACATAACATGATGTTTTGGAGCATCCCAAAAGATGGCTGCCCGCCTTCCTCTGAGGGAATCCTATATTCCCCAATTAGGAAATTGATCCTAAAATCGCACCACCACCTCACCAAAAAAAAACACCCTCTTGAAACACACAAACGACCCATGACCTTCTTCCGTCTCACCACTTAAAATAAAGAAGGGACAAGTGGTCCAGGCCAGATAGAAAGTCCCCTGATAGGTGGTGACAGATGTTCTGCTGATGCCGTGTGTGGAGATCCGGATGGTGTAAATGCTTAGGCCGAGAAACACCAAGGCAGCTGTGGAAGCACAGGAAGATGATCAACTAGATTTCTTCGAGACTCTTTTAAAGACTTTTAAAGACTTTCTTGTTTTTATATTTTAAAACAAGGTTAGCTGAGTAACCGTCTGACCTTGATGGGATTGACCCATCCCACCCGCCCAGGCAATACAATACAATACAATACAATACAATACAATACAATACAATACAATACAATACAATAGTAGAGTTGGAAGGGACCTTGGAGGCCTTCTAGTCCAACCCCCTGCCTAGGCAGGAAACCCTATACCGTTTCAGGCAAATGGCTATCCAACATCTTCTTAAAGACTTCCAGTGTTGGGGCATTCACAACTTCTGGAGGCAAGCTGTTCCACTGATTAATTGTTCTAACAGAAAGGGCACACTGTGGACATAGGTCCAGGAATTCCATTTGGGGGAATCAAGGAGAATAGCATTTTCTGCCATGGCTCTCCTGTCCTCTAGAATCTTTTCTCCTGTCCTCTGGAACCTCCTCCTGGGTGATATCTACCCTGACCTTCTTGGCCTTCTGAAGGACCCTGAAGACCTGGCTCTGCCAGTTGGCCTGGGTTCCTGATGGAGGTTAACAAATTGAGGTAAGACCCCATCTTCCCCTGTGGGCAGTTTCCTCATTTTCTTGTCATCTTTGCTCACTTTTAAGACAATTTTAGTCCTAATGTTCATTGTTTTAATGTTTTATCTTTAAAACATTAGAGCTGTAAGCCTCCCAGAATTGCCTCTAGGTGAAATGAATATAGGGTTTATGATTAAGTAAGTCCATAAGTCAGTAAGTAAGTAGTCAACTCTGAAGCGAACCTGGCTGGTGCCATTTTGGAGGTTTCAGGGTTGCCACAGTGTGAAGAAGGGATAGGGAGGGAGGGACACAGTTAGATGGAGGTTTGTAGCCAAAACAAAATAGTTTCCTGTGAGAACCAAGGTCATTCCAACAGGTGGCTGGAAGGAGGAGGAGCACCGTATCCAGGCAACCAGCCAGCACTTAGATTGGATAATGTGGCTGTTTGGGAAAACTTTCAATCAGGTGAAAGCCACAGGAACTTTCAGAGTCGGTTTTTCACCAGCTTGTGCCAATATGATATTGCCAATAAAACTGTCCTTTGAAGAACTTGTCTGCCTCAGAGTTATTCTTTCTATGGAGTTATTACTTGGAACCCTGATGTAAGTAAGTAAGTAAATATATTTTTAGTAATTGAATGCCCCCCCCAATTCCATAGGTTTTTACCTGCGATGAAAGATCCCACCGCAGGCACCAGATACCGGTACGTGGCAGAAGTGGCGGTATAGCGATAAGTGATGCTCATAAATGATGCTCCAACTAATCCACAGAAAAGGGCCATAATCAGGAGAGTCTTGGCACCATTGACATTGGCTGTGATAGTCATGACAACAAAACAGAAGATTGCTTGTTAGAAGCTGTTCTGTGTGTGCACCACAGGTTTATACACCTCTTTCCAAATCCGAATTATACATCAATCAAAATCGGCTGGACACTGTAACAGATCATTTTATGTCCATACCTGAAACCTTCTCTAGCCTTCCGAGATCCCATCTCTAAAGTATCAGGAGCAACTATTGACATATATCAGGCTCTTTCAAAATTAGTCACCCTTTTATGCACTCACCAAGGAATGCATGCAGATGTGCATTTTGAGGTACCCAAACTGCTAGAATGCTCTGGAAAACCTAGTGGAGATTTATTTATTCAATTCTTGTAGCCACCCTCAAATCATGTGACTCTGAGTGGCGAACAATCACAAAACAATCCTGTAGAATTCAATGTACTATATGGCAGCTGAGGGGGGGAAAGTGCCATCATGAATAAATACAGCCAGGAAACAGGGCCTTTACTATATGTTCAGAGTCCGAGGCCTAGACACAAAGTGAGAACTACAAGGCCCTGTGAATGGCCAATGTGGTTGGGGTCATCCTCAATTCTGAAGGGAGAATGTTCCAGAAGGCTACAGTAGAGAAGGCACCTCTCGTAGTCTCCACCAGACAACATTCTTTGGTTGATGGGATCCATAAGATGGGATCCCAACCCGGATGGACCAAATTGGATGGGTAGAAACCACTCGGAGAATATTGTCCCTGAGGTAACTTGGATCCAAGGGCTTTAAAGGTGACAAACTAACGCCTTGAATTGCACCCAGAAAAACACAGGCAATCCATGCAGCTCAGGCAGAGGTAGTGTTACATGTTTCTAATATCCATCTGCTACCCTTGCTGACAACCCTGATCTGGCCAGAATCATCTTGGAGCTTCAGTGATGCCACACTACAGTGAGGGATAGGGAGTGGTGGGGATTAGAGATAGCTGGAGTTGTATAGTCAAAATAAAATACTTTCTCTTGGGAAACAAGGACATTCTCACACCTGGCCAGAAGAAGGAGGAGTCATGTCACCAGGCCAGCAGTCTTGATTGGCCATGTGACTGATCGCTTGGGATTATTGAGGTAAAAGCTTCTTATAATTTGATGAAAGCCAAGGGGCCCCTCAGAGTCGGCTTTTACCGAATATGTGCCAATATGATATTTCAAAATAAAGCTATTCTTTCAGGAATCCACCTGCCTCGGAGTTCTTGCTTGCAATGGATCTATTATTTGAAGCCTTGACACTTGTATTTATATTTGGCACCAGTTGAAACAAGGTGATTTAGAGGTGCACCGTGAAGAGACATACTGTAGAAGAGTTTTAGAAGGTACGGTGGGAAAACCCAACAAGGTTAAATAGCCACTTTGGGATGACTCTTGACTCAAACTTGAAGGAGGAGCCCTGGAGAAAGGTGTTAGGTAAGCTCCCCGTTAGAAGAGCGATTGCGCACAGAAGCGTAATGAGAGTGGTGTGGAAGAACACACATAAACCAGCATACAGGGACAGTATTTTACTCGTGAGGAAAATAGAGGTATTCAGAGTTCAATTTACACATGGTTCAGTTATCCATCGAACACAGTCCAGTATCATATAATCAGTTCAGCACACAAAGTCACCAACAGTAGCAAAACTCAGAGTAACTCACGATACATTTAACAAGCAGTATCCACCAATCAGCATCTAACAAACAGAGAGCTAACAGTCATTCTGGCTCCATCTTATGGCTGCTTGAGGTAACAGCAACCAATCCCATTAGAGCAGTACTTAAAGAAACAGTACTACTCTCATGGCTTAAATATTGCTGACCCAACCGTTAGCTTACATTCCTAACAAAAGGGACCCTATCAATTCTGGGAAGCAAAGGTTGTGGACTCTCTTACGTGCAGAAGCAACAAGATTAGGGCACACCAGCTTTAAACAGACTTTCCAAAGGCCACTGTAGTAAATCTGCATCTCGGTCTCAACTTTGATCCATTGATGATCCATGATAACAAAAACCAGACTCAAGAGAGTGCCGAGGGTGAACCCCGTAGCCATTCTTTCACTCCATGACATGGTTGAATTGAGAAAAGTTGAGGCTTTTCTTCGTGCAGATGTCTTCCTCTTAAGGGAAGCTCTTCACACCCAACTCAATACGGAGAAACGATGAGTATCCAGACAGACACTGGATCAGAATCTGCCCTTTATTCCATGGAATGATGAGGAAATCATCATTCTGCACCACTAAACCTCAGAGCCCACACACACACACGCACACATGCACACGCACGCACACACACACACACACACACACACCATTCTAGGTTCCATAACTGGCTTCTTGGTTCCCATGGCTGCCATTGGACAGTCCATCAAATGAATGTTTTCAGCCAGCAAGTGTGGTAAAGCTGTGACAGAATTTGCTCTTTTGGTTTCCTGAATTCTTTCTTAAAAGAGAGGTCTTGTTTTCCTATCACTTTCATGAGCTGTATTTGAATTTATTTTGCTGAAGCAAGGTGGTCAAGACATTGTGTCTCAATGATCCAAGTCCCAGAATGACCCAGTAAGAAAACTCCACAACTTATTGTGAACTTATTGCAGCGAAGAAAAAGACATAAGTCACTGCATTTTGTTTATTTTTTAAAAATTTCCCCTCCCCTTTCCCCATTGTCTTTATTTCTATTTTATATTACTTCATTGTACATTGGTAAGCCCTGGTGCCAATACACTCTCAGTGCTGGGTGTCCACATTTAGGTGATTCTTACGATGTCTCCCCCGAAAGCTTCCTTTCCTGAATGTAAACATGTTTGGTGGAGTCATGCTCAAATCCTATCAGTATGAAAAGGAGTCCTGGAAGAAAATTGAGAAAACTCAAGCTGTTAGTATAAGTGGAGTATGATCCCTCTGCAGCAACATTGTGTTTCAATACGTACACAATCACCTCTACAACTATTCATCATAAAATGAGCCATGGTGGCGCAATGGTTAGTGTGCAGTACTGCAGGCTACTTCTGCTGACTGCCGGCTGCCTGCAATTTGGCAGCTCGAATCTCACCAGGCTGAAGGTTGACTCAGCCTTCCATCCTTCCAAAGTGAGTCAAATTGCCCCAGATTGTTGAGGGAAATAGGATGACTCTGTAGACTGTTTAGAGAGGGCTGTAAAGCACTGTGAAGCGGTATATAAGTCTAAGTGCTATTGCTATTGCTAATCTCCTCTAACCTGTGTGCCAGAGTTTTGGCAGCATGGAATTATTATGAGATAAACCCAGGAGCAAAACACAGCACACAGAGCCTTTAGACAATTAATGGTGGTTTATATACAAATATACAAACATATACATGTAGAAAAATCCCTTACCACTCAGCGATGAACACAAGGAGAGAAATGAAATAAACAAGAGAGAGGCACACCCCCTAATGGCCACCTATATATAGGCACCTCTTAAAACAGTAAATGACTTGTGTGGACCCCACCAGAGTTTTAAAGATGCGATACCTGTATTGCTGAATCATACTCATTGCATCAGTTTACAGATTACATCTTACAACCTTTTGTCAGCTGGCAGCTATTAAATCCTCATTACTTAACACCGTGGCATGACTAAACTGCCAGAGCACTTGAGAACGTACATCCTTTGTGAGCTTCATGTTCACACCTTGAGGAAGGTATGCATGGAATGTGTTTCTGAACCTGGCTGCTAAACTGCTCCATCAGTTTTCTCCCCACTTCCTGCCCATGGCAACTCGAGAGCAGGCGATGATTGTTTTGTGAGTTGACACTGTATCCATATGTTCCAATCCTTTCTTAACACTCCCTGCAGCCTTCAGCTACTAGATAGTTGGGTATGGACTCACCATTCAGCAGGAAAAGGAAGCTGGCAAAACAACCCATGACAAAACACCAGGAGATGTAAATTGGTTTGGTAGTATCTGGAGCAGGGTGACCGAGCAGCTCTTTGAATTTAAGGGACAGGCCATACAACACCATTGTGATTAGTGATATAATTCCTGGAGATGGAGGGAAGGAAAAGAATTTACGAGCAAAATCTGAGAACTTCTAAGAGGTTTAAAAGCAGCTCCTTCCTTGTCTGGCTTGGATCCTGAGAGGTAGAAATGTCTACCCCACCAATTCCTTAAGGAGACTCGGAAGAGGGAAAGATGAGGGCGTTCAAAATGTCTATGGAGATTCTTAGTCATCCAAGGTCATGGTTGTCCCAAAGGTGCTTTTTCAAGAGGCAACTGGACTTTTTCCTTTGAAGACGTTTCGCTTCTCATCCAAGAAGCTTCTTCAGCTTCCTCGGAGCTAAAGAAGCTTCTTGGGTGAGAAGCAAAATGTCTTCAAAGAAAAAAACCCCAGAAAGTCCAGTTGCCTCTTGAAAAAGCACCTTTGGGATTGAGGGTGTTCTACTTTTCTCCATCTTTCTCTGCAATGGCATTTTGAGGACGTGATACTTCTGCTGTGTTTTGGGGAAGAAGACCCATCTACCTTTGTCTTATATCTTCTCACTGAAGCCAATGGTTACAGAACCAATGCAGTCAGTTCTTCTAGCCACAAGAAATGGTATCTGAAAGCCTTAATAAGTTTTTGTAACAGATTAGCAGAGTTTGAAGGACCCTTGGAGGTCTTCTAGTCCAACTCCCTGCTTAAGCAGGAAACCCTATACCATTTCAGACAAATGCTACTCCAGTTTCTACTTAAAACCTTCAGTGATAAACCCATCCATAACTCCTGAAGGAAAGCTGCTCCACTGATTTATTGCTCCCACTATCAGGACATTTCTCCTTCCTTCTAGGTTGGATCTTTCCTTGATGAATTTGCTTCCATTGCTTCCTGTTCTGCCTTGGAGAATAGGTTTTGATACCATTGCAGAGACAATCGATCTACTATGCTTCAGTCTGGACAGCCTCAAGGTTGCTTTATATAATCTTGATACGGTTTTTTCTAAATTTGAAATGTGTGCATTTGGCATACTCAATATCAGAGGTGGGTTACAGCCGGGATGCCCCGATACGGAGAGCAGCAGGTACTGTTCCGGTAGGGAGCTGCGGAGGGCTCACCCGCCTACCCACTCTCTTTACCGGTATTTGACCCTTCCGGGCCATTTGCTCATGCACACGCAATGTACGGCGCCTGTGCAATGCTCCGTCGAGCAGCTGGAGCATTGCAGGGTGCTATGCGCCTGTGGTGAATGCCCGGTCCCGCCGCAGTGTACCAGTTGCGACGGGATCTGGAATTCACCACTGCTCAGTGTGATGGACTGCCTGCCAAAATAAAGCCAGATCATGGCACACACTTGAAAGTTAATCAAGAAGCCTATAAATGTGGCGTTCGTCTGGCACGAACAAAGAATGCTTATCCACAGGAAATATGCATGTGTAAAGCTTGTATCAATTTTGCGTAGTTAGAAAGCTGATTATAAGTAACAAGAGTTAGGCAATTTGCAGACCTCAGCTAAAAGTTAGGAATAGAGATAGCCTGCAGTAAATAAAACGTGTATGAGATAACTCCTGGGGCATTCATTAGCTAAGGCTTAGGAATAGGGACAGCTAGAGACCAATAGAACAAACTGTAGAATTATTACTAAAATTCTGGAACTTGATGTCCACCCAACTTAAAAGTTGCCAACAGTGAGAGTCAGTGCTGTAGTGTAAAAACCCAAAGAAGGAAGATGGGCACCACTCCTAAGTTGTTCATAGGACAGTCATCATAAATGGCATGGAGCCATCTCTACCTGTAAAAAGGTTGGTGAAGAGAGGCCACTTGGAACGCTCTAAACTGGTAAAGAACACACAAGCAACTGCTATTAATCCAGAGATTGTGCTGAGTGACATTAAACTTCTGGTCAACTGAAGGATTTCTGGGGATAAAACGTTGAAAACGTTAAGTAGGAACATCATGGCTTAGTAGGGTTCAGTAGACAGAGGGATGCTGTGGTTTAAACCCATCTGAATGAATAGTAGACAAAAGTAATCCTAAACCCTAACCAATTTCGTTGTATGTAAGTACAATGACAATAAAGGTTATAAATACTTATAAAGAACCATAAAGTAAGTTTGATTCCCATGCCACTTATAATCGCCATCTGTCTTTGAACAATGAAACCCCTTTGTTCTCTATTATTTCAATCGCTCCATCTTTCCAGAAAAGGTTACCGTATTTTTCGTTGTATAAGACGCACTTTCCACCCCCCACCTCCCCTAAAAGAGGGTGAAAATTTGGAAGCGTCTTATACACCAAATGTAGTCCCACCTACCCCTCACCCCCCACCCTTTGGCCTCTGACTCCCAGCAATTTGTCTCCTTGTAGAGAACAGCAAACCACCTGTTTCAGTTTCAGCTTCAACACAGCCTGATTAGCACAAGCAGCTGATGGTCAGTTGGATCATCCTCCCAACCATCAGCTGTTTCAGGGATTGTCATTGCCTATTGCCACCCCCGCGTGCCCTATTTTCAGCCTCTGTGCACCCCATTTTCCACCCATTCCAATCCCCGCTGCCCAGAACAGGCGGAAAATGGGACTAAATTAGGAAAACCTACATGCCCTTAAAGCGGGGTCGAACCTGTGGGCCATGGCCTATTGGCCACCGGGCCACGTGAGTAGTTGGCTGGTGCATGCACATGTGTGCGTGCGCATAGCACCACTCACATGAGCATTGCCATAAGTATTACAGGTGCTCATGGCCCCACTCATGCAAGCCATGGGCATTTGCATGCACCTGACTCTCCCACAAAACCATGCCCTCTTCCCCCCTCCCCCCCCCCGGGCTGCCAACCCAGAAAGGTTCGGGAACTGCCCCGGAGCAATGCATTGTAATCCCTATTTCCACTTCATTCCATCAATCTTTAAACTGAACTTCGCAGGGAGAAGGCAAGGAGAAGGAAGATGGGAATAATCCTTACTTGTGTTCGCAACAAGTTTCTGGCAGGTTTGGTTCTTGCAAATGCTCCAGAGACCGACATTGATGGGCTTCTCGAACTGGATGATTGTAAGCCAGAATGGAGAGAGTAACGTGGTGAACAAAAGAAATAAACCCACACAGGAAAAGATCCTGGTGAAAAACTGATACCGGAATGTTAAGCTCGAGACTTTGCTGTCCCGGATGCCTTTGGGGGGGGGAAACAAAGGGGTGGGGAGGAAACACTTGTTTATTTCATCATGACATTTGGATCCCTTCTTGAGGAGTGGTGCAGTGGCCTAGAGGTAGAACTCTCGCCTCGCAATCAGGAGGCTGTGAGTTCAATCCTAGGTAGAGGCAAATATTTCTCTCTCTGGGCACAATGAGAATATATCTGATGAACAAAACTCCGCATTGGCAACAGGGAAGGGCATCTGGCCAGTAAATCTGCTAGCTCCATTCATGTTGATGATTTCACTCCCATGCTGAGTGGAGATACAAACACTACTATTCCGGTTCACAAAGGCATTCAAACTGACCAGCTATAAACTTTGCAGGCGGGCAAAATGCCCCAGTGGCCAATCAGAAAAACAGATCTCACATCGCAGGGGGCAGGAGGGGAGCTAGACGATCACATGTTATGGAACTACATTTCCCATAAGGCAGTCTCTGCCTACCTTTCCCATGAGGTAGTTTCTTAAAGGAGGCAGTTCTTAATTCCTACATTAGCTATATCCTGCTGGGGCAGCACATACACCCCTTAACTGAGACCCCGTAACAATCTCCCATTTTTACATCAAAGTTTCATTGTTTCTATGTCACTGTTGGAGGTGGTTGTAAGCCTTCAGGAACCACATGGAAGCCAAGACGAAGAGTTGCATCTCTAGCTTGGAGTCAGTTGAGGTCTTTTGTCTATTTTGTTTTGGACCAAATTGAGTAAAAGCTTTTTTAAAAAATCTTTGATCACTTACCTCTTTTTTGGAAATTTATCCTTGAGAGCTGGAAAACAAAGACCTTAGTTAGGAGACAGAGCTGGCGACTGTATTGCTAGATTTCAATTGCAATGTTGTTGTTTTTTAAAAAAAACATCCTTCAATATCTTCAAATGTTTTAAATCA
Organism: Natrix helvetica; assembly: GCF_964273705.1. Lineage (NCBI taxonomy): Eukaryota > Metazoa > Chordata > Lepidosauria > Squamata > Natricidae > Natrix > Natrix helvetica. Next base: position 6,967,879 of record NC_138560.1, read on the forward strand.
TGTAAGAAACCAGAATGAGAATAATAACAGTGAGCCCTGATTATTAGAATTAATTAGAAACAAGGATTGTTGATTTTTTTTTTTAAAAAAAGACAGTTTAGTCTATCGATTCAGGCACCAGGCTAAACACTGGGAGACTGTGAGTTCTAGTTCCTGCCTTAGCCAAGAAAGCCAGCTGGGTGACCTTGGGCCAGTCACTCTCTCTCAGCCCAACCAACCTGGCAGGGTTGTTGTTGAGGAAAATAGGAGGAGGCAAATGTGTTGGATATGTGTACTGCCTTGAGTTATTAGACTGAATCAATAAAGCAAAATGAAAAGCATCCAGAAATTAGTACGTTAGATCAGCGGTCAGCAACCAGTGGTCCGCAAAAAGATTTTGGTGGTCTGCAGAAAAATCATTTTTTATATTGCACTAAATACTATTTGTCTTTTTAAAGAAATCATAGCAGTGGTCCACGGGATTTAAAATTATGAATTTAGTGGTCCCTGAGGTCCGGAAGGTTGGTGACCCCTGCACTAAATCATAATCCATTCTAAAACTGAAGATCTTCAGCAATGTATGGGAAAAAAAATAGGGGAAAAGTCAAGCCTCCCTTTGAAAGAGCAAAGTACAGAAAAAGTCTAGAGTAATAAAGTTTATTATGGAGATAAGCGTATCAGCAAATCATTCCAGCTTTAGAGGCCACCTTATTCTAAGTCAGAATCAAATTAATTATGTAGTAAGGCCATTATTAATGAGAGACGTGGCTAAGACGCTGAGCTTGTCAATCAGAAAGGTCAGCAGTTCGGCGGTTTGAATCTCTAGTACCGCGTAATGGAGTGAGCTCCAGTTACTTGCCCCAGCTTCTGCCAACCTAGCAGTTTGAAAGCATGTAAAAATGCAAGTAGAAAAATAGGAACCACCTTTGGTGGGAAGGTAACAGCGTTCTGTGTACCTTTGGCATTTAGTCATGCCGGCCACATGAACCACGGAGATGACTTTGGACAGCGCTGGCTCTTCGGCTTTGAAATGGAGATGAGCACTGCCCCCTAGAGTCGGGAACGACTAGAACATATATGCGAGGGGAACCTTTACCTTTAACTTACCATTGTTAAGACAGTAGCAGAATCACAAGCGTAGCTCTGTTTAGAGAAGGGTAAGAACACCACCTTCCTTCCGTACTACGTGGTTTTTTCCTGAAAAGAAAAAGAAAAGAAACACAAAAGGTGTTATATGAACATCATCCTGGAGATCTTTGATGGAGAGGACTTGGTGGTCCATCTGTAGAAAACAGAACCAAAAAGAGAGAGAGAGGTACCTCTGGCCATCAGCTTCTTAGATAGGAAGCCCTGAGAAAAACACAGGTTAGGGTTGGCCATCAAAAAGATATATTCCAAAAAAGCAGAAGGACTTATGTTGGTGAAGGAGGGTGACCCTGGTCCTTCCTTCCTTGGTCTTTGTTCCTGCAGGAAAGAAGATTCTCTGACAGTTGAAAGCTGCGACTCTGTGGAGCCATGGAACAATTGTGATGTTTTGGTTTAGACTGTGACATGAAAGCAAGCCGGCCAATAGATTTGGAGAAAGAACCGAGCCAGGGTTGTCCGTGTTTTTTGAGTTTCGCGCTCAGTTGCCGGGCAGGAGGGTGGAGGGATTGTGTCGCTTCTCCAAACTAGCTTGATCTGAGATGCCTCCAAAGGAACAGCAGTTTGAGAGACACGAGTCTTCAGTTAATATTTGCAACAGCTTCTGGTATGACATTGTAAGTCCAACAAAGAAAATGGCACACTGGATCTGTAACAGAGGTTGGTAACCTAGCAGCCCTCAGCCCCAAGGTACCTGGGGTATCTCACATCGCAGGGGGCGGGAGGGGAGCTAGACGAGTGGTGGGATCCAGCCAGTTCTCACCTATTCGGGAGCACCGGTTGCTAACTTTCTAAGCAGTTTGGAGAACCGGTTGTTGGAAGAAATCTCCTTTTGTTTTTTCCCACTTTATAGGGCTAATCCTGTAAGGAAGGCAGGAAGGAAACGTCCTGGCGCTGTTTCTAGCCTAATCTTTATTGCCCTGCTTACAGAAACTGCCTCTCCGGTTAACCCTTATCACATTCTAACAGCTAAGCGCCCATCGATCTGAGTGATGTTGAATTGGCCATGCCCACATGGCCACATGACCACCAAGCCCCATTTACCCAGCTGGTCATTAGGGCAGAGAACCAGTTGTTAAATTATTTGAATCCCACCACTGGGCTAGACCTAACTTTAAAAACACTTTGAGAACGTATACCAGCTCTACCTTTATTGAGAGATTTTGCAGTACCAGAATCTTGCCAGTCTGAGAGTCCTTACTTCCTTCTCTACCTTTACTTTCCAGAGAACTAAGGACGGCCCCATCTGAGATGTGTGCTCCACCCTTCCTTTGAACTCAGCTTCAGTTAGCAGAATGTTGCCTGCTAAAGCCTTGAATGAGCCCTGGTGGCGCAGTGGTTAGAGAGCAGTATTACAGGCTGCTTCTGCTGCCTGCCGGCTGCCTGCAATTTGGCAGTTCGAATCTCACCAGGCTCAAGGTTGACTTAGCTTTCCATCCTTCCGAGGTGGGTCAAATGAGGACCCAGATTGTCGGGGGCAATAGGCTGACTCTGTAAACCGCTTAGAGAGGGCTGTAAAGCCCTGTAAAGTGGCATATAAGTCTGAGTGCTATTGCTATGGCTACTCTGTGGCTCTTCCTCCGGTCTTCCAAGGTTCTTCTCACAGCTCATTACATATATGAATGAAAGTCACCCTTCCCTCCATTTTTAGCAATTCTAGGTTACTAACAAATACATTTAACCAACAACTAGGATGCTCTATGTTTCTCACCTGTGTTCCTACATCTTAGAGGGTGTTTTTTTTTTTTTTTGTCAAATTGGCTGAATGATCTGCCTGCAATGTCCAATAAAATTGCTTGGATGATGATGATGATGCCTGAAAGGCTAGGTTCTTTCTACAGGTCCATGCCAAGATCTGGTGGTCACCTTACTACCAAAACATTTACTGCGTGTTGTGCTGCATCAACTTCATGCTTCTTCTGATTATCATGGCAACCCCCATATGGCTTCAGCAACATTTGAAGGAAGACTATATCGTTGTTGGGATATGGAGTTCTTGTGACGAGTCGGACTGTAAAGACCTTGCTCTTTCTGAGGAAGGTAAGTGAGGCAGCGGTGTTTTTCCTGTCTGCTGGAATACTTTCCCACCTAAAGTAGTGTTAAACCTACCGGCAGTCCTTCACTTACAACTGTGCGTAAGCTCTCAATGTGCGTGCAACAATAGCGATAAGCAACAAAGTTATAGTCGTAAGAACTGAAGAAGATAGGTAATAGGGAAGCGGAGAGTAAGGATGGCTGTAGCAAACCAACAATACCTCAAAATACACCGACCAGCTTCTAACAAACAGAGAGAGATCTAACAACCATTCTGGCTCCCTCTTATGGCTGCTTGAGGTAACAAGCCAATTACATCTGTTAAGCATTTAAAGTAACAGTAAAGTAATCATAGCTTATATACATTGCCAAGCCAAGCCTAGGGTTACATCCCTAACAATGGCAATACTTTCTTTTTTAGATAGTTTGACAGTGTTGTGGGAAGTAGCTGCTTAGCAGAGTAATGGCATGGAGGGAAAAAAAACAGTCCTTGTATCTAGTTGTTCTGACGTGCAATGCCCTAGAGTGTTGTTTTGAGGGTAGAAGTTGAAACTGTTTATGTCTTAGGATGCAAAGAGTCTATAGATATTTTCACAGTCCTCTTTTTGACTTGTGCAACATATAGTTCCTCAAATGTAGATAGTTTCAGCTTTGTGTACCAAGAGTTCACACTGCATGTTCTAAATCCCAGATTCAAATCTACATGTTGGTATTTAGTGAATCAATCAAATTAATGAAGAAGATCCAAGACAAGGACTTTACCAGGGAGAGGAAGTGGGGAGTCGAAAAAGTCAAAATGGCAGCTATAACTGTATGGTCAAAGGTGTCATCTTGACTTTTTCTCCTCATTTTAGAAAGGCCTGGGCACCATTCAGAAAAGTGATGCTTCTACTAAGAGACTTTGTTGGCCTTACTTCTCCCTTCCTCCCTAACCTGCTATGATTCACGTTAAATTACTCCTCCTCCTCTTCTTCTTCTTCCACATGGAAAAAACAAATTCCTCTAGCCCATCTGGATACTATCCGATTCTTTTCGATTTTGTCCTTCATCTTCACCTTACTCGCCTTCATCTCGTCGCGAGACTTTATATCCCGCCTCGTAGATACCAACATCATTGAAGACTTGATCTCCTCAGCATCAAACTTCTGTGCAGGTATGGTGTAAGCCAGGTTGTTATTCTCTGGGCTGGTCATCTGAGGAAGATCTTAGAAATCACAAGTTTATATAGCCGGAATTGGGTATGTCTAGTTTAATGAAAAGAAGGACTGGGGTGACATGATAGCAGTCTTCCAATATTTGAGGGATTGCCACAAGAAAGTGGGGGTCCACCTATTCTCCAAAGCACTTGAGGGCAGGACAAGAAGCAACAGATGGAAACTAATCAAGGAGAGAAGCAACCTAGAACTAAGGAGAAATTTCCTGACAGTCAGAAAAATTAATCAGTGGAACAGAAGTTGCCTCCAGAAGTTGTGAATGCTCCCACACTGGAGGTTTTTTAAGAAGAGATTGGGCTCCCACACTGGAGGTTTTTTAAGAAGAGATTGGACAACCATTAGTCTGAAATGGTATAGGTTTTTCTGCCTAAGCAGGGGGTTGGAGTAGAAGACCTCCAAGGTCCCTTCCAACTCTGCTATTTTATTCTATTCTATTCTAAAATGTGAAAACAGAAGGGGTGTGTGTGTGTGTGTGTGTGTGTGTGTGTGTGTAAAGGTAAAGGTACCTCTTGCACATATGTGCTAGTCCTTCCCGACTCTAAGGGGCGGTGCTCATCTCCGTTTCAAAGCTGAAGAGCCAGCGCTGTCCGAAGACGTCTCCATGGTCATGTGGCCGGCATGACTAAACAGCAAAGGCTCATGGAACACTGTTACCTTCCCACCAAAAGTGGTTCCTATTTCTCTACTTGCATTTTTTACGTGCTTTCGAACAGCTAGGTTGGCAGAAGCTGGGACAAGGAACGGGAGCTCACTCTATTAGGCGGCGTTAGGGATTCGAACTGCCAAACTGCCGACCTTTCTGATCGACGAGCTCAGCGCCTTGAGCCCCTGAGCCACCGCGTCTGCGTAAAATCCATATTAATTCATATCATCCGGGAGGGTACAAATGGCTGTCTGGGAGATTCCAGGAGTTGGTATTCATCCATTCTGAAGTTGCTGCGTTTGAGAAATTCTGGGCTAGCCCAACATGTGAATCCAATCTGGACAAGCCATGTTCCTACAAAGTTTTGTTCTGTGATGTGATGGAAAGACCTTTTGAAGATCAAGTAGCGATACGGAGCTTTAACGCCCTCCCTCCCTCTCTCCCTTTAGGAATCTTCTTGATGAGTTTGCTATTGATTGTACACTTCCGGCTTAAAACTGTGCTTGATGAAATTGGGAGCCGTACCATACCTTGGTGGGGTTTCATTGGGAGTTGCATCATCTGCGTACACTGTTTCGTCTTAGGTGAGTGCATCACATGAGAAGTTTTACATCCAAATATATATTTACTCTTCGTGCTGTTCCCATCTTCCCTTAACACATTAGCAGAACCCACAATGGTCTGAGAAATCGCCGTCTCTGCTAGGTAATGAGTTTAGCTGAGCTAATTATTAGCTGAAACTAAATTAACCAAGTCAAAACAGCAAAACAGAGGGAAGTCCTTCACCCAAACGTCCTCAAACTCCCAAATAAGTTACCCAGACTTAATCCACGTATCAAAGGATAAGGTCTCCAAACACAAATGGAGCTCCTTAAATTAGGCCTCCCAGCAAACATTGATATTCGCAAGAACAAATATCATAGACATATCTACACACACACCCTACACACACATGGCCCTCAAGCGTCACCCTAGAACAGGGGTGTCAAACTCAAGACCCAGGGGCCGGATCCAGCCCACCGGGGGCTTAAATCTGGCCCTTCACTGGCAAAGCACTCAGGCCACCACAGGTGCCCCCGACACAAGTGATGTCAAGCTGGCCACACCCACCATGGCCACGCAGACTGTCCCCCCTCCCCCGAAGTCAAACACAACCCTGATGTGGCCCTCAATGAAATTGAGTTTGACACCCCTGCCTTAGAATCAGCACATAGACAGGACAAGCTCCCCTATTTAGCTGTGTCCCTTTACCACGTTTCTCTGCAATTGCCCCTGAAGGCAAACGGTTTGCTTTTAGACGAGAATATTTCTTCTTTTCTCCCAGCCGTTTGGATCTCATTGTATTTATTCTGACCCCATTTTCTTCTCCGTCACCCTCTGTACCTGCTTAGGCACACTCAGTCTACTGAGATATAAATCCCTGGTGTTGAAGCGTTTGAGCAGGCACTCGTCCGGAAGAATAGTGAGCGCAGACAAGGAAAGACAAAGGACAAGCACCCAACTATCAGTACTTCGGAGTTGAACAATTCCATAAATGACGGTTCAGCATTCCGAAATGCAAAACCCCTTCCCGTTTCCCCCACCCTGAATTTCTTTACCGCCCTTGTTTCTTCAATGCATTATGAAAAATAAACGTTTTGTTCGTGACCAAACTTCAGATCCTTGACAATTGGGGTTTCAAGGTGGAAGTGTGTGTGTTATTTACAGGCAATGGAAAACTCTGAAAAGTTTTAAGCACTCTTTAAAAATTTTGATAACTCATAATGGGGGTTGGAGCTGCAGCAGATTCGGACAGTGAGGAGGTTGGGGAGGAACATGGGCCAGTCCTGGAGTCTGGGGAAGGCTCTGATGAGGGCTCTGTGTCGGAGACAGAGGCAGAGAGGGAGCCAGAGCTGTATGCCAGTTATCAGCTGCCTTCAGAGTCAGACATCAGTGAGGCAGACAAACAGCTGGAGCCTGTTCCCAATGTGCGCATGCGCAGAGTTGCCAGACGAAGGGAACAGCTGAAGAAACAGGGGTCGACTTGGGAGTAAGGCCACAGGTGGATGATGAATGGCCCCTCCCAGAAGAAATTTTGCTGTATTTAAGTACAATGACAATAAAGATTATACTTACTTAAATAAAAGAGGAGCGAAAGGGGAGTGGAGTTTGCAGGAGACAAAGAATTCGCTTAATTGGTTCGTGACTCTCCGAGACGCCTTGTCAAATTCTGCAGAGATCGGCCCGTCAGCTCTCCAAGCCAGAGAAGGTCTGTGACTGTAAATCCTCCCTCGAAAGACTTTGCTGGATCTGAATGAGCAGAATTCACAGTCAATTAATAAAAGGGTGTTTTTTTCTGTTGGGACCAGGAGTTTGCTTCATGCTCTTTGGAAGCCTAGGGCAGAACAAATGGCAGGGTGGGTCTGTATTGTATTCTGAAGCATTGTAGCACTGTGTAGAAACCACAGTAAGTTTTGCCAATGCCAAAGAAGCCACATTTGCATTTCATGGAGATGAGGGAAAGTTCCTTTCCATTTAAGTCCATGCTTTTGCATCTTCCAATGTCGTTGTCTGTAATCAGGGTTGCTTTGGTATCTACTGATCTTCGCATTTCATTTTTTTTTTAAAAAGAAAGAAAACAAGAACAAACCACAAAATGCATGCTAAGCCCTACGGATGCTTAGCTTGATTAATGCTTTCCTTTTGAGAAAAAGCAAGAAAAAGAAGAGGGAAGCTTACGATGAATAACGGCACTATGGATTGCAATGAGAACCATTCAGTCCTGCATGAAATAAAAGCTGATCTCTACCTTGAGATAGCAATAGCAATAGCAGTTGGACTTATATACCGCTTCGCAGTGCTTTATAGCCCTCTCTAAGTGGTTTACAGAGTCAGCATATTCCCCAGTGGTGGTATTCGATTTTTTTTTTCTTATCGGTTCTCTGGGCGTGGCTTGGTGGTGGTGGGTCATGTGACTGAGTGGGCGTGCCCAACTTGACACCACTCATGTCCACGCCCACTCAGTCACATGACCTCCCCACCACCACCAAGCCACACCCACAGAATCCAGTAGGAAAAAACCCCTGAACTTACAGCTATTATTTCTACCTATTTTCTGCCCAAGCCTGGCGTAATCTGTCAAAGGCTTCCTCCTGCATGCCGCCTGCTCTCCCTTTGGCAGTCGCACGTCTCGCTCCATTTCCCCTCGTTTCTAGCCTTAGCCTCGTTTCTTTCCCCACGACCGCCTCTTTTTTCGGGCTTACCTTCCTCCCGCGGCAGCTGGTGGCAGAGGGGAAGGCAAGCTCTCTTTTTTGGTGCGACTGCGAGAAGCCTCCCAGCCGCCGCCTCTTTGCCAGCCAGAATCAAGCTGGCAGCAGCAGCTGACTGGAGGCTTCTTGAGCCATAAACTATCGGAGATCTTGAACACGCCGAAAAAGCCGCTGCAGGGCCAAATGGAAACAAATGGGAATGAATGGGAATGAACTTTCAGTTGGCCTATTGGGCCTTTTTTTTCACCTCTCCAGGCTCCGGAGGCTTTCCTGAAGCCTGGGGAAGGCAAAAATGGCCTCTCCCAGCCCTCCAGAAGGTCGAATATCATCTGGTCAGTGGTCACATGCACACTGGAGCTGACAGCTTGCGTGCCAGCAAATATGTCTCTGCGTGCCACCTGTGGCAAGCGTGCCATAGACTCGCCATCAAGGGTCTAGGGTCTTGAGCAGGGGTTTGGTCTAGAAGACCTCCAAAGTCCCTTCCAGCTCTATTCTGATTGGTTGAAATCGGAAGGGGAGCCCTGCTCTTCTGAAATCGGTGGACTATTTCTCCCCTTCCTGCAGAAATGTAGACAAATTGTCTCCAGTTTTCTGCCCCTCCCCTCCCCTCCCATGCCTTTTGAACCAATCTGTACATGAAAGTTGGTTTCCTTCCTGGAACAGATATTTCTAAGTCCAAGCAAGAAGAGATGATAATAGTGGTGATGTTATTTCTGTCTGTTCGTCTGTATAGAACCTGTGAGGTCATAGCAAGTCTCACAAAGGTAAGCATGGAGATCTCATAAGAGTGTAACTGACTAACTGATCAGAGCATTAAAAAAGAAGGTTGGGTGATCACAATTATTATTTGATGCCGAGAGTCAGATATTATGCCAGAAGGCTTAATGGTAAGTAAATTGGGTTTTCTAACTCACAATAGCCCATGACCATTATTATTACTATTTATTTCTATTTAGCAATAGCAATAGCACTTTGACTTATATGCCACTTCACAGTGCTTTATAGCACTCCCTCAGTGGTTTACAGAATCAGCCAATTGGCCTCGACAATCTGGGTCCTCATTTGACCCACCTCGGAAGGATGGAAAGCTGAGTCAATCTTGAGCCAGTGAGAATCGAACTCCTGGCAGTGGGCAGAGTTAGCCTGCAATACTGCATTCTAACCATTCCACCACCAGGGCTCTTCTGCAATAATCCAAATGAAAGGAGGCTAAAATATATGTTGAGGAGGAAGAAGGAGGAGGAGGAGATTAGATAGATACCGATACAGATTAACAGAGTTGGAAGGGACCTTGTAGGTCATCTAGTCCAACCCCTCCCCCCCTGCCCAAGCTGGAGACCCTATGCCATTTTTGACAAATGGCAGTCCAATCTCTTCTTGAAAGCCTCCAGTGATGAAGCTCCCACAACTTCTGAAGGCAACTTCTGTTCCATGGGTTGATTGCTTTCACTGTCAGAAAATTTCTCCTTATTTCCAGGTTAAATCTCTCCTTGTTCAGTTTCCATCCATTATTCCTTGTCTGGCCTTCAGGTGCTTTGGAAAATAGCTTGGCCCCCTCCTCCTCCTCCTCTCTGTGGCAGCCCCTCAAATATAGGAATACTGCTATCATGTCTCCTCTGGTTCTTCTCTTCACTAGACTAGCCATGCCCAGTTCCTGCAACCGTTCTTCCTATGTTTTAGTCTCCAGTCCCCTAATTATCAGAACAAGCTCCTGACAAGATTAGCTGGCTAAAGCACAAAAGTTTTCATTCACAATTTCAACTCTTTCTTACAGACCTTTACAAAACTTCTGAATGCATAAACGTCATTGATACAACGATTCATGTTTGACTTTCTTATTTCTGCAGATCTTCACTTCTAGAAGAATTGTCTACCACCTGTTCTGTTTCCTCAACTTCATGATTATCCTGATAGTCATTTTAACTCCCTTTTGGCTCTGGAGTAATCTTAAGAATGAGTTTATCTTTATGGGCCTATGGCTCGAATGTGATAACTCTGGTTGTCATAAAATATATTTGCCAACGGGTAAGACACGCAGCAACTTTTATCAAATTCAGTGATCTGTCTGACTGAAGTGTAATGTAGTCTGGAGTCCCAGGAGTGAGGGATTACACTCCAGAGGGTGAAGAACATAGAAAAATAGGGTTGGAAGGGACCTTAGAAGTCTTCTAATCCAAGTCCCTGTTCAAGCAGGAGGCCCCATACCATTTCGCTCAAATGGCTGTCTAGTTTCTTCTTGAAAACTCCCAGTGATGAGGCACCCACAACTTCTGGAAGCAAGCTGCTCCACTGATGGATTGTTCTCACTGCCAGGAAATTTCTCCTTAGTTTAGGTTGAATCTCTCTTTAATGATCTCCACCGTTAGTTTTTGACCTGCACTCAGATATTTTGGAGAAGAGGTTGACTGTCTCTTCTCTGGGAGAACCCCTCAACTGTTGGAAGACTGCTACCATGTCCCTTTTAATCTCAATCTTTATTTATTGACTAGCCCTTGGGCCATATCAAAGTCTTAATCCTTCTCTTCGTTTGACTTGACATACCTAGATACCTCAGCCATTCTGTCAGCGTTCCAAATATCATGCAGAATTAAATCATATGCTTTAGCTTTCATACTCCTTATCATCTTCGTTGCTCTTCACTATAGTCTTTCTAAAGGTCTTCAAAGGTTGCAGGTGTCATATCACCCAAAGAGAGTTTAGTAAAGTTATTTTTACTTTGGAGAAAAACACTGGTTATCCTATTAGCTAGCCTATCTGCAAGCTAAAATACTGAATTTGGACCTTGTAGAATAGAATAGAATAGAATAGAATAGAATAGAATAGAATAGAATAGAATAGAATAGAATAGAATAGAATAGAATAGAATAGAATAGAATAGCATTTATTGGCCAAGCGTGATTGGATGCACAAGAAATTTGTCTTTGGTGCATGGCTCTCAGTGTACATAAAATAAAAGATACATTTGTCATGAATCATAAGGTACAACACTTAATGATAGTCATAGGGTACAAATAAGCAATCAAATCATACGAGGAAACAATCAATATAAATTGTAAGGATACAAGCAACAAAGTTACAGTCATACAGTCATAAGTGGGAAAAGATGGATGATAGGAACGATGAGAAGATTAATAGTAACCGTAATGTAGACTTAGTAAATAGTTTGACAGTGCTGAGGGAATTATTTGTTTAGCAGAGTGATGGCATTTGTGGAAAAACTGTCCTTGTGTCTAGTTGTTCTGGTGTGCAGTGCCCTATAGCGTCGTTTTGAGAGTAGGGGTTGTAACACTTTATGTCCAGGATGTGAGGGATTTGTAGTTATTTTCACAGCCCTCTTTTTGACTTGTGCAGCATACAGGTCCTCAATGGAAGTCAGGTTGGTAGTAATTGTTTTTTTCTGCAGTTCTAATTATCTTCTGAAGTCTGTATCTGTCTTGTTGGGTTGTAGAACCAAACCAGGCAGTTATTTAGTTCACAGGTGGCAAATATTTAAAATGTACCCATTTTATTTGTGGAACGTGGCAGAAAGACACTTGGAAGCCTATGGGGAGATAGTATATGTGGCATGTGATGTGCGATGTCATTGTTTCTATACCATTTTGGCTCAAGAATCCTTGATGTCTTATCCTGCAATATCTCTTCCTCTTCAGTCTCTCCAGGTATACTACAAACTGCCCGGTGGTTTTCACTATTGGCCTTCCTCAGCTCATTAATTTGCCTGATTTTATCGCAGGACAACCTCACCCAGTTCTTTCATACAGCATTCCCCAAGAGGCTGTTTTCTTGCACGGCTAATTTCCTAGCAGGTATTGGGGCGGGGGTGGGTGGGTGGGTAGGGGGAATGCAACGAAACATCTCAAATGATTAGCTGTTCAGGTCTCGGGTCAAAGAAAGGGATGGAGGGCAAGAGACAGGACGGTAAGCAAGAGAGTTAAAAATCTTATCTTAGTAGATATTTAAGTTAGCTGACAGGTTTGATCGTCAAAAGAAGCATTAGGGAAACCCCCCTTTCAGTAGGTTAAAAAACTCTTGCATTGGAGGACATTCTTGGTGTTGGGAAGCAAACAGGCTAGCAGGGAGGAGGGGTTAAGTGCGGAGCTAGCCTGGAGTCACTGTGCAATTGCAAAAGGGCTAGGACCCCTCTCTCCCCACGTTCCTTGGAGCCGTATCTAATTGTTGCCAACAATAGGCCACCAGACTGGTGTTTTGACCAAGGCTTCCCAAGAGCATGAAGCAAACTCCTGGTCCCGACAAAAACCCCTTTTATTAATTGACTGTGAATTCTGCTCATTCACATCCAGCAAAGTCTTTCAAGGGAGGATTTACAGTCACAGACCTTCTCTGGCTTGGAGAGCTGCCAGCTGATATCTGCAGAACTTGGCAAGGAGCCTTGGAGAGTCACTAACCAATCAAGTGAACTAATTGCCTCCTGCAAACTCCACTCCCATTTCGCTCCTCTTTTATTTCCTCTGGGTGGGGCCATTCATCATCCACCTGTGGCCTTACTCCCAAGCCGACCCCTGCTCTTTAGCTATTCCCTTTGTCTGGAAACTCTGCGCATGCGCACACTGGGAACTGACTCCAGCTGTTCTTCTGCCTCCCTGATGTCTGACTCTGAAGGCAGTTGATAACTGTCAGACGGCCCTGGCCCCCTCTCTGCCTCTGACACAGAGCCCTCATCAGAGCCTTCCCCAGACTCCAGGACTGGCCCATGTTCCTCCCCAACCTCCCCACTGAATCTGAATCTGCTGCCAGCTCCTCTGGCCACTGAGAAGATTGAGAAGATGTATGTATTATAGACGGAATGTAATAAAGTAGTTAGCTCAAACTCTGCACACGTGGCTCTGCTTGTTCAGGCCTCCTAGTTCGTGGTGGAAGGCAGAAAGATGGAATTAAAGGGAAAGCAAAGATATTGATGGGTTGAAGGTGAGAGATTCACGGAGGGACAAAGCTCGCCAGCTGAGACACAACCATTGGGCTTGAACCACAGGCCAAACCTCTACCCCCTCCCTCCCAAAGGCTTGGATTTTTTTTATTATTCAGCATTTAACCTGGGTAACCCAGACACTGCATTTGTATGGTAAGGGAATTAGGTCATCACATTAAAAGAATCATCTGATTCCTTTGGGTATTTCCTGTTAGATCAGGGGTGTCCAAACTTTTTGCAAGGAGGGCCAGATTTGGTGAGGTGAAAACGTGTGGGGCCGATCATTCAGCCTGACATTCTTTGAACCCTTAACATTAAATGCGAATGAACTACCGTATTTTTTGGAGTATAAGACGCCCCGAGATTTTGAAGAGGCAAATTAAAAAAAAAAGTTTTTGCACTCTCCCCAAAATGGCCCATTTTTCGTGAAAACGGGCCTTTTTTTTTAAAAGGGCATGAATAGCCTTTAAGAGGCTTCTAGAGTGCTCCTGGGGGATAGGTGGGGCAAAGATGAGCAAAAAATGGCCCGTTTTTTGCTCATTTATGCCCTCCACAGTCCCCAGGAGCACTCTGAAAACCTCCTAAAGGCTATGCACAGCCATTTTGGTGAAGGGGGCAGAGTTTTGGGAGGCAAAAAATGCTGTATTCAGTGTATAAGATGCACCCAGATTTTTAGCCTCTTTTTTGAGGGGGAAAAGATGCATCTTTATACTCCGAAAAATACGGTATTTTATGAAAGACTAAACAAATAACTCCAGTGGGGAGAAGAGGCTGGGGGCCGCTTGCAATTTGAAAAAGGGCCGCATTTGGCCCCCGGGCCGCACTTTGGACATGCCTGTGTTAGATGAAGATCTCAGTTAGCTCTTGTTAACTAAGCTTTAGGTTTTATAGATTGTATGATCCCAGCCAAGCAGGAGTAAGAGCTAAAATGGCAGGGTAGGAACATATGCGGACCAAACCTGTCTTTTCTTGTCGTTAGGCATCTTCCTTCTAATTTCTCTGATGATTACGTGCTTTGGGATTACCCGTGAGATCAATACAGAGGAAAACTATCTATCACCATCCTTTGGATTTTACGTAGGTTGTGTCGCCTCTCTTCTGGCCTTCTTGTTAGGTATTGATTTATTTATAACATTATTTCTAGATTGCTCTGCTTCCAATGATTAAAAGGCGGGATATAATAATACCGCTATGATCCAAGTGAAATTGGACCGTCACAAATCAAGAGGGAAAAAAAGGACCTCACAATAGAACCCCAACCAAAGCTCTGTGGAATAAGATGGTCTTGACTAATGTGCCAAAAGTAAGTTGGGTGAAAAATCCCTACCTCTCACATGCCCTAAAACAGGGGTGTCAAACTCAAGGCCTGGGGACCGGATTTGGCCCACGGGGTGCTTAGATCTGGCCTGTGGGCCCACCTTGGAAACAGCGAAGGACCAGTCCAAATTGCCTCTGCCAGTGAAAGGGGAGCTCAGGGAGAGTTGTGCACAGCCCACCTGAGCTCTGTGTTTGTTGGCAGAGGGCTGCAGGAGCCTGTCGCAGCTGAAAACGGAGCCTGGGTGGGCCATGTGCAGCCCCCTTGAGTTCCATTGTTGTTGGCAGAAGGCTGCAGGAGGCTGTCGTGGCCCAAAACAGAGCCCAGGCAGGTCACATCCGGCCTCCCCAAGCTCTGTTTTTGCTGGCAGATGGCTTCAGTCATGGCTGAAAATGGAGCCCGGGAGGGCTATGGTGGCCTAAAATGGAGCCTCAATGAATGACATTGAACTCGCCATACCCACCCTAGCCACACTCTCCCTGGCCCTCCAAGGTCAAATACAACCTGATGCGGTCCTCAATGAAATTGGATTTGACACCCCTGCCCTAAAGGAATGCCTCCCAGACCTTCACACCTTTCCTTCAGCATGGAAAGGAGGCCTTCAACAGCTGTTCTCAAGAACAACTCAATAGGACCGGCTGCTTGTGGTAAAAAAAAAAAGATTGTCCTGTGAGGTACATGATTTTACTCTAGAGCAGGGATCTCCAAAGTTGGCAAATTTAAGACTTGTGGACTTCAACTCCCATGCTGACTGTGGAATTCTAGGACTTGAAGTCCACAAGTCTTAAGGCTGCCAAATTTGGAGACCCCCTGCTCTGGAATATATGACAAGGCTACATTGTGGATTAGGCAGATAGAACTGAGTTGGGAAAATGGAGACATTTCATTACCAATCAATACAAATCCATAGGTAGATTAAGATAGAAGGTGCCTATCAGGAGTATCACCCAGCAGGAAAATCAGGAAATTCAGGCAGTTCAAACGAGTATGAAGATTTGTTGGAAGCTTAAGCTCTCTAGAATCTGAACTATTGGCGGTCAAGGGAAATTAGTGGGAGTTAAAAATGGAAAAGAATTCAAGGTGGGCTGGACTCAAGTCTCTTTTGGGAAGGCAGGCACTCATGACTGATGATCTGGTCATCTCCTACAAGGAGCACATCCAAATGGAGAATATCAAATGAAGTCCAATATAGCAGTAGAAAAATCAAATGGAAGGAACAACATCTATCTGAATGCATGTTCATTCCAGGTAGCTACGATCAAGTGCTAGATTCAAGATTCTTTTAACCCACCCGCCTTTTGATCCACTCTTGATTTATCCCTAAATGCTTGCTTTTCAGGAGCCTAATGGTTGGGTAATTAAGAATGAGAAATCTTTGCTGATTGATTGCCAAATCAAGTTGGTAGATCAAATCTATTGGTAGATGCACATATCTTCTGCACAGATTCTCAATCGCCATCCCTCTCTTCCATCCTCCCCCCCCCCCGTTGCCTTCCAGGTATGGTTAGTCTCATGCACCCTGTTGGCTTGTTTGAAGGGCACAAAAAGCAGAAGGCAAAGAGAAGTTTGACGATTCCTGAGGGCCACGTTCTCCAATAAACGCGCTCTTCTTTATGAACCCAGATGAAGTCCTGGAGCCCGACTGGATGTTGGCATTCTAACTGGTTCATTTCATTGAATTAGTGGGATTCCCTGCATTTGGAATGCAGGAGAGCTTCTGTGAGCCCTTCTTGGCAACTCTCGCTTTTGAATGGTTAAAGTCTTAGCCAAGTGTTCCTCTCCGCCCATTGGATTATCTACTCCATTCATAAAGAACATTAAATTCCACAGTCTGGCACAAGTGGGACATTTGTGCCTGGAGTGCAAAATACCTTCTCCCAGATCACTTTGGTGCACTGCCTTTAAATCACATTATTAAAAATAAATCTCATTCAGTGGATGTCTCTCAATCCGAAAATAAGGCACAGTTACTTTGGGGCTAACTCAGAGCTATTTTAATTGTTCAGCCGTTCCAGAGAGTTTCTTTTTAATCCAATTTAGTGTCTATGGAGATTCTCAGCCATCCAGGTCATGGTTGTCCCAAAGGTGCTTTTTCGGGAGGCAAACCGGACTTCCTGGTTTTTCTTTGAAGATATTTCGCTTCCCATCGGAGAAGTTTCTTCAGCTCTGATTGGATGGTGGGGAATGGAAGGGTTTATATTCCTTGCAGACAGCTGGTCATTTGCATCCTTTTAGCAAGTCATTGAGGCCACTTGGAGGTTTGTCTCTCTCCTCAGAGTCATTTGAATGGTGCAAATGGGTGTGGAGCCTTCTTGGACTGTGTTGAATGTAGTAAATAAATAAATTCCTGCCCTGAATTTATCATAGGTGGGGCTGACTAGAGGGTGGCCAGAAAAATCAGAATGGCAGCTGTAGCTGCAAAGCCCTGCCTCTTTTTCTACAGTGTGACATACTCAATTTACAACAGTTCATTTAGTTACCATTCGAAGTTACAACATCACTGAAAAAAGTGACTTAGGACTGTTTCTCACATTTACAACCATCACACCATCCCCATGGTCATGTCATCAAAATTCAGGTGCTTGGCAACTGACTCGCATTTATGACGGTTGCAGTGTGCTGGGGTCATGTGATCAGCAGTTGTTAACAGCGTTGGAAGAGACCTTGGAAGTCTTCTAGTCCAACCCACTGCTCAGGCAGGAGACCTTATATAATTTCAAACAAATGGTTGCCCAATCTCTTCTTAAAACCTTCCCGTACTGAAGCATTCACAACTTCTGGAGGCAAGTTGTTCCACTGATTAATTTAAGTTCAAACTATCAGGAAATTTCTTCTTAGTTCTAGGTTGCTTCTCTCCTTGATTAGTTTCCACCCATCTCTTCTTGTCCTGCCCTCAGGTGCTTTGGAGAATAGCTTGACTCCCTCTTCTTTGGGGCAAACCCCTGAGATATTGGAACACTGCTAACATGGCTCCCCTAGTCCTTCTTTTCATTAATCTAGACATACCCAATTCCTGAAACTGTTCTTCCTATATTTTAGCCCCAAGACCCCTCATTACCTTTGTTGCCATTTTATGCGCTCTTTCTAGAGTCCCAACAACTTTTTAATATTGTGGTGACCAAAACTGGATTGCAGTATTCCAAGTGTGGCCTTTCCAAGGCATTATAAAGTGGTATTAACACTTCACGTGATCTTAATTCTATCCCTCTGTTAATACAGCCTAGGTCTGTGTTGGCTTTTTTTGGCTGTAAAACACTGATGTCTTATATTTAAGTGATTGTTCCTAAACTCTAAGATCACTTTCACAATTACTGCTATTGAGCCAGGTGCCCCTTTACTATACCTGCACATTTGAGCATTGTTGTTGTTTTGCCTAAATGTAGAATTTTACTTTCCCCCACCACCACTGAATTTCATTTTGTTAGATAGTGCCCAATGTTCAAATCCGCCAAGATCTTTCTGCATCTTAAGCCCATCTTCCGGAATGTTGGCTCCTCCTGCCAGCCTCTCGCATCCAAAAGAGGTGAGATTTTATTGGCTCGCCTTTTTCCTTTCGGATTGGAGGTGTAGATTGCTAAGTGCAAGAATAAAAGAACCCCTCCAAGGGTCTGCCTATGAGCATAGCCTCTGTGACATCACTGAGACTCACAAAGGAAGGCATGGAAGCCACGAAGATTCTGGCCAGTGGGTTGGGAAGGAGAGGGAAATGTGTATCAGGCACTGTCTGAAGCTGGAAGGCAGCATAATTTCCAGGCAAGCATGGTTGTGAGTAAGAGGTTTTTGAGTAGCAGAAATGTTGTTCAATTTTCTTTCTGCCAGTGATGTACCAAGGACGGGGGCTATCCAGAAACCTTGGTCAAAAATCATGGAAGGGGCATCTGTGCATGCACAACAGGGGGTGCAGTTATCCCAGAAGAAGCCCCAGAAGCAATGTGCAGCATCTCAATGACACAGTCAGCATCTTCACAGCATCAGATGGTGGCAACTCCATAGAATACCAAGCCTCATGGTAGCGAAACCAATCTGTTTCTCACTGGCTTAGAAGTTATTACTATGGTTGTTAAAACAGCAATGTTTAAATTATTATTTTTTTAAATGGTTGAATTGTTGGCATAGGCCACTCTCCCGAATTCTGGATGCTTCGCAACCTGTATTCGTTTATTTGATTTTTATCCCACCTTTATTATTGCTTATAAGTAACCGTAAGGGAGGCGGTGGCTCAGTGGCTAAGACACTAAGCTTGTTGATCAGAAAGGTCGGCAGCTCAGTGGTTTGAATCCCTAGCGCTGCCTAATGGGGTGAGCTCCCGTGACTTGCCCCAGCTTCTGCCAACCTAGCCATTCGAAAGCACGTAAAAAATGCAAGTAGAAAAATAGGAACCACTTTAGTGGGAAGGTAACATTGTTCGGTGTGATTTTGGCGTTTAGTCATGCAGGCCATTATTGACTGCAGAGATGTCTTTGGACAGCGCTGGCTCTTCGGCTTTGAAATGGAGATGAGCACCGCCCCCTAGAGCTGGGAATGACTAGCATATATTTGCGAGGGGAACCTTTACCTATATAAGTAACTCATTTTCTGTCTATGGCCAACGTGCCCATTTTGATCCCATTTTTGATTTCATCTATCCCAGAATTTGTCAACTTTGGCATCTTGAAGTTGTGCAGACTTCGATTCCCAGAATTCCACCCTCCTCCCCCAAGGTTGAGAAAAACACTGATCCGCCCTAAAGATGATATCATCTTGTCCTGCTCAGCAGGGTTGTTGTAAAGAAAACTGAGACCATGTCATTTTCTTAACACAATTGTCCAATGAAAATGTCAGGTGGAATGCTTCACTTACATCAGGGGTGTCAAACTCTAGACCCGCAGGGCAGATTCGGCCTGCAGGGTGCTTAGATCTGGCCTGTAGGACTGCCCTTGAAACAGCAAACGACCAGTCCGCAGTACCTCTGCCAGTAAAATCGGAACTCATGAGGGCTGTGTAAAGCCCTTCTGACCTCTGTTTTCACTAGTAGAGGGTTGCAGGAGGCCATCACAACCAAAAACGGAGCTCAGGAGCCCATTTTCACTGGCAGAGTGCTCAGGCCACCACAGGTACCTCCCAACACGAGTGACGTCGAGCTGGCCACGCCCCATTGCCCCCCCCCCCCCCCGGAAGTCAAACACAACACTGATGTGGCTCTCAATGAAATTGAGTTTGTCACCCCTGACTTCCATGGGCAGGTGACTGGTGAACTTTAAATCTATAAATATGAATAATAAATAAATAAATAAATAAATAAATAAATAAATAAATAAATGGACTGGCTTATTTTGAAGATAGGATATTTTTTTCCTCATAGGATTTGGGCAAGATTTTTCCCCTGAACTTCCCGAAGAAGCTGTACAGAATTCTGTCTTCCATCAACTTTGTCCTGTTACTGGTGACCACTTCAAGCCCTTTGTTGTTAAGGTTTAAAGCCACCCATGGTTCTTTCATAAACGGATGGTGGACTGTTTGTGATGGGTACAGTTGTAATACAATTGTGTCTGCTTCGGGTGAGTGTCATAGCCTGTTCAAACATTTGACCCCAAATCCCGGCCCAACTGCTTACAACTGTGTTTCTCAACTTCAATAACTTTAACATGTGTGGACTTCAATTTGCAGAATTCCCCAGCCAGCATTCCGGGAGAAATTGTAGACTGAACATCTCAAAGGTGCCAAGGTTGAGAAACGCTGACTTAGAGCTTATCAAACATGCAAATAATATAGCACAATGCGCATTCAGAAAAGTTAAGAAAACCCTAGACGTGGCATAACATGAATATATGCTTTCTTGCTGTTTTTCACTGCGTCAGGGTGGTGCAGTGGTTAGAATGCAGTATTGCAGGCTAATTATGCCAACTGCCAGCAGTTCATTCCTGACCAGACTAGTTAGATCTATTTCAAGCTATTTAGCTCTCATCAGCTAGTCATACCCTTGCTTGGCTTCAAACCTGGGCTGTTTTTACATATTAGGTAGTTATATTAACCTCTAAGCCACAAGCTCTCCTCCCTTATCAGCTGAGCCAGGAGAATGATTAAATGTTTTGTCAAAGTCCATGAATTTGGAAGTTTAGTGCCACTGGAACTGACAGACAGATCGGAAGCTTGGCTTAGCATGAAACAACTTCGAATATAATTGTTCCTTTGAATATTTCCCATAGGCTCTTTGGCGGCTGCCCGAGTCCTTGCCGTAGCTGCTGTTTTTTCCGGCTTTGTTGCTTTGATTTCTGCATGGAGACTGCTGACTCGCTTGATGGGACGGGAGATAAACGATAACCTGATTTCTTCACTGGCTCATTTCGCCACAGGTATGATGTAAACTCCTCAGCTATGCAGGGATGATAAGAACCTGAGCTCAACAAATGGGTAAGTGAGCTGTTCAAGATTCAGGTCTTGCCCATCAGTGCTCAGCAGAGGTCAATAGAGCAGTGATGCCCAACCGTGGCCATTTCAACTTACAGAATTTCACCATCAGCATTACAGAATAATGGAGTTGGAGATCTTCTAGCCCAACTTCCTGCTCAAGCAGGAGATCCTTTACCATTTCAGACAAGTGGCTGTCAAATCTCTTCTTAAAAGCCTCCAGTGATGAAGTACCTCAACTTGGAAAGGTAGGGCTGTTCCACTGATTCATTGTTCTCACTGTTAGGAAATTCCCCCTTAGTTCTAGGTTGTTTCTCTCCTTGATTAGTTTCCACCCAATGTTTCTTGTCCCGCCGCTTGGAAAATAGGCTGACCCTCTCTTTTTTATGCCAGCCCCTCAAATACTGGAATACTGGTATTGTGTCGCCCCTAATCCTTCTTTTCTTTAGACTAGCCATACTCAATTCCTGCAATGGTTCTTCACAGGCTTTAGTCTCCAGGCCCTTAAAAAGTTGCTCTTCTCTGCACTCCTTCCAAAGTCTCAACCTCTTTTTTTTATAATGTGATGAGCCAAATGGAATGCAGTATTGCAGATGTGGTCTTACTAAGGTTTTATAAAGCGGTACCAATACTTCACGTGACCTTGACTCCACCCCTCTGTTTATGCAACCAAGGATTGCATTTGCTTTTTTTGGCTGCTGCACCACACTGCTGGTTGATATTCAAACCAGTGATGGGTTCCGGATCCCGTACCGGTTGCAACGGGGCCCGGCGTCATCCACATGAATGCGCATGGTGAACACACACACACACGTGCTGTGCACCGTGCATTGTACCTGCCAGCGACACCTCCTCAAGCCTCCGCTGCTCTGCGGAGCGTCGCACAGGCACTGTATGCGCCATGCATGTGTGCGGAAGCGCCAAAGGCTTTAAAGAACAGGTAAGGCGCTTGGGCGGGCGGATGGGCCCTCCGGAGCACAGTACCGGAATGGTACCCAGTGCTCCGGGCAGGCTCCAGTAGGCCCGTACCGGGGCGTACTGCCTTCAGCCCACCACTGATTCAAACAATTGTCCACTAGGACTCCAAGCTCATTCTGGCAGCTGAAATCCATACACCTGCAAATAATCAAAGTTGGGAAACACAGATTAGCGCAGCAGTCATCAACTGGTGGTCCATGGACCACTGATGGCCGGTGATGTGTCCATGATGTGTCTGCAGGTGGTTGGTAAGTCCTATACGGGCATGAAATGTGCTGCCACATGTCGGGGAACACAGCTCTGGCTTTGCGGAGTCCTTGCTTCTCTGGTGCTACGGTTGCTCTTCTGTCCTCCAATGTCTGGCAGCCGTGGTGGATTACCATGCGCCATGTCGATCAGTCTTATGCCAGGGTTTCCCAGGAGGTGGTGTCAGTTTCCAGGGACTTCAAGGAGGCTCTCGATGTGTCTTTGTATCACTTCCTTTGCCCCCCTGTGTGATCGCTTTCCTTGAGACAGCTCACCATAGAGGAGCTGTTTGGGGATGTGATGGTCTGGCATCCTTGCAACATGGCCTGCCCAGCATCACATGAGCAGGTCATGAACTGATGGCAGGCCTGTTCTGGAGAGGACTTCTGTGTCTGGCACCCTGTCTATTATTCAATAGTAAAGTGGAAAGTGTTAGATCGGGTAATGGATAGGCACACACAGACTTAACGGTAAGAACTTTACTTACTTTACTTTATTCATATTTCTAGACCGCCCCCTCTCCCAAAAGGGACTTAATAAAGAAAAGCTCTTTATTAAATACAAGTGAGAACAATCCAGCGAAGGTTGAGTCTGACAGCAGCCATTTTATAGGGAGCTGTCAGACCTTTCGACCAATAGGATTAAACCTCTGTTCCCGCCGGAACAGAGGACCTTGGTGGAAACCACTGTAGTTAGAACAAGTATCTAACAGAAAGCATAGCTTTTGTTTTGCTTTTTTCATTTGTTTTCTGCCCCACCCCCTTGATTTTCTATCTTCTTGCTTCCTTCTTTGTTTTGTACACTTTTACTGGATTGAAAAATTCAATTATTTATGTGTGATTTAAAAAAAAATCCAAAGAAGATCAATTTTTTCGAATTAAATTTTGGATCATATGGACACTCCTAGTACGGACTCCAACTTCTCTTCTTTATTTGCAGGACTCTTCTTGCTATGTGCTCTGTTGATTACTTTCTGCAGTCTTAGAATCAAGATTCAAGTATACAACAACAAAATGAGAACTTACGCTGGGTTTTACATTGGTTGCTTTGTCTGTTTTCTGTCTTTCATCCTAGGTAAGTAAGATTCTAAGTTAAGCGTAATTTTCAATAACAATCTCCCTTCCCCTATGCCTGAAGAGAAAAGTTTTGATCAGTGTGTGCTACCGGTTCTAACATATGCTGGCGACATGGACACGGACACTAAGCTCACAATTGATACAACAGCTACAAGTGCCGCAAAGAGTCCTGGAAAGATCCATGCTCAGCATCACAAAGACGAAAGCTAGAAAGTCCTGCACGCGGATTAGAGAACAAACAAAAATATACGATGCCATCAAAAGGGTAAAAGAATTGAAATGGAAATGGGTTGGTCACATATAACAACCTGTACACTGCATGTAGTCAAACAGAGGGCCGTGAAAATATTTACAGACCCATCGCTTCCTGGACATAAGTTGTTTCAACTCCTACCCACAAAATGTCGCTGTAGAGTACTGAACACCAAGACAACTAGACACAGGAACAGTTTTTTCCCAAACGCCATCACTCTGCTAAACAAATAATTCCCTCACCACTGTCAAACTTTCTACTAAGGCTGCCTTGCTTATCGTTCCTATCACCCATCCCTTCCCACTTATGACTGCAGGACTGTAACTTTGTTGCTTGTATCCTTATGATTTATATTGATACTGATTGTTTCCTGATTGCTTATTTGTACCCTATGACTATCATTAAGTCTTGTACCTTATGATTCTTGACGAATGCATCTTGACGAATGTACACTGAGAGAGTATGCACCAAAGACTAATTCTTTGTGTGTCCAATCACACTTGGCCATTAAAGAATTCTATTCTATTCCTAAAAAAAGAAAGAATAAGAACTGATGGCAGGTAGACCAAGACAGTCATAGAATAGCAATAACACTTAGACTTGTATACCGCTTCACAGTGCTTTTATAGTCCTCTCTAAGTGGTTTACAGATTCAGCCTCTTGCGCCCAACAATCTGGGTCCTCATTTTACCCACCTCGGAAGGATAGAAGGATGAATCAACCGTGAGCCTGGTGAGATTCGAACTGCCAAAATTGTAGGCAGCCAGTAGCCAGCAGAATTAGCTTCGGTACTGCATTCTAATCACTGCGCCACCGCAGCTCACGGATCCCACTTAACGGCAAGCTTCCACAAAAGAGACCTAAAACAAGATGGAGTGATGATATCAGCAAATATGGTGCGCCCAACCGTCAACGAAAAGCTCATGATTCTTTTGGTTGGAAACATTTAGAAGAGGCACTCATCTGCAGTGGATAGATAATGGGAGGGAGGAGGAGGAGGAGGAGGAGGAGGAGGAGGAGGAGGAGGAGGAGGAGGAGGAGGAAGAGGAGGAGGACGACATATGATTCTGTTGGAGACAACAGAGTACATTATGGATTAAAAGTGAGGATTAAGGTGGCAACAACGTTAAAATGTTTTACATATGATGAATGAAGTGTTTGATGAAAACATTTTTAGACACAGGGTTATTTCCATATCTGGCCCAAAATTTGCAATTGGTAGAATCCCATCACCTAGTTTAATCTCTGGAATTATTAAACAGAATCACATTACAGCTGAGCTGAAACCATTGCATGAACTGTCATTTACTCTGGATAAGACACAAAGACCTGGTTTTTATGATTAAAAGCTCTACAAGACCTACACTCCAGTCGATTTGAAGCAGGGATGGGTTGCTACTGGCATTACTGCTGATTCGGCACAAAAGTTTTTTTTGTGAAGTGGGTAAAGATGATCGGAGCATACTTTCCACCCATAATTACCTAGAGGTAAATTTTTAAAAATGTTTTTGCCCTCCCCGGCCCCCAGGAGCACTTTGCAGGCCTCCCAAACCCTCTGCACAGCCCATTTCTTTGTGAAAAAGGGGCATGCAGAGAGTTTGAGAGGCCTGTAAAGTTGTCCTGGGGGCTGGCGAGGGCAAAAATGCGACGTGTGAGGGGTTTTGGGGGGGTGAAAAATGAGCCCGTTTTTTGCAAAAAAGGGGCATGCAGAGAGTGTGGGACAGTGGTGGGTTTCAAATTTTTTTAGAACCTCTTCAGAGCAGGTGTGGCCTACTTTGTGGGAGTGGCTTGCCAGCCATGTGACTGGGTGGGTGTGGCCAACTTGTAAAATGTGGTGAAACTCACTTAACAACGCTCTTGCTTAGCAACCAAAATGTTGGCTCAGAAACTCTGGCATTTGAAGCACACAAGTCTTAAAGCTCTCAAGTTACAAGACCCTTCCACCCCTAACCCTTTAGAAAAAAAACCCCAGGGGTGTTCAAACTTGACAGCTTTAAGACTTGTGGACTTCAACTCCCAGAATTCCTCCTCCAGTCATGTTGGCTCAGGAACTCTGGCATTGAAGTGTGCAAGTCTTAAAGCTGTCAAGTTACAAGACCCTTGCACCCCTAACCCTTTAGAACCCCTTCCCCAGGGGTGTTCAAAGTTGACTGCTTTAAGACTTGTGGACTTCAACTCCCAGAATTCCTCCTCTGGCTCTTCATTTTGATGATGTGTGGACGGGCGGGGGGAGGGAGCTGGAACCGGTTCTAAACGGCACTGTAGATTTGTGGAACCTCTTCTATAGAAGAGGTTAGAACTGGCAGGAAGCCACCCCTCCTGTGGGAGGCCTGTAGAGTGCTCCTAGGAACTGAGGACGGCAAAATAACGAGGAAAAAAAGAGCTTGTTTTTCGCAAAAACGGGCCCATATTTCACTTGCTTTTGCCCTGGCACTCGGCAGGCCTCCCAAACCCTCTTTGCGAAAAATGAGATGTGCAGGGGCGGGGTTTCAGGAGGCCAAAAACGCTGTATTCAGTGTATAAGACGCACACAGATTTTCACTCTCTTTTGGGGGGGGGGGGGAACAGGTGCGTCTTATACTCCGAAAAATACGGTATTTCTATTCCACACACCCCTCCCGCATTGCTTTCCTCATAATGTGGCAGGGAGAAATATTTTTCTTTGTTGCAGTTGTGATAGCATTAAGAGTCAGAAATGTATAACCATCTCCTGCCAATCACTTAGTGGTCTACCGGTAGCTTCGTGTTTACCTTCTGTCTGTCCGTGATGGATTTTACATTCCTGTTATTTGTGTCCCCCTTCCCCCCCCCTCCACCTTCCAGGCACAATGAGCCTATTATATCATAAGGGCTTGATGAAAGAAAAGGAAAATGTGATCTCTGACGTAAACGCAGAAGCACAAAATGACATGCCACAATCGGACAGTGACCAACCTACCGTATAATCTATGCCTGATCTTTCTTGTTCAAGAGTGCAATTGCAGGCATCCTTCACAGATCCCGCAAACCACCGATGAACTGAAGGAATGGCCATTTGGCCAACAAAAATTTGTGACACTGAAGGCCATCTGTGAGCTGTATTTGGCCTCTTGGCAGCCTGTTCTTCCCTGCTCCACTCACCAACACTTCTATTAAAATTGATGAAGTGACCCAAGATTATTGCCTATTCAGTCTTCATTTCTGTCCTCAAGTGGATTTATCCTTCTTCATTTCTGAGACAGGGGCCATTTCCACCCAAAATCTATTTGCAACGCCAACAACGTATATTTTGGTGGATGTTTCTGGTTTGGGGATGAATCAGGTAATGGTCACCCAAAGTTTTTGAAGGCCGGAGGTGCCCTCGGAGACTCCAGTTCAAGTTGCTAAACAGTTTTGGTGAGGGAAGGGATTGGGATAGTTTGCATTTATCTGCAGTAGCACAAACAAATGGATATTGAGCATGATGATACCATTATGGCTTGTTCCAAAAACCGTTAGAGAATATATCGATTTGTTCTTTGCATTTGACTGGAGCTTCCTCCCCCTATGCTCAAAAGTAGAAATATGATTAGTAATATGGTTATTAATTCTATGCTTATAACTAGGCAATTTTTGTCTGAAATGGTATAAGGTCTCCTGCCAGAGCAGGGGACTGAACTAGAAGACCTCCAAGGTCCCTTCCAACTCCTATTCTATTCTATTCTATTCTATTCTATTCTATTCTATTCTATTCTATTCTATTCTGTTCTATGGCTCATACTCACTGTTATTGCAGATAATTCTAATTGATTAGCATGCAGGTGGCCACATGTTCTCTTTTCCATATTTAACAACCCCCAGAATGGAATCACATCGTACCTGAGCTGAAAAACTGCCAATTACTCTGGATAAGATATAAGGTCCTGGTTTTTATGATTAAAAGCTCTACAAGACCTACATTCCAGTCTATAACTTTCTTTTTATTCTATTCTATTGTATTTCTATTCTATTCTATTTTTAGTCTGCTCTACTCTACTCTACTTTATCCTACTCTACCCTACCTTACCCTACCCTATCCTATCCTACCCTATCCTATCCCAGACATAAAATAAAAGAGCAATAGACACCATCATGTATGTAAATAAAGTACAACAGCATAATACAAAATAGAGCCAGTTCGGTATAGTGGTTCACGCATCAGTGTAGAAATCAGAATGCAGTGCATTCTAATTCTACCTTAAGCACAAAGGGACCAGCCAGGTGTCCTTGGGCAGGTCCCTTTCTCCCAACCCCCAGGAAGAAGGCAATGGGAAGCCCCTTCCAATATCTTGTCAAGAAAACCACAAGGGCTTCTCCAGGCCGTTTCCAAGAATCAACGTAGACTCAACGGTGGACAGATGGCTCACCCACCCTGTGACACTTCCTGGTTTCTCAGTGGAGAAGATTCCATGACAGTTAGAACTGGTTGAATGGAATAGAATCAAGGAATGTGGGGCTTGCTAAGCAAGGGCCATGGATGATATTTGGGAAGAGGGGATTACAGACAGTGTATCCCACGTGGCTGGAAACCTAGAGGTGTTACTCATTTTGTTTAACCCCAAATTGGATCAAATGTTACCCCCTTTAACAGCCATCTCTTGGGTCCGAGGCCTCGCCATTCTTTGAGGGCCCATCTGCAAATCCTTGGAAACTTTGTCCCTAATATTTGGGGAAGAATATTTGTATTTTCATAGAAATATTTTCAACTGAATCTTAATGAACGGCGGTTTGCCGAGAGAATGACTTTCAGAAGGACTTTCCAAAACCAACAAGGAAGGCCAGGGGACTATTGAAGGATACTTTTGTGGGACTCATTTAAACAACGTCACAATAATCTTCCTAGAGTTGGGAATGTGCTTCAACATGTGTCTGAGCAGAATTGTTTCTTGTTTATATTTGAAGTGCTGGGTCTGGTGGTTGTTCGTAGGCTCTTTGGCTTTGGAAAGGAGATGAGCACCACCTCCCTAGAGTTGGGAATAGCTAGCACATATGTGTGAGGCTCAATCTTTACCTTTACCATTACCCTTTGGGTACTATCACCTACTAGCTGGTTGGAGGAATGAATGGTGCCCCCCAACATTAGAAGACCAAGTTATCAGAAGACCAAGAAGGCCAAGTTTCAATAGCCACGTTATCTACTTCTGAGTTATGGCTAGGCCTATAAATGTGCATGGGAGGTTTTAAGGTGACAAACTGCTGCTGTTTCCACCCTAAATCCTACTTATGATAGCCCAAAATCTCACCACCAAAATATTTGACATCACGTACCCTTTGGTAAGGGACACAATGGCTCAGTGGCTAAGACACTGAGCTTGTCAATCAGGCGGTTCGAATCCCTAGCACCCGTAATGGAGTGAGCTCCCGTTACTTGTCCCAGCTTCTGCCAGTTCGAAAGCACGTAAAAATGCAAGTAGAAAAAATAGGAACCACCTTTGGTGGGAAGGTAACAGCGTTATGTGCTCCTTTGGTGTTTAGTCATGCCACATGACCACGAAGACGTCTTCAGACAGTGTTGGCTCTTTGGCTTTGGAAAGGAGATGAGCACCACCTTCCTAGAGTTGGGAATGGCTAGCACATATGTGTGAGGGTCAACCTTTACCATTACCCTTTGGGTACTATCACCTACTAGCTGGTTGGAGGAATGAATGGTACCCCCCAACATTAGAAGACCAAGTTATTAGAAGACCAAGAAGGCCAAGTTTCAATAGCCAAGTTATCTACTTCTGAGTTATGGCTAGGCTTATAGACTTAGTTATCCAGTAATAATGGCCCATAGCCCAGCTCTTAACAAGCAAGAAGAAGTGTTATTCCCACAGTGTTATTTGTTTCCCATTCATTTCTTAAAGGATGGGGTTTTTTAAAAGAATGGATGGAAGAGGAAGGGGCCATCTTTTCTCCATTGTGTTTATTTTCAAACGGTTTTGCTGCTAATGTTGGCTTTCACCACAACTTCAGCCAGGATCTTTGGGCTCTTAGCCTTTGCAAGGGATGTTATGACTAAAACATAAAGAAGGTGAAGCCATGAGAAGGAAATAGGCAAGGTGAGGACAGAAGCAAAACATGATGTAATTTAACTTAACCTTGGTGCCAACTCTCCCTTCCTTTGCAGATCTGCTGCCTCATCTTCCCAATCAGTTATTACAAAACTGGATACAATGTTGTCGCCTGTACTAACTGTCTTCTGCTTCTGCTCATCTCCATCTCTCCCTATTGGCTGATGCATCCAGATGGAGAATATGTCTTCTCCTTGGGGTTCTGGACCAAATGCTATGAACACAAGTGTTACATTATTGCAGAAAGTACAAGTAAGAAGGATTCTCTGAGCTTTCACTTTTCATTTTTGGGACAATTTATTTCCACATAAGTTATGTGAAAACCTGAAACTAAATTGTGGAGATTTTAAATAAGATCCACAACTTTTAATTACCGTAACTGTGTTTTTTTTTAAATCATCCTTGTCTTTTTAAAATATATTTTTATATTTTGTTGTACACCACCCAGAGTCCCTCTCTGAGGGAGATAGGCGGCTCAAGAATGTGAATGAATGAATGAATTACATCACCCTGTATCAAAAATGGGCATTTGATGGTCTGGCTGTTAAACTTAACAGAATGACAGAGTTGGAAGAGACCTTTATTTTATCAAATGCTTTACTGATATCCAAGTAAATTATATGCATAGCATTTCTCTGGTCCACTAATTTGGTCACTTTTGTCAAAGAATGCAGTAAGATTTATCAGGTATGATCTATTTTTGACAAACCCATTTTGGCTTATGGTTATGACATTGTTTGTCTCTAGGTGTTTGCAGATTCATTGCTTGACTATCTTTTCCAGAATCTTTCCAGGTATTGATGTCAGGTTGATAGGTCTGTAGTCTCCTGGATCTAGTGTTAAATCATCAAGTGTATCTTTCTAATTGTTCTGTGTAATTTATAGTAGTTTCACTTTTTGGGAATCTCCAAGTCAAATAGTCCTTTAAATGTTGGATTGATGAATGGGACTATCATTCATCCATAATCAGGAATGATGGGGGATGCAGTCCAGCAAAATCTGGATACCTATATGTTGCCCACCCCTTTACCATATGATTTTCACTCATTCCTCTCTTTTAAAAAATAGCTTTGGTCATTTCCCTTGATTCAGCGAGGATGAGAAATTAGTCGGTTTAAACCAAATATTTTCTCTGACAAGGACTATATTTTTTGCAGGGATAATTTACTGGTGGGGTGTGCCAGTTGTGGGAACATGGAGATTAAAGAAGGAACAGTTGTGAAGGACAACTCAAGGTCACCAAAATGATCTGCAATTGTTTTGCAAGAACCTTTTCAAATTAGAACTCCCCTCCTCTCCTCCCCTCTCCTCTTCCCTTCCCTTCCTCTATCTCTTCTCCCTTCCCCTCTTCCCCTCTTTCCTCCTCTTCCCCTCCCTTCCTCTTCTCTTCTCTCCTTCCCTCTCCCCTCCCTTCCTCTCCTCTCCCATCCCTTCCCCTCCTTCCCTCTCCCCTCCCCTCTCCTCCTCTTCCATCTCACCTCACCTCACCTGGAATTACAGGTTGCCACACCCATTATAAGTTCCAATGCCTTTTTTTTCTTATTTTTTCTAGGCACTCTGATTCTGATCCGGACACTGGTGATAAATGCCATTATCTGTTCCTTAACTGCCTTGATTCTGTCACGGAATTTTTTTATTCGCTGTCTGAAAATAAATATATCAGAAGACCTGCCTTCCTCTATATCCCACTTCATCACAGGTATTGTGTAAATCATGTAAATATAAATAGCAAATTTATAGGGTTTTTTTTAAAAAAATTACAGATAGTTCTCGAATTACAACCACAAATGGGATCAAAATTTCCAAGGCCAGGCGGGCCAGTCAGAGGAGGTATTTACCAGTTCTCCGAACTACTCAAAATGTCCACTACTGGTTCTCCAGAACTGTTCAGAACCTGCTGAATATCACCTCTGCTTTAAAGGTGGAGAACTTATGACTCCTTGCTAAGGGTGACATCAGAGCAGTCTTCCAATATCTCAGGGGCTGCCACAAAGAAGAGGGTGTCAAGCTATTCCCCAAAGCACCTGAGGGTAGGACAAAAAGCAATGGGTGGAAAATTGATCAAGGAGAGAAGCAATCTAGAACTAAGGAGAACTTTCCTGACAGTGAGAACAATTAATCAGTGGAAGTTTTTAAGAAGTGACTGGAGAACCAGTTGTCTGACATTATGTAGGGTTTACTGCCTAAGCAGGGGGGTAGACTAGAAGACCTCCAATGTCCCTTCCAACTCTATTTATTCTCTTCTCTTCTCTGGATCATACTCACTGTGATTGCAGAGAATTCTAATTCATTAGCATACAGGTGGCCATATGTTCCCTCCTTTCCATATTTAGCAACTCCCAGACGTGTTGGGTCTCCCGAAAGTCAAGGCAGGAGCCTGGAGAGTTAGTGACCTACAACATATCTAGAAAACAGGAGGTTTGTAGGAAATTGGTCTTAATTTCAGAGGGAATTTCACTCTTGGTAGAAGGTTATGTGTTTCAGGGAATCTAATTATCTTTTCCTTGTTTGCAGCAATCTCTCTGTTGGGCATTTTAGTGATTACAAGTGAGAAGCTTAAATATGAATTTGAAG
Organism: Natrix helvetica; assembly: GCF_964273705.1. Taxonomy (NCBI): domain Eukaryota; kingdom Metazoa; phylum Chordata; class Lepidosauria; order Squamata; family Natricidae; genus Natrix; species Natrix helvetica. The sequence continues at coordinate 6,999,946 of NC_138560.1, forward strand.
AGTTTGTGATTCTGTGGCTAAACTGGGATTTCTACCTAGGTTGCATCGTCTGTGTTCTGTGCTTTATCTTAGGTGAATAATATCTCTCACAAGGTTTGGGGATGGGAGGGTGATGATAACACTGGCAATTTAGAGAGCAAACATCCAGTTTGACAGAAGCCATTAATGACCAAGTGAATCCAGATTAAGCCAAAATTCTAAGGATGATGCTTACTATACAATAAGGTTATGTTGAAAGGGAGGGAACCCCAAATTCAAACCAAAATGGGAAGATTAGTTTGAAAGTCTTTTTTTGTTTTAAGAACATGGAAGCATGTCCCAGGAAATGTAGATATTACTATTATTAGATAAACAGGCATCAAGATGTTGAGACTCTAGAAAGAGTGCAGAGAAGACCAAGCAAGATGATTAGGGGACTGGAGGCTAAAACATTTGAATGGTTGCAGTAACTGGGCATGGCTAGCCTAGTTTTCTAGTTTGCTTTTACACATTAATTAATTTAAAAAGAAGAGACGGCATTGTGATCTTCGGAACTTAAAATATACCGTATTACCCACTTAGCTTCCATTAGTCTCTGCTAACATCGGCAGAGTGTAAAAACTACCATTGAAGAGATATCTGCCTTTATACATCATTAATCAATTTGGCCATTGTGTGTGTAATAGGCCCCCATTAATTAATATAAAACTAGCCATTTGGTGTTATAGAATTTTTTTTTGAAAGAACATCCCCCCCCATCTATTGCTCTCAATAACTGACTATCAACAAAACCACCCGACGATACAGCAAAAATAATTTCACACACCCCCACCCCTTTTATTTTTATTTTTTATTTTTAGGTATCTCCAGCTTCTTCTGGACTAGGTTCATACAATTGTAACTCCTTGGTATTGAAGCTGAGGCCAGAGAGAACAAATATCTCTGTATTCCTTCAGCCAGAACTTCCGTGAAATCTGTGCTCTCCATTCATAGTCACAAGGATTCACTTCTGTACTTCTGAGACCCTGGACCCTGCTTTGGAGATGGGCATTCATGTGATGACATCAGCCGACTAGACGCCAGTCCAGATATAGAAATTGTCTTTTTTTATATTTTCTTCTGCAATTGCTCTGTTGCAGCGATTGGATTGTCCCTGAAATTCCATGATCTTTTCAATACAGATGCTACGCTAGATTTCTGCTTAAAGTGGAGTATTTCCTTCCATGCCAAAACACCTGTCTGACCCAGCTTCCAAACATGACAAACCCTTTGACATGAACACAAATGATTCCTTTATTAGGAGTGACAGTAACCTGGGGAAAAGGTTTATCTTGCAGGCTAACAAGTCCGGCTATCCAGAAGATGAATAGTTGTCAGCCACACCTATTCATCTTTGCCCTCTGCCTTTTATCCCCAGAGGGATAAAAGTGGGGTCTCACTAGCAGTGGTGGCTTTTCTTTCCCTGGGATCAGCCCATGGATTTCCACTGCTCTCCTCTCCTCTGCCTTCTGCATATCTGCATGTCGGGCATTGGGCCCAGCTGTTCCTCTTCTTCCTCATCAGCCACCTCCAGCCCCGGGAGCTGTTGACTCTCCATCTGAGGGATGACAGACAGCCCAGGCTCTGCCTCTCTCTCTCTCTCTGCCAGCTCCATTCCCTCTTCCCCCTCGGAGCTCCCAGTTTGCCCTGATGCTCACCCTGATTCCCACGCCTCCTCCATCTTTGATTTGGCTGCTGGAGGGGCTTGGCCACCAACAGGCTACAACAACGCTTATCACTTTGTCCAATAGCTGCCACTCAAAAATTAAATAACTTTTCAAACGAGTGTTTTGTAGATAGAGGGTTCTTAACAGAATGACAGAGTTGGAAGGAAGACTTGGAGGTCTTGTAGTCCACCCCCACTCACCCACTCAAACAGGAAACACTATGCTACTTCAGACAAATGGTTGTCAAATGCAAGCTTGAGGCTAATGATCACCTGATTATTTTAGCATTATTGCAAGAACTTGTCTGGATTTTCATCTCTGATGAAATTCAGCTTGAACATTCCCATCAGGCCTATAGGAAACAGCTTAAACGAAACTCTTTTAGAAAAAAAAATGATGGGTGGACTTCAACTTCCAGAATTACTCAGCCAGAATGGTATGTTTACATATAAGATAAGCCACAAATTGCATAATACAGGTAGTCCTTGACTTACAATAGTTCATTTAGTGACCGTTCAAAGTTACAAGATCACTGAAAAGGGTGACTTATGATTGTTCTTCACACTTCCAAGCATTGTAGCATCTCCGTGATTTACATTTTGTCAGCATTCCAAATATCATGCAGAATTAAATCAGAGTCCAAGGCAGAGCTATCCTTAAAGTTCCAATTTAATAAGAGAGACATGTTGGCGACGAACTGTGGAAATCCCAAATCTAAAAGCTGCCTGGGATTCCACCCAGTTTATAGTTCATGATCTTATCCCCACATCCATAAATCCATCGCATGGTCCAATCTTCTTCGGCCACGCTGGCATGTCCACCCAGCTGGTTCCGGTCAGGTGCGGAGGTTCGGAGACAAAAGATGACCTTGGGCTTCTAGAAAGGAATGACAACAACACATTCCACAATTCTACTCCCTTCTATTCCCCCTCCCAATTACTACACTAATGAAACAGCATAATGAAATAATAGAGAGTGTGGCAGGCCAAAGATCCTAAAAAGGAATATGACTGCAGGCCTGACAGATTTGGATGCTTGACAATTGACTCGCATTTATGACAGTTGCAGTGTCCAAGAGTCATGGAATCCCCTTTTGTGACCTTCCGACCTGCAAAGTCAGGGGGGGAAAAACCCCTCACTTAACAACCACATTATTAATTTAACAACCGCAGTGATTCGCTTTAGCAAGAAAAGTCGTAACATGGGGGAAAGACTCCCTTAACCAATTTCTCACTTAGCAACATAAATGTTGGGATCCAATTGTGGTCGTAAGTTGAGGACTATCTGTACAAGTATCACAGTATCACTCAGGTCCTTGCAGTTGTGATTTCTTTATTTTTAGATTTCAAAATAAAAATTTAGTTTGAAATATAATTACACACCTACATTACATTACAAAATATACATTTTATTGATAAACCATACACATCTATAGTATAATCATCAGCCTGGTCAGTGGTATATCCAGACCAACATGCTCTAATTAGCAAAGCAATAGCTTTATTCACTTATACCCACTGAGTAGTATGAAGGGAATTGCAGCGAGCGAAGGGATGGTTAATGAAAAAATGGTGTTCAATATTTGACTGAGGAATCCAAATATTCTTCAAGGGAATCTCTCTCCAGGACGGCCCAATGCAGAAATGGGAACATACTAGAGTCAAGTAAATATTGCAGCAAGAAAGAAATCCTTCTGACAAATAGCCACTCTAGAATGAGACCCTTCCAGAGGAGACACCTCAAAGATGTTGGCATCTGTGAGAAATTGCCAGGTAAGGAGTTCATCTCCTCCGTATGTCCATGGTCAACCAGGATTCTGTTCCGTTTGTCCAAGGGGACTTTGCAGTTGTTCCTGTTGCATCTTCGATGAAGAAAGGTTGCCAGAATAGACCATGGCTTCCCAAAGTGAATACTTATAACACACTAAGTTATATATACCTGAAAGAAAAATTGACCAAAAAACAAACAAACTGAAAGAATAGATGAATCAAACTAATATTGGCTATTTGCTTTTATTATGAATTACTTACGCTACCCTGCTCTACATTTTCTGGGACATTGAAAACTCACTAGAAGGCCTACGAAGGCCCGATGGCTTAGAAATAAGGTCTCAGACTATCAGAAATCACTTCTTTGATTTGTTGGAAAAAATATCCATCTGGATTCAGTACAGTAGTGGGATTCAAAAAAATGTACTAGCGGTTCTGTGGGCGTGACTTGGTGGGTGTAGCTTGGCTTGGTGGGCGTGGCAGCAGAAGGATACTGTAAAAAAAATCCTAGGGGAAGGATGCTATAAAATCCCCATTTCCTCCCCATCCCTCTAACCTGCTTTCCAGATCTGTTCTCCTGTGCAGGGCAACAGAAGAAGACAGCTGGGATGCCGATCAGCTGGGACTCGGGAGGCAGAGAAAAGATGGGGTCGGAGCCAGCCAGAGGAGGCATTTGCTGGCTCTCCAAACTACTCAAAATTTCCGCTACCGTTTCTCCAGAAATGGTCAGAACTGGCTGAATATTACCTCTGGTTTAGTTCTAAGCTGGGAGGAAGACACTGGAAACATGAAGGCAGATTGGAAAGATGGTTTAATGCAGGGGTGAAATCTAGCAGGTTCTGACAGGTTGTGGAAAACCGGTAGTGGAAATTTTGAGTAGTTCAGAGAGCCAGCAAATGCCACCTCTGGCTGGCCCCAGAGTGGGGTGGGAATGGAGATTTTGCAGTATCATTCCCCTGCCATGCCCAACAAGCCATGTCCAACCAGCCAAACCATGCCCACCAAGCCACGCCCACAGAACCAGTAGTAAAAAAAATTGAATTTCACCACTGGTTTAATGATGAACAGAACCACCAGTGTTTATGGTTTTGGAGCAGCTGAACAACTGATCTCGTCAGTACATGGATTTTTATGTAGTTTTTTTCTAGAGCATTTTGTAATTTACAGGCTTGTTTTGTGTATTTTGTGATTTGATTTTAATTTGTTTGTCTCGCAAAAGCTGGCAATGAGCCTAAAGTTTTAATCCTGTCTCGAATGGATTAGGAAATTTGCATTTCTAAAAGCTGCCTCCTCAGTTTCTGCTTGGGGGCAGGGAGACTTGGGAGCTTCTTCCTGCCTCTAAAAAAACCCACGTTTCTCCATTTCTCATTTTGGGAAATATAATATTCTGCCTTTTTAATATTTCTCAAAAGATTTCAAACATCTAGGAGCGGTGGTAGGGGCTTCCCACAGGTGTATCTTTGACCCAAACACACCCCAAAAGAGCACCTCAACTGCTACCTGGTGTGTGTGCTAGACTTTGATCATCCAACACAGAAGATGGATTTCACAATCATTATTTTATCTGTTTATGGGCGGTCTTCTCCTCTGCCCCACCTGTCTCACCTATGAAGAACCACAGGATCATGACGACGTAGCTTAAATAAAAAGCCCATTTCTTCTTGTGAACTGTTGATTTCTTATCATTAACTTTCAGTTCAAAGATCAACATGGCAACCAGCATACTGACTCCTGCAAAACAGATTAAAAGAGTTGGAAGGGACCTTGTAGGTCATCTAGTCCAACTCCACCACCCAAGCAGATCCTACACCAGTGATGGCGAACCTACGGCATGTGTGCCAGAGGTGGCATACAGAGCCCTCTCTGTGGGCACGTGGGCAGTCGCCAGCTGCTCTTCTGATTTCTGGCACACACATCCATTCCCCTGCCCGTTTTTCAGAGCATTTTGGGGCCATTTTCTGGCCCGTTTTTAGGCCATTTTTTTGGCTATTTGTTGGGACATTTTCCAGGCCATTTTCAGGACCGTTTTTAAGCCATTTTTCGGCATGGTTTCATGCCATTTTTAGCTCCAAGAATGGCCTGAAAACAGCCTGAAAAATGGCCCACAAAATGGCCAAAACCAGGCCATTTTCCAGCTATTTTGGGGCTAAAAACAGCCCAAAAAACGATCTGAAAATGGCCTGAAAAACGCCCCCAAAATAGACATGCACATCGGCCAACTGGTTTTCGGGTTCCCAGCACTTTGGCTATGCATGCATGCAGACTTTCCAATTTGGGCACTCAGTGCCAAAAAGGTTTGCCATCAGTGCCCTACACCATTTCTGTCAGATGGCAGTTCAGTCTCTTCTTGAAAGCTTCCCACAACTTCTAAAGGCAGTTTCTCTTCCATTGGTTGGTTGTTCTCACTGTCAGAAAATTTCTCCTTATTTCCAGGTTGAATCTCTCCTTGATCAGCTTCCATCCATTATTCCTTGTCTGGCCTTTGGGTGATTTGGAAAATAGCTTGACACCCCCCCTCCTCTCTGTGGCAGCCCCTCATATATTGGAACTCTGCTGTCCTGTCTCCCCTGGTCCTTCTCTTCACTAGACGAGCCATGTCCAGTTCCAGCAACCGTCCCTCGTATGTTTTAGCCTCCAGTCCCCTAATCATCTTTGCACTCTTTCTAGACATATGAAGACAGATTCTGCCACGGAAACTGAACAGTAAAAACAATGGCTTTCATATGGGACACTCATTAAATGAACTGTTGTAAATCAAGGACTACCTGGACTGTCATAATCTAATTAATACAATACAATACAATACAATACAATAGTAGAGTTGGAAGGGACCTTGGAGGTCTTCTAGTCCAACCCCCTGCCTAGGCAGGAAACCCTATACCGTTTCAGACAGATGGCTATCCAACATCTTCTTAAAGACTTCCAGTGTTGGGGCATTCACAACTTCTGGAGGCAAGCTGTTCCACTGATTCATTGTTCTCACTGTCAGGAAGTTTCTCCTCAGTTCTAAGTTGCTTCTCTCCTTCTTTAGTTTCCACCCATTACTTCTTGTTCTACCCTCAGGTGCCTTGGAGAATAATTTGACTCCCTCTTCTTTGTGGCAACCCCTGACCTAGAGAAAAATTAACCTAGAGAAAAATGAGCTACACAGAGCTGCTTTGTCAAGAAACTATAATTTCCCCACTGTTAGAACCTTTAACCTGGGAGAATTATATGCCAAGAAGGAGCAAGGAAGGGAGGGAGGGAGGAAAGAAGAGAGAGAGACTCTAAAAAGTCCAAGTTCCATAATGTATGATAAGATTAATATCTGAGCCACGGTGGCACAGTGGTTAAAGTGCAGTACTGCAGGCTACTTCTGCTGACTGCCAGCTGCCTGCAATTTAGCAGTTCAAATCTCACCAGGCTCAAGATTGACTCAGCCTTCCACCCTTCCAAGGTGGGTAAAATGAAGACCCAAACTGTTGGGGGCAATATGCCAACTCTGTAAACCGCTTAGAGAGGTCTGTAAGGCACTGTGAAGTGGTATATAAATCTAAGTGCTATTGCTATTTACAAGAATGCAAAAATCCAGATATATGTTTAAGGCAAATTGTGTATATTGTAGCGTTACCTGCAGTGAAACTCACGATAGAAGCCATCAAAGCTTGGGGAGGACAACGGAAAGGGCAGCTACTGACTTGGTTCCTTTTTACCAACCGAATCCACAGTAAAGATGCGACAGATGTGATGAGACCTAACGTGAAGAGGACTCGACAGGTAATCATGTACGCTGGGGAAAAAATGGGTTGAGAAAGGAGAAAAAGAGAGAATGCAGGTTATTAAGAATAATTCCTAGTTCAGCCAGATCAGTTGCCATGTGAAGCAGCAGAAGATGCTGGTAGATTTTTTTTTTCTATATTTGTTGGTGATTCTTGAAATTTTAAGTACCCCTTAGGCCGTACCATCAACATCTTTCACAATTCGGCAGATAAATTTTTCTGAGCAGATGGTCCAGAGTCCCATATAATACAGATCTATATGTGCATAATAGGCAAACCAGCAGGGAGATAAGACAACAATGAGGAGGAGCACAAAGTTAGAGAAAGTCAGGACACAACTGATGCTTTCGTAGGAAATCATGAGGCCCCACTGCTATGGTAGTCTTCTGCTCCTTGCTTTATCCGCTGTGTATCTCTGCAGGAAGACATGGGTGTGGCTGAAAGCAAATCTAGAGAGAAGATGGGAAGGGAAGAAAGGTTCGGAAGAGGGGAAAACCCAAAGAGGAATCCTTCTTGCTTTCTTTTCGGTGGTGATGGTCTTAGTTGTCTTCTCTCATCCTGGGTTCCAACTGTCATGGAATGATGGTTCTGCTACTACAACCAGATCCAGAAGAATGTGGTGGGGTGCTAAACTCTTTCAATGATGGAAGAAATATAGTAACAGAAAAGATGGATTGGAAAGAATTTATTTATGGATGTAGTTTCTTCCTCTCCAGGAACATATACATTTCCAGGAACAGTACAGCCAGAATTTAGGTCATAAGCAGAATACACAGAGAGAGAGAGAGAGAGAGAGAGAGAGAGAGAGAGAGAGAGAGAGAGAGAGAGAGAGAGAGAGAGAGAGAGAGAGAGAGAGAGAGAGAGAGAGAGAGAGAGAGAGAGATATTATATGTGTGTGTGTGTGTGTGTGTGTGTGTGTTGTATTTGTGCTGATAAATAAATAAAGGGAGACTAGTATAGATCTAGGCTCAGGTTCAAATCCCAGTAAGGGTATGGCTAGCTGATGAGAGCTAAATAGCTTGAAATAGATCTATACTAGTCTCCCTTTATTTATTTATCAGCACAAATACAACACAAATATAAAAAGGCAACATTAAAAATAAAAATATGGTTTTCTGTAATGAGCCGAAGGACAGAAAGAGGGAGTAGTGAGCTTTCTCCCATATTTGGGCATACCAGGGGTTGTAACACAACATATATATATATAATGTTTTCGTAGATTTTCACGGGTGTAGGTATGCTGGTTTTGTTGTATTCGGGTCTTTTCCCGTGTCTTTCTCAACCTTACACGGGAAAAGACCCGAATACAACAAAACCAGCATATACACACACACACACACACACACACACACACACAAAATTATGTATATAATTATGTAATTATGTATATAATTATGTATGTATATATAATTACACACACAGATATATATATATATATATATATATATATATATATATATATATATATATATATATATATATATATATATATATATATATATATATATATATATATATATATATATATATATATATATATATATATATATATATATATACCTATGACTTGTAGGAAGTTAGCACCCACTCCTCTCCTAGGAAAACGAGATATTTTAGGAAATATTAAAAGGACAGAATATTTCCTCTAAAAGGGAGAAAGAAACTCAGTTCCCCACCTTTGTCAACAGACAATTAAGGCCTGAGCGAGTCTATTCGACATAACAAAGATCTACCTCCTTCAGGCAAAGCCATAGTTGGAATTGCCCAAAGCCCTTTCATTACAACATCATCCAGCAAGGCTCAACCAAGCTTGGGACTCAGGACAGCCTACAGAGTTTTCTCTGCATGGCCCCATGGGAGTCCGACAACCAATCAGAACACAGAATTCAAAAGCCCAGAGTGGGCATCTCTTTCCTTCCCCACCCCCAGGACCTCAAACTATGTGGTCCTGCCTATCATCAATAAACCTTCTTTCCAAGTAACTTCCATGAATCCAGTGTCTTTTTCCCCATTTAGAACTGAAGCCAGAAGGACATTTCTTTCAACAGACTTCAATTGTGGCTATATATATATATATATATATTTCATACAGAAAACTAAGGGACATTACTTCCACAATGGATGAATGGATAAAAAAAGTTGATGGAGTTAACAGAAATGGCTAAATTGACTGCTTTGATTAATGGGGAAAAAAACATACATTTTTGTTTCTTCTTGGAAACCTCTTCTGGATTTTGTGCTCAAGTTGGGGAAAAAAACGAAACTTTGATTTTGGGTTTTACCGATTAGATAGATTTGTTGTTATAGAAATGCCTAGTTTATGCTATTCTGTGAAAGTAAAAAAAAAACAAAAAACGTTTAGGTTTGATATTATTTATCTTATTCTTTTGCACCGAAGAGAGATGGAAGTCATTTTTCCCTTCCCTTTTCCCTCCTCTATCTTTTCTACTATTTTCTTTTGCTTTTTTGCATTTTATATTATACATTAATAATAAAAATAAAATTAGTTAGCAATAGCACTTAGCAAATAGCACTTAGATACAGCCACAGTGCTCTCTAAGCGGTTTTTACAGAGTCATCCTATTGCCCCCAACAATCTGGGTCCTCGGAAGGATGGAAGGCTGAGTTAACCTTGAGCCTGGTGAGATTCGAACTGCTAAATTGCAGGCAGCTGGCAGGCAGCAGAAGTAGCCTGCAGTACTGCACTCTAACCACTGTGTCACTGCAGCTCAGATATTAATCTTATTATACATTATGGAACTTGGACTTTTTAGAGTCTCTCTCTCTTCTTTCTTTCCTCCCTCCCCTGCTTCCTTGCTTCTTCTTGGCAAGATTTTATAGAAGTGGTAGGCTATTGTCTCCTTCTTAGGGCTGAAAGAAAGTGACTGGCTCAAAGATTGCTTAGTGCCTAAGGTGGGACTTGAATTTATGGTTTTTAGCCTTTGGCCACCAAACTGGTTCTATAACCCAACTGGCTCCATCTTATATCGTGCTGTTATGGTTTATTTAATTAAGCTATGGTGTCATTTGCCATTTTATTCTCTGCCCATACCCTGTTTAATTAATAGACAATATTAATATTAAATATAAATAAATAAGAAAATAGGTCAAGTAATAACAGAAAGCTCAGGGCATACTCCGTGTAAGGGGATACTTAATAAGTACAGAGGACTCTGAGAAAATACCACAGATTGTGCATCGAAACAATAAATATTTTATGTAGGACATGTATTGCAAGGAAGTTCAATCAAAAGTAAAGGAGTCGTGGAATATTTCCCTGAATAGAGAAATCTGCATTATTGTTTTTATATGGCCTAGAAGTGAAAAAATGTGATGACAGCCCAAAGTTTCCCCTGCTTGGGGGAGATTCTCTGGCCCCTTCCAATGCCCCAGGGTCCAAAAAGATCAGCTGTTCATAGCAGTAAAGTTGGGGCAACTTCAGCTTCTATTTCATGCATCTCTTCTGGCTTCTCCACGACGGGCAATCGTGTCCCCCAAAGCGCCCACTTGTAATTCAGTAGGTTATAGAGCCCTGGGAGAAAAAGAGGTAAAACTGGGTTAGGTTGAGAGGAAGAGTTTGGCAGGTCTTATTTAAACCAGTCTGGAGATTAATGCCAAGATATTTCAGAGAAGAGCCACAACAGTGGTGGGATTCAGCCAGTTCGCACCTATTCGGGAAAACCGGTTGTTAACTTTCTAAGAGGTTCGGAGAACCGGTTGTTGGAAGAAATCCCCTTTTGTTTCTTTCCACTTTAAAGGGCTAATCCTATAAGGAAGGCAGGAAGGAAACATTCTGGTGTTGTTTCTAGCCTAATCTTTATTGCCCTGCTTACAGAAACTGCCTCTCCGGTTAACCCTTATTACATTGTAACAGCTAAGGCGAAGCGCCCATCAACATGAGTAACGTTGAGTTGGCCATGCCCACACGGTCACATGACCACCAAGCCCCACCTACCCACCTGGTAATTAAGACAGAGAACCGGTTGTTAACTTATTTGAATCCCACCACTGAGCCACAAAGATGATGAGGGGACTGGAGGTAAAACATATGAAGAGAGGTTGCTGGAACTGAGTATGTCCGGTTTAATGAAAGGAAAGACTAGGGGTGGCACAGAGGTGGGTTCCTACCAGTTTAGACCTGTTCAGACGAACCGGTAGTAACTTGGCAGCCTGCTTTGCTGGAACCGGCAGCGACCCAGGCCTGCCACGCCCCCGAGCTGGTTCTCTCGACAGCGCCATAGGTGCCACCACCTTGTTTTTGCCTTATGCACATAGCAATTTTTGTTGCACTGTGCATGCGTGCACAGCTCACATCAAGCGTGCAAACAGCATGCGCAGGGTGCATCCCTCAGTGAACTGGCAGTAGCGGCAGCTGGAAGCCACCCCTGGGGTGACATGATAGCAGTGTTCCAATATCTCAGGGGTTGCCCCAAAGAAGAGGGAGTCAAGCTATTCTCCAAAGCACCTGAGGGCAGAACAAGAAGCAATGGGTGGAAACTAATCAAGGAGAGAAGCAACTTAGAACTGAGGAGAAATTTCCTGACAGTGAGAACAATTAATCAGTGGAACAGAAGTTGCCTCCAGAAGTTGTGAATGCCCCAACACTGGAAGTCTTTAAGAAGATGTTGGATAGCCATTTGTCTGAAACGGTATAGGGTTTCCTGCCTAGGCAGGGGGTTGGACTAGAGGACCTCCAAGGTCCCTTCCAACTCTGCTCTTGTATTGTATTTGTATTGTAAGTGTCATTTTACTGTGAGATGGACAGCTATGCAAATAGGATAAATATACAAACAAATGCCCACCTGATAGAAAACAAATGATGCAAATGACGTAACTCAAGTAAAAAGCCCATTTCCGTGCTGGTTTCACAAACTTCTGATTGAAATGGATTTCGAAAACCAACGTTGCTAGCAGCACAGAGAACCCTAGAGGAAACCAAGAGAGGATTAGAGAGGTGGCACTATCAATTCAAGGAGATTTCTACCGTAACTAGAACACTGGTTATCAATGGAGACCAAGTGGAGCTAATGGCCAGTTTTAAGTTTCTGGGTGTTGTCATAAAAGAGGACCTGACTTGGGGTACCCACATTGCAGCCCTGGTCAAAAGGGCCCAGCAGAGATTAAACTACCCGAGACTTCTCAGGAAACAACAACTGAATGAAAAACTGCTGGTGACTTTCTACCGCTGCCCCATAGAGAGTATTTTAACTTACTGCACTCGTGTCTGGTTTGCCAATTGCACAGTGGCAGATAGGACAGCGCTCCAGAGGGTCAACGTCATTGCCCAGAGGATCATTGGTTGCCCTCTCCCCTCTTCGGAAGAGGGTTGTAGCCCCCACTGCCTTAAGAAAGTTCAAAACATTCTTAAAGATCCATCACATCCTGGGCACCCTTTTTTTTTTGAACTATTACCATCTGGCAGACGGTACAGGGCAATAAAAAAAAGAGAGAACTAGGCTGAAAACCAGCTTCTATCCCAGCGCAGTAACCATAGTGAATTCTACTGTATGGTGCAATGTTAATGCAATATTAGGGGTTTTCACATTCATAGAATGTGAAGGATGTGTGTTCTTGTTTTATTTTTATGTATAATGTACACAGAAGATGGCATTTAAGTTTGTTGTGCAAGGTGCAATGACAATAAACTGAACTAACACAAGTTCTCAAGTACCACTGCAAATGCACAGTACTTTCTCTGCAAAATACCATGGTCGATGTTGATTTCAGGTACTGATCTAAGAAAATATCCTAGGATTTCATTCATATTGATTAGAAAGTGTTCCTAACGATAAGAGAATTTGAGAGAAATTCCAATGGGTGGAATAATATCCTTGCACTTCTATCCTGGATTAGTTTCCAAGAAACAATGGATGGGAACTAATCCAGGAGAGAAGGAACCTAGAACTAAAGAGAAATTCCCTGAAAACAATTAACCAGTGGAACGGCTTCCCTTCAAAAATTGTGGGGGCTCCATCGCTGGAGGCTTTTAAGAAGAGGCTGGATGGCCACTTCTCTGGAATGGTATAGTGTCTCCTGCTTAAGCAGGGGGTTGGACTAGAAGACCTCCAAGGTCTCTTCCAACTCTGTTATTCTGAATCAATTTTGAGCAGCCTGTTCTTTGAATTCTGCCCAAACAGCCTCATTTTGTGCAGCACATCCTTTAGCTGAGTGTTGTATGATAGTGACATGAGAGCAGGGTTCCAATATCTCAGGGGCTGCCACAAAGAAGAGGGAGTCAAGCTATTCTCCAGAGCACCTAAATGCAGGACAAGAAGCAATGGGAGGAAACTAATCAAGGGGAGAAGCAACCTAGATCTAAGGAGAAATTTCCTGACATTTAGAACAATTAATCCGTGGAACAACTTGCCTCCAGAAGTTGTGAATGCTCCAATGCTGGAGATTTAAAGAAGAGATTGGGCAACCATTTGTCTGAAATGGTATAATATTTCCTGCCTGAGCAGGGGGTTGGACTAGAAGACCTCCAAGGTCCCTTTCAACTCTGCTCTTCTGTTCTGTTCTATTGCAGATATTGGTTCATTTCCCAACCAACAATACCTGATATGAAATTAAAGATGGAAGTCATCAAAGGCTTTGGAAGAAAAATGAATTTGCAGTGGATAACATGATCCCATTCTACTGTCCACAGCATTGCTATGACAGCTGTTAGAAGAGCTGTTATCATGGAAATACGAATGGCATTCAGGTAAACTAAAAAGGGAAAAAAAGGGACAGACAGATCATGACTGTTAGGTTATAAACTCATATTTCCCATCATTGATGCAGGGGGAAAAAAAGGTAATTATTTCAAGGATGGTGCAAACAAGCTGAACCTGAATTCTATTGCTCTCTGGTAAAGAGTTCAAAAATCTGAATCCATTTTTAAACAGAGATGACCTGGTTTAGGAAAGCAGATAAACCACTTTGTGTTACTTATAAAGTAATAAAGGCAGGATAAAAATCAAAAAATATATATTAAGGGCAGGAGTGGGCAACCTATATCCTTTCCTCTCTGACCCCCAAACCCCTCCTCTGATCACACTGTTGACATTCTGGAAACAGGAAAAAGAAAAATAGCATAAGCTGTAACATTGACTTACTGCCTGATTGAAAAATATTAGGAGACAATTTCTAATCCCCCCCCCTTTAAGTTTCATTAAAGAATGCCCACAAATTTTACTTCATCACCCCACTCATTCTGATCCTCCATTCCTTCCTCTAACAAGAAGTGAATTTCTTGGCTACTGCAACATTTCCAATTTCTGCTGTGCAAGGAGGGAGTTTGATCTATCATTAATCATCATTAATCATCATCATTAATCCTAGTCAGAATAGTGTCTCTTCTTTTGCACAGTCCTAAACCCTAAGCTAGAACTAGCAGCTAGTGGGGGGGATTGCTTTGAATCATAACTGGAAAAAATTGTAAGAACATAGTTGATGAAAATGTTGCCATATGCTCCTTCCCCCCACCACCACCCAAAAAATAAGATTTTTTTGCCTTTTTTTTGCAGAGTACCTATTTCATCACTTCAACTGATTCTAAAAAGACCAACAAAAACCATCTTGTAAAATGTCCCCCTTTCACCAATAGCAATAACACTTAGACTTATATACCGCTTTACAGTGCTTTTACAGACCCCTCTAAGCAGTTTACAGAGTCAGCCTATGGCCCGCAACAATCTGGGTCCTCATTTGACCCATCTCGGAAGGATGGAAGGCTGAGTCAACCTTGAGCCTGGTGAGATTCGAACTGCCAAATCGCAGGCAGCAGAAGTAGCCTGCAGTATTGCACTCTAACCACTGTGCCACCCTGGCTCATAAGGCCACAAAATGCCACTTGGGTCCTCTAGTGACACAAAATGCCACTTGGGCCCTCTTGTGACACAAATTGTTGGCCATCAACGCAAAAGAGACCACAGACTGCCCATCCCAAATTAAATTTAATCTAACTAGTAATAGGGAAGAATCTAAGGCGGGTCTGTCGAACTCATGGCAGGTGGGTGAGATGCAAGGGTGGGTTCCTGCCAGTTCTAACCTCTTTTATAGAAGAGGTTCCACAAATCTACCATGCCATTTAGAACCAGTTTCAGCTCCCTCCCCCTGCCCGTCCGCACCACGCTTGCCCCGCCTGCTGCTCACTGATTGGCTGGCTCACCAATCGCCCCGCTCGCCTCTAAGAGTCCTATCTAAACCTTAAAGTCTTAAAGCTGTCAAGTTTGAACACCCCTGGGTTTTTTTCTAAAGGGTTAGGGGTGCAAGGGTCTTGTAACTTGACAGCTTTAAGACTTGCACGCTTCAATGCCAGAGTTCCTGAGCCAACATTTTGGTTGCTAAGCAAGAGCGTTGTTAAGTGAGTTTCACCACATTTTACAAGTTGGCCACACCCACCCAATCACATGACTGTCAAGGCACTCCCACTCGGTCACATGGCTGGCAAGCCACTCCCACAGAGCAGGCCACACCTACAGAAGAGGTTCTAAAA
The DNA here is from genome assembly GCF_964273705.1 of Natrix helvetica. Taxonomy (NCBI): domain Eukaryota; kingdom Metazoa; phylum Chordata; class Lepidosauria; order Squamata; family Natricidae; genus Natrix; species Natrix helvetica. The sequence goes on from NC_138560.1 coordinate 7,015,637, forward strand.
AAATTTGAAACCCACCACTGGTCAGATGTGACACACACTGGCCACACCCATGTCCGGTTTAGCGAAGGGGGGAAAAGTTGTGATCCATCATGTGATGATGCCGTGAGTCCAGGGCGACTCAAGGCCAGGAAAGTACCTTGAAATTTAAGGAAGGCTTCCACAAGCAATGCCAAGTCAAGAGACACCCAAAAATTTGGGGCGGTAGGCATTTGCTTATTTGATGACTTATCTTATATTTCTCTCTACAGTTTGTGTCCATACTTAGGTAAAGTTGACATGATAACAGTGCTATTTCCATTTGACCCTCTGTAGCATACCATCAGAAGACTGCATGGACTGGCATCCGTACCTCCTCGAACAGATGACCCAGAGCCCGGCACTATGGATATCCGTGTCAGGAAAATGCATAGTCCATCCGTGAGAGCCGAGTGTTAGCATTATGAGCATGACATTAAGAAAGCAAAGGGAAAAACTTATGAGTCGAGGGGGTACCCTTCGAACGCATGAAGGCATTTCTTTCTGAATTCCTCCTACTTGGATCCTTTCCTTCTCCCAGTAGCACCTTGAGAAGTAGAAGGGACTGGCAAGGGAGTCTGGGAAATGAGATTCCTGGGGAATATTCCCATTGGCTGATGCCCAGTGTGGCCGTTTTATATGTCCTCCACCAACTGTCATAGAACTTTTGATTCCAGTGATGCCGGAACTAACACAAGGGCTGATCAGAAGTTGTGTATAGCTGCCTACTAAATCACAAGTCAGAGTGAGGGACAAATAAGAGCGGTGGCACAGTTTTGCTCACCCTGTTACAAAGAAGAGGTTGAGGCTTTGGACAAAGGGCAGGGAAGAGCAGCTAAGATGATTAAAACATAGGAGGAATGGTCTCCGGATTTGCTTATGGCTACTCTAGAGAAAAGGAGGACTAGGGGAGACAGGATATTCCAGTATTTGAGGAGCTGCCACAAAGAAGAGGGAGCAAAATTACTCTCCAAAGCACCAGAAGGCAGGACAAGAAACAATGGATGGAAATTAATCCAGGAGAGAAACAGCCTGGAATTAAGGAGAAATGTATTAACAGTAAGGACAATTGACCTGTGGAACGACTTGACTCCAGAAGTTGTGGGTGCTTCCTTCATCACTGGAGGTTTTTTAAAAAGATACTGGACAGCTACTTGTCTGAAATAGAGAGTCTCCTGCTGGAAGAGGAGTTTGGACTAGAAGACCACTGAGGTTCCTTCAAGCTCTATTCTGATTCCCTAATATACAATCATTTTTAAACAATTAACTCGACCAATTGCAGGTGGGGAGGGGGGAGAAAGAAACTCTCTGAGAACAATGAACCATGGGTGATGTTTTGTCATCGGTCCCCTCCCGCCACTGCTTTCTTCTTTTCTGCAAACAGTTCACATCTCATCATGAACACTTTAAAGGAGGACATTGCAGATGGCTTTTATTTCTGGGGAGGGGGAAGTGTCTGGATGATTGGGTAGAAAGTCAGCTGGACTTGTTCATGGTTTTTGACAAAGGATCTTCTTGAAGATGCTCAAGCAATTTAGTATCAAAAAGAGACAAGCTCTATTTAGTGAACCCCAAAAGAAAGCCATAACACATGCTTCAGTCGTATTTTTTTTATTTTACATAGACTTGGCAGCCTTGGCTCCTGGCCACTGCCTGGATTAGTCACAGTGGTTTTTCTTGGCAAGATTTTTGAAAACAGGTCACCAGTCTTTCTTCCTAGGGATAAGAGCAAGAGGGGACTAGTTGACAGTCATCTAGTTCACGGGTCTCCAACCTTGACAACTTTAAGACTTGTGGACTTCAACTCACAGAATTCCTCAGCCAGCTTTGCTCAGCCAGCTTTTGTAGACTTCTGGGAGTTGAAGTCCACAACTCTGAGAGTTGAAGTCCACAAATCTTAAAGTTGCCAAGGTTGGAGACCCCGGATCTGGTTGACCTTCTGCCTAGGTCAAAACTAGTCTCCTGGTGACTTTATTAAAAAAAACTATCTATTACAAAATTCACTCGAGCTTTAATAGAAGAAGAGACTATTGGATAGCCACTTGTCTCATATTGTATAGGGTCTCCTGCTTGAGCAGAGGGTTGGACTAGAAGACCTCCAAGGTCCCTTCCAGCTCTATTCTGATTGAAGAGAGTTGGGAGGGACCTTGGAGGTCTTCTAGTCCAACCCCCTGCTCAAGTAGGAAACCCTATACCATTTCAGACAAATGGTTGTCCAATCTCTTCTTTAAAACCTCCAGTGTTGGAGCATTTACAACTTCTGGAGGGAAGTCGTTCCACTGCTTAATTTTTGGTTGCATTGGTATATTTGTGACTATGCTTTGGGTACTTTTTTTCTTTTCTCTTTTTATTGCAATATTATGCTTGTTCATTTATATGCAGCCTGAAATGCTACCGTAAAGTTGTGACATTTTAAAATGATTATGCTTTATACCTTTATCCTCATAATTATCTCGGTGGCAGTTTAGGGTGAGGTGATGATTAACTCAACACCCACCCTGAAAAATTTATAGCTGAGCAGAGATCAAGGAACAGTTTCCTAATTCTTGACTGATACTCCCGATATCACACATACAGTATACGTGGTGTAGATATGGGGAGAGAAAATTGCAACATACATATGGATGCATAACATGCATTTATGGAAGCCTCTTTCCAGCTGAGCATGGACACCCACTGAATTGAATTTACTAATGAAGAGCAAAGAGACACATCCAAAGGCCACTTGTGAGATGATGTGTAAGAATACAGGCATGGTCTAGAAAGTTTAGTGAGAGGAAAATGTCCTGCCTAAGAATTGGGGTTTAGAAAATTCAGTGCAGATGAAACAGAGCACAGGTAAATGTGATTAATGTTGGCCCAGAAGTCTAATCAACAAGAAAAGTAGCCTGTAACAAAAAAAACCACAAAAAACAACAACAACAAAACCCAACAACAAAAACCCAACATTAAAAACATTTCCATGACTGGCTTACAGCAAATTTGACATAAAGAACGAAAACCACAGTATAAAACCTAGAATTACAATAGTTCCTTTAGTGAAGGTTCAAAGTTACAACGGCACTGAAAAAGAGGACTTATCACCATGTTTTCACACTTACAACCATTGTGTCATCCCGCATGGTCATGCTGAGGACTACTGTACAGTGTGTGTTTTTACGTAGGTACGCTTGCCTGTTTCTCTCTCTGTGTGTGTATCTATTTCAGGGGTGAAATCCAGCAGGTTCTGACAGGTTCTGGAGAACCGGTAGCAGAAATTTTGAGTAGTTTGGAGAACCGGCAAATGCCACTTCTGGCTGGCCCCAGAGTGTGGTAGGAATGGGGATTTTGCAGTATCCTTTCCCTGGAATGGGGAGGGAATGGGGATTTTGCAGTATCCTTTCCCTGGAGTGGGTAAGGAATGGGGATTTTGCAGTATCCTTTCCCTGGAATGGGGAGGGAATGGGGATTTTGCAGTATCCTTTCCCTGGAGTGGGTAAGGAATGGGGATTTTGCAGTATCCTTTCCCTGGAATGGGGAGGGAATGGGGATTTTGCAGTATCCTTTCCCTGGAGTGGGTAAGGAATGGAGATTTTACAGTATCCTTTCCCTGGAATGGGGAGGGAATGGGGATTTTGCAGTATCCTTTCCATGGAATGGGGAGGGAATGGAGATTTTACAGTATCCTTTCCCTGGAATGGGGAGGGAATGGGGATTTTGCAGTATCCTTTCCATGGAATGGGGAGGGAATGGAGATTTTGCAGTATCCTTTCCCTGGAGTGGGTAAGGAATGGGGATTTTGCAGTATCCTTTCCCTGGAATGGGGAGGGAATGGGGATTTTGCAGTATCCTTTCCCTGGAGTGGGTAAGGAATGGGGATTTTGCAGTATCCTTTCCCTGGAATGGGGAGGGAATGGGGATTTTGCAGTATCCTTTCCCTGGAGTGGGTAAGGAATGGAGATTTTACAGTATCCTTTCCCTGGAATGGGGAGGGAATGGGGATTTTGCAGTATCCTTTCCATGGAATGGGGAGGGAATGGAGATTTTGCAGTATCCTTTCCCTGCCATGCCCACCAAGCCACGCCCACCAAGCCACACTATGCCCACCAAGCCACGCCCACAGAACTGGTAGTAAAAAAATTTCACCACTGATCTATTTGTGTTGATGTGTCTGCGCGTTTTTAAGGGAGGTGAGAAAAAGGGAAAGCATCAAAATGATATTGCTTGGAACATTTACATACATCGCCAGTGAGCTTCAACTTCTCCGGACAAAATGCGGTGCTAAGAGAAACCGTGACAGAAAATCCCTAATATGGCATTTTGATTCTGGTTCAAGAAAAAGGAAATGATATCAATAAATAAAAGGCCGCACTGAGTAACTTTAAACGTATAAACCAAGGAGCATATTCAACGCAGGCAATTTTTGGATGCAGTTCTAGTCCATTTAAAGAAGAAATATTCTTTCCAAATCTGTAAACCACATTGCACGGCCTTGAGCTTTTTCAGTTTCCCGGAATTACATTTTCTATGATTTCATTTTCTTCTTCGATTTCCTGGCATATAATATGACACATTCCTGCAAAAGCTGGAAGGGACAAAGAAAGAAAGAAAAATCAAATGTGTATCGCGATCTTTAGGATCAGGTGGAGACTAACTTTCTCTTGAAAAATAGACTGAAAATCTAGCTTTGATCATCTTTACCCTGAAATCTCACCCAATTCCTGCCTTGCATTTGAACATTTCATACCTGTCTGAGCTACGTCATGAGATAATTGATAAGGAGATGGTCTAGGAGAGAAAAACTAGCTACCTTCTCTGCTTGCATAAAAATGCTGTTTTGAAATGTCATTCATTCTAATACCCATGGAGCTACGCAAACCTCGTTCATTCGAACATCTAAACATAACAGAATAACCAAATAATGGAGTTGAAAGGGACCTTGGAGGTCTTCTAGTCCAACCCTCTGCTCAAGCAGGAGATCCTATACCGTTTCAGATAAGTGTTTTTTTTTTAAAAAAATCTCCAGTGATGAAGCACCCACAACTTCTGAAGGCAAGCCTTTCCACAGATTAATTGTCCTCACTGTTAGGTGGTTTCTCCTTACTTCCGGCCTGCTTCCCTCCTTGATTCGTTTCCATCCATTGTACCTTGTCCTGCCCTCTGATGCTTTGGAGAATACATTGACCCCCTCTTCTTTGTGTCATCCTCTCAAATACTGGAAGACCTTGGAGGTCTTCTAGTCCAACTTCTCGTTGAAGCACGAAACCTTCTACCCTTCCAGACAAGTGGCTTTCCAGTCTCTTCTCAAAAACCTCCAGTGATGGAACGCCCATAATTTCTGGAGAAGCTACACACATATTTCTAAGAATCATGTCTCACCATTTTGTGTTTTCATCACGGTACATGTGAAGCCAATGGAAGCACCAAGCCAAGCTCGGCTGGTCTTGAAAGAATTAAGCAGACTCAAGGCTGGTTAATATTTGAATGGACAACCCGTAGGAACTCTAAACTAACTGCGAAGTTGACAAAACACTGCAGAAGGACCCAGGGGCAAAATAATTTTGTGTGGTTAAGGAAACAACCCATCCTGGATTCACCCACAGCAAATTAGCTTCAAAAGAGTCTTTAATTCAACCAAGATGGTTTAATTTGGAATACAGTTGGAAGCTCAATTTGGACAAAGGAACTGATGAAGCCCACATTTCATAATACCGCCACCGAACTCACCAGCAACAAGGGAGATGGGGAAGGAAGCCCAGGCCATCCAGAAGGAAAATCCTCGTTCTTCAGAATTCACCTCATAAGTGTAATGTCCAGTATAAACTGACATTCCAATCATTGTAGTCAGCGCTAGGAAGAAATGAATTGAAACATGTCAAGAGATTTTTAAAAAATCAGTTCTAAAATATCATGGCCAAATGTAATAATACGAGTGCATACAGCACACAACAAAATGATCAACTTATAAGACGACTTGCCCAAGGTATTAGGGAAATTACTGTATGTGTGGAGTTTCAGGGGATTAACTGACATTAAGGGAAACACACAAGGGAAGCTGACAATAAAGTGTGTGAGAGTTTAGCATATAAGAGGAAGTGGTTTAGAGAAGTACTGGCCTATAGAGGAACTATAGAGGAAAATATTGGTCATTCAATATGAGTGATGGAATGCTTAATAGGTCTTAGAAGCTCAGAGGAGGAAACAGTTCGGGGAGAAAACAGGGTCATTACACAAGGGCTTAAGGATGACTGAATCCAGGGGAAAGGGAAAGTGTGGGAAAGAGACTGAATTTGCCTTAATTATAATAGGTAAAAGTGGTGAGAATAATCACTTGGAGAAGCATTCAAGGCTATTGCTGCTCTACCAACCCTAAAGACCTTCCAGAAATCCAAGTTTGTACTTGTATGCTGACGACACCCAACTTTGCATCTCCATCTTGGGTGATCCATGGTCATGCCATGGGTGCCCTTTTGTGGTGCCTGGAAGCTGTGAGAGTCTGAATGGGGGTGAACAAGTTTCAGCTGAATCAATCAATCAATCAATCAATCAATCAGAATAGAGCTGGAAGAGACCTTGGAGGTATTCTATTCTATTCTATTCTATTCTATTCTATTCTATTCCATTCCATTCCATTCCATTCCGTTCCACTCTCTTCTCTTCTCTTCTATTCCATACTATTCCAAATTCAATTTATTCTGCTCTACTCCGCTCCGCTCCACTCCATTCTCTACATTGAGCTACTCTTGAATATCCAGAAGCTGCAATTGCTACAGAATGCAGCAGCACAAACAGTTCTGCCTGTCTCTAGGATAGTGCATTTAGTGCCACAGAGTCGCTTTGGAGAGTGAGATGGGCAGCATATGCATTTGATAAATCAATAAAAGCAAGTAAATAAATAAATTATAAGTTGGGTTTAAGTTGCAAAAGTAGGCATTTCTGGACAGCTTTGGGGGGAGGGAAACCAACAGGTTAGGTTAAGGGACCTAAGCCAATCCATTCTGCTTCAGAAGAGGAATTTTGGGGCTGCAGGTACCTGGCAGTAAGTAGGTTTGTTTGAATCTTTTGGACAGGAAACTGTTGTTCTTGCAGAGGTAGAGCAGGAGGAGAGCAATCGGGAGTGAGGCTGAATATGCTGCTGCCGATCCCAGAAACCCAATGACAAAAACATCGTATTCTGCAAAAGAAAAGGGATAACACGTTCAGAATGCAAAACAAGACAAGCCTTTGGAGTAACTTTATAGTCGGCTGCATTCACATAACGCCATAATCCAAAACTCCCAGGTTCATAAATACAGGTAATCCTCAACATACGAACACAATTGAACCCCAAAATTCCCGTTGCCAAGCGAATTTGCCCCCGTTTTGCCAGTTTTCTCGCCAGAGTTCTTAAGTGAACTACTGTCGTCGGTAAGTGAATCTGGCTTCCCTGTTGACTTGGCTAGTCAGGAGGTCTCAAATGGGGAGAGTCTGAGATAGCAATAATCCCAGTACTTGAGGGGCTGCCACAAAGGAAGGGTGGGGTGGGGGTCAAACTATTCTCCAAAGCACCAGACGGCAGGACAAGAAGCAATGGTTGGAAACTAATCAAAGAGAGAAGCAGCCTGGAATTAAGGAGAAACTTTTCTAACAGTGAGGACAATTAACCAATGGAATAACTTGCCCTCAGAAATTGTGGGTGCTTCATCACTGGAGGCTTTTAAGAAGAAACTAGATAGTCACTAGTCTGAAATAATGTAGGTTCTCTTGCTTGAGCAGGAGGCTGGACTAGAAGACCTCTAAGGTCCCTTCTAACTCCTATTCTATTCTATCCTATCCTCTTCCCTATTCTATTCTATTCATTCTATTCTATTCATTCTATTTTATTTTATATTTTATTTTATATTTTATTTTATATTTTATTTTATATTTTATTTTATATTTTATTTTATATTTTATTTTATATTTTATTTTATATTTTATTTTATATTTTATTTTATTTTATTATTTTATTTTATTATTTTATTTATTTTATTTTATTTTATTAATGTATTTTATTTTATTTTTATTTTATTTTATTATTTTATTTTATTTTATTATTTTATTATTTTATTTTATTCATTCTCTCCTCTCCCTCTCCTCTATTCTATTCTATTCTATCCTATCCTATCCTATCCTATCCTCTCCTCTCCTCTTGCCTATTCTATTCATTCTTTTTTATTTTATTTTATTTATTTTTTATTTTTTATTTTATTTTATTTTATTTTATTTTTTATTTTTTATTTTATTTTATTTATTTTATTTTATTAGTGTATTTTATTTTATTTTATTCATTCTCTCCTCTCCCTCTCCTCTATTCTATTCTATTCTATTCTATTTTATTCATACTCTCCTCTCCTCTATTCTATCCTATTCTATTATTCCCTCCTCTTCTCTCCTCTCTATTCTACGAAGAAATGACTCTGCTATGACCCATGAACCTGTATCTTGTAAAGAAACTAGCAACCTCAGAAGGCGAGTGGCCCAGGGGCGTCACATTCTACATCCTGATGAACACCTTACCCCAACCTCGATTCAAAGAGAAGCAGGTTGATTCGATGCAATATCTCCATAGGTTTTCATGGTATATTCCCAAAGGACTAGGGAGAACGATCCAGTTGTCGGTGAATAAAGCAATCAACAGAAGCGCAGAAGCCAGAAACAGAAGAATAGGACTGACGATTTTTAGGAGAAGTAACGGCCACCACATAGTCAATGTTCCTCTGATGCAGGAAACTCTAGGAAACTGAGCTTCAGTTTTTGCTTCAACTCTGAGATAAGACACCTCAAGGAACTTCAGACGAAGGAAGAAAAGGGTGAAATAATCCCACAGGTAACAGAGCGCCTCAGATTAAGAGCTATGAAAAGCTCGGAACAAAGTACAGTGAGTGTCATTATATGCTCATGATTTATCAGTGGGGTTTAGAGATCAAGGAGAAAAGAGGTGGAGCTTCGGATGTCTCCAGTTTTTAATTACGCCACATGTGTTTTCAGTAAGTTTCAATACTGAGGATAGGACAGGCAAAAGAAAGCTGGTGGAGCCTCGGGGAAAAAAATGAGTCTGATCTGATGTTTTAATACTATTAGTCTTCTCATCGTTCCTATCACCCGTCTTCTCTCACTTATGAGTGCAGGACTGTAACTTTGTTGCTTGTATCCTTACGATTTATATTGATATATTGATTGTTTCCTGATTGCTTATTTGTACCCTATGACTATCATGAAGTCTTGTACCTTATGATGCTTGACGAATGTATCTTGTCTTTTTATGTACACTGAGAGCAGATGCACCAAAGAGAAATTCCTTGTGTGTCCAATTCCTTCGCACTCTCCCGCTACCGAACCTACGTCCTCCCTCATTGTGAACACCAGGTGGGAAGATGTTCATTTTGTGGGATCATTTAAGACAGGGTTTGGGTTCTGTGCTCCTTTGTCCTATTGCTTGAGCGATCCAGCCAATAAAACAGCCTAATACTTTTTGGGAGCTAGGTCCCAATGACCGATTCTTGTTTTCTTTGAGTGCTTCAGGTCTATTTTCTGAAACTGACTCAAAGATTATTTGGTTCTTCTCATTCTATTTGCAAAAGTTGATCAGACAGGCACTTCCAAGTCATTTTTTTTAGCAATGGTGATGTGGCGCCCTTGAACACTCTTTCTGCTAAGTCAAATCCTTGGTCTATTAATGCAGTGATCAGTGCTTCAGCATTGTGCTGCCCCCTGGTGGAATGCAAAAGGGTTACCCTTCCTCCTTCCTCCTTCCTTCCTTCCTTCCTTCCTTCCTTCCTTCCTTCCTTCCTTCCTTCCCCCTTTCTTTCTTTCTTTCTTTCTTTCTTTCTTTCTTTCTTTCTTTCTTTCTTTCTTTGTTTCTTTATATCTTTCTTTCCTAAAATCCAGATTCTGAGATTTTGTAGAAAGACACAGTTGTTAAAATCCAGTGAAATTTAGTTCAATTCCAAATGTTGCTCTTGATTTTCTTTCATGAGACTGGGACCATTCCCTCTACAAGAGCTGGAGCATCCACCCAGGGGCCACAGGATTTCAATTTTCTGTCTGTCTCTCTTTATTTGACCTGATATTAAATGAGAATAGTGAGCCAGCCAATCAGTGAGTGGCGGGCAGGGCAAGCGTGGTGCGAACGGGCGGGGGTGGGTGGGAGTTGGAACTGGTTCTAAACAGCACAGTAGATTTGTGGATCCTCTTCTATAGAAGAAGTTAGAACTGGCAGGCACCCACCCCTGATGTGTTGGCCACAGCATGAAAGTGTTATTTTACTGTTGTTTTCTGATATGTTCTTCTTTTTGCCCCCAGGGCAGATGCCAGCTTTGAGAATGGAGAATATTTGAAGGTGAACATTTGTAAAGATATGTGAAGAGTTGTTCAGAATGCTACAGATATTTGACGTCTAAATGTGCACACCTTTCTTCCTTGGGCCTTACTAAGAGTGAGATGGCTGTAGATTAGTGCACTGTCCAAGGTGCTGAAGCACCGGCATCTTTATTCTCTGTTTTCTATCTGCGCAGAACATACAGCATTACTAAGTGACAATCTTCTTCATGGCTGAATGAATCTCTCTAATTGGTGAAGCTTAATTTTTTAAATTGGATTCATTTTTATCATTTAATTGAAGGGAGCAGTTAACTCTTCCCGAAGAATTTTAAAGGGGTAGGAGAAAACTCTCAGGCATGCCTATGTATACAGTCTGGATGTATGTCCCAATGGGCATTGTGTCCTTCACAAAATATTGCAGTTGTATTAAAACCTCTGGATCACAGTGTCTGCAACATGCATTTTATGAACTTGGGAACCTTCTAATTTTTAACTTCTTTTAAAAAGTTAAATTTTGGAGATTTATCAGGATTGGTCAAACATCAGATGCTTTGACGGTCTTTAAGAGTGTTTGTACACAGAAAATGATTCCAAAACAGTTTTTAAATTGATAAAACTTACTTTTTGCTGCTGTATTATATCACCCGAATACGTGCAGCCTGAATATGATTTTTTAAAAACCATGTATTTGACTGTTAAATATTGGTGTTACCTCCTCCATGCCACACTTGTATTTTGATTTAATTGTACGTCGCCCCGAGTCCCTTTGCAGAGAGGGGGCGACTGATAAATCGAAATAAATAAATAAATAAATAAATAAATAAATTTACCTTGACATAGCAGAGATTTCATTAAAGCAAAGCAAACCAGAAGTGGTAGGTGTGCCACTCGAAAAACAAAGGCCAAACTTATCAAAGAAAGTGATATTGAACTATTGAATTATCTGCTTTTGTCCCTGGAAGAAAAGTTCTTTTCTGATCCGGCTTCAGATCCTAATTTTATTACTTCAACATATGAAAGATAAAGAATAAGACAGATAAAAGAATAAGAAAACATGTAACACTATCCGTGTCTCCAAGGTTATCAATGCAGCTTCACTGGTCATCTCCAAAAGCAGTATCACATTTCTCCTACATTGATGCTGCTTCACATTTATGAAATTTATAAGCAAACCAACCTGTCCAAAGGGGAAAAAAAGAAGGGATTAGCCACACAGCAAATGAAGTAGATTTTTTTAAAAAACCAGGAATCTATGGAGCTCTAAATTCAACCTTGTCTCTTTGTTTACCTCCTTATGATCAAACTTGCAGACTATTTCAAACAAGCTGAAATAGCCAACACTCCAGAAGCTAGATTTAAGATACAGAAGAATCTTGACAAACTTGTACATTGGGTACTATCTAACAAAATGGAATTCAATGGTGAAAAAAGTAAACTGCAACATTTAGGCAAGAAAAACTAGATGCACAGGCATAGTATAATGATACCTGGCTCAATAATAGTAACTGTGAACAAGATCTTGGGATCTTAGTGGACAATTACTTAAATATGAGCCATCAGTGTGCTGCAGAAGCCCAAAAAGCCAATGCTAATCCTAGGCTGGATTAACGGAAGGATAGAATCAAGATCACATAAAGTGTTAATACCACTCTATAATGTCTTAGTAAGACCACACTTGGAATACTTTGATCACCCCAATGTAAAACAAGATGTTGAGATTCTAGAAAGAGAGCAGAGAAGAGCAACAAAGATGACTAGGGGACTGGACGCTAAAATATATAAAGAACAGTGACTGATATCTAGTTTAATTAAAAGGACTAGGGTTGACATAATAGTAGTGTTCTAATACCTAAAGGGTTTACACAAAGAAGAGGGGGTTAAGCTATTCTCCAAAGAATCTGAATACAAAACAAGAAGCAATGGGTGGAAACTAGTCAAGGAGAGAAGCAGCCTAGAATTAAGAATAAATTTTCTGACAGAACAATAAATCAGTGGAACAACTTGTCTTCAGAAGTTGCGAATGCTCCAACACTGGAGATTTTAAAGAAGAAATTGGACAATCATTTATCTGAATGGTATAGGGCTGCCTACATAAGTGTGTGTGTGTGTGGGGGGGGGGGTTGGACGAGAAGACCTACAAGGTCCCTTCCAACTCTGTTATTCTTTTATTTTGACCAAGCTCTAATCCTCAAATGCCATTGGTTCAGAATAGACCCATTTCTCTTAACTGCATGCATTCCTGATATCAGATGTGTCAGGTAACTCAGCATCTTCTAAATGTTCTGAACTTCAAATCTTTTTGGTCCCAACCAAGAAAGGGATTGAATAAGCTGCAGTGTAAGATACCTGGATGTTTGTATGTTTAGATGTTGCTTAGTTCCCAAACCAAATAATTTCACTGTTGTCAAAATATACAGAATTCACAAACGTGTACCTTTAGAAAAAAAACCCACCAGTTTATGCACAAAAGATCCTTACCAGTTAGAAGGTACAAAGGAAAAGAGGCCCAAGCCAAGCCAAAAGACCATCCATATTGCTTGGTGGAACCAATGCCTGCTGAGAAAATGGACATCGCAATCATGACGCAGAGGCCTGAAAATCAAGAGAGAGGTAGAGGTAGAAACATTTCATTCAAAAGACACCAAAGGGCTTTTCTGCTTTCATTACAAAGAAGGAGGCAGCCTCTTGGGATGTTTATTGCATTGGTATAATCCAAGTATTTCGTATTTATTCCAAACTCAGAAACTGGCATATGGAAGGATGGATTAATCTGCCTTTTTTTTCCCTTGGTGTCATATTTTTCCATTCCTAAATCTGTTCTAACAGTGAACTGCATCCTTTCCTAGGTCAAAAGACTTTTCTCACAGCCACTTATGCTTTAGTCATCTCTAGTCTGAGCTAGTGTACATGGGGTCACACTTGAAGATACCTTTGAAAGACACACTGGAAACTAAAGGTGGCTGCATGGGTAATTATGGATGCACTTCAGTATGTCCACCTGGTCTCAACAGTTCAAGAGCCGCAATGGTTGCTGGTTGGTTTCTGAGTGCAATTCAAGATGTTGTTTTTCATCTATAAAGCCTTTTCTTATTTGGTTCCTGGCTCTTTATGGGACTGTCTTTGTCTCGTTGTCCCTGTGCATCCTACAAAGTCAGACAAGATAGGCATGTCTCATTTCTCCTCAACTAAATAATGCCATCTTATGAGATATTGGAGCCATGCCTTTTCTGCCCTTGGAAATGCCTACTAGGACCAAAGTTCATTGGCTTCAACCATGCGTCAAGGCTGACTCATACTTTCACCTACATTTTTCCTTTGCTTGCAGCTTGACAATAACAGGGAACGGGGTGGATGGAATGCAGGGGTGGGAAAATGGTATTCAAGCATCCCTCGGCTTCCTTGAGACATTGTGGTCACTTCAAGGACACATATACATTGTGTGTTCAAAAGAAAATTCATCCATACTCCCATTCCAAATTCTATATTTTGCCTGCTTTTGAAGTGCATTACAGTTCATGTTTTCTTGGCATGAGTCTGAGGAAGTTTCAAATAGCGGCGATAGTGTTTTGCTAAGCCACACAAAATCATTTCCAGAAAAAAGACTCTTGTAAGGGTACTTAACTGCAATAAAACTGGCAATGGATGGGATCGTGCCCATGGAAATCTTGCTAAGGCAGGTGCAAAGTCCACCAAGAGAGACAGCTCCAGCGATCAACCCCAGAATCATAAAGGCGCGGATAGCATGATAAGAGACTGTAGGGAGATAATGCAGACACAAGGTAAACAAAATGAAAGGTAAAGGTTGCTGGGCATCTTTGGTTAATGCACCTTAGGAATATTGTTACCATGTCAGGAGCAGTCTTACAAAACAGCTATTAGATTGAGCGCTCATTCTCATAATGGCTTCAATCTGTGATTCTGGTGAATAGAATAGGAATAGGAATAAACATAGACATAGGCTAGAATAGGAATAGGAATAGGAATAAACATAGACATAGACTAGAATAGGAATAGGAATAGGAATAGGAATAGAATAGAAAATAGAGTAGAATAGAATAGAGAGTAGAGTAGAGTAGAGTAGAATAGAGTAGAGTAGAGTAGAGTAGAATAGAATAGAATAGAATAGAGTGTAGAGTAGAGTAGAGTAGAGTAGAATAGAATAGAATAGAATAGAATAGAATAGAATAGAATAGAATAGAATAGAATAGAGTGCAGAGTAGAGTGGAGTGGAGTAGAATGGAATGGAATGGAATGGAATAGAATAGAATAGAATAGAATAGAATAGAATAGAATAGAATAGAATAGAATAGAATAGAATAGAATAGAATAGAATAGAATAGAATAGAATAGAATAGAATAGAATTCTTTATTGGCCAAGTGTGTTTGGACACACAAAGAATTTATCTTTGGTACATAAGTTTTCAGTGTACATAAAAGCTGTAAGTGATAAATAATTATAATGGACATCATAAATACACTCATCATGAATCCTAAGATACAACACTTACAATACAGCACATGTGCCGGAAGTGGCATGCAGACCCATCTCTCCAGGCATGTGAGCCATCACCTGTTGCTCTTCCGGTTTCCAGCGCACCAGCCAACAGGTTTTCACGCACGCTGGAGTGCCAGAAACTGGAAGATCATCTTCCCGGCACATGCATGCACACCAGGCGGCTGCTCTTGTGGTTTCTGGCACGTGCCTCTGCACTGGCCAGCTGCTCTTCGCATGTGCATCAGAAACCGGAAGACCAGGTGGCTGGCATGCATGCGCGTGCCGGAAACCAGAAGATCATTTTCCCGGCACGTACATAAACTAGGGAGGGGCTGTTCTGAGATCCTTGCCTACATTACAGTTCTGCTCCGGGACTCAGGTTTCTTTTATCTTACAGTTGCCTTGGCAACAACTCTTCCTCCTATTCCTCAAAGACATTCTTTCTGTTTCTACATCTACTCCTACTACCTGAGGGTAAACAGGAGATGGCCACTCTCGGAAAATGATCCAGAAACTGTTGCCCTCAATTAAGCTGGGATCAAACTCCTTTCACTTGAGCTCTATAAGATAATTTCTTAGCCTTTAAGAATTGCTTTTAATGGGACTGGGATTCAGTCCCTAATTGAATCACATAATTTGTCCTTCCTTTCCCTAACTCTCCTTCGTAGCATTCTCAGCTTTCTTAGAGCTTAGCTTGATGAAACATCCTAAATATCTTATCTGGGAAAGACAGGCTGGCTCTTAGTAGAATAGGAAGCACCTTCTTAGCCTTAAATCCTACCCAGGGTTTCAGCTCAAGACAGTATTCAGGACTCACGAGAAAACCATTGTGCTCCATCTTCACAAAGGCAGAGAAGACCTTACCTGGAAAGCCTTCCACGTTAATTGAGTTGCACGTGTGGACTGTACAATTGTTCCATAGACCAAAATGGTAGATTGAATCCTTTGTCCAATACTCTGAGCCCAAGGCAAGCAGCAGGCACATAAGGCTGACACAGGAACAGGCTATGGCACTGACATGTAGGGCAATCATTGGTACAGAGTCCACTGGTCAGTCATTAGCCAAGAGATCTGGGATAGAACTGGAGGAAAACATTGAATTTAACCTAGCAATGGTCACTATTTTGTGACCATTTATCCTCTTGATGACTTTGTATGTTAAGAATTCTATTGGGTGATTTTAGTGCCTATAAAAAAGAACCCAGTGAAAAATGAGAACCATTGACCCTAGTACCAAACTTCAAGTAGGCATTTGAGTAGCGAGTCTTACCAGAAAGAAGAATCTTGTTTAAATATTGGAAGTGGCTGCTAGATTAATGGAAGACTCCTCCTCCCCCCCCCCCCCCCTGCTCTCTGTTCTCCATCCATCCATTATTTGGTAATCACATTGATATATCTATTCTTGTGTTGTGTTGTCATGGTTTATTTTACTGTTTTATTATATTACTTCCATTCTTTCATTTTTCTTGTAAGCCACTTAGAGTAGCCCTACAGTGAGATAGGCCACAAATAAATATAACAAATAAATAAAAAATAAAGTGCTATCATATATTGGGCCTGCCATATATGGCAAATCTAGACAGCATACCAAAAAACAGAGACATCACCCTGCCAACAAAAGTATGTATAGTCAAGGCTATGATTTTCTCAATTGCAACATATGGCTGTCAAAGTTGGACCATAAGGAAGGCTGAGTGCCAAAGAATGAAGGCCTTTGAACTATGGTGCTGGAGAAGACTCCTACGAATTCATTGGAGTGCAAGGCGATCCAACCCGTCAGTCCTAGAGGAGATCAAGCCTGACTGCTCTTTAGAAGGCCAAATCCTGAAGAGGAAACACAAAGACTTTGGCCACCTAATGAGAAGGAAGGACTCCCTGGAGAAGAGTCTCATGCTGGGAATGATTGAGGGCAAAAGAAGAAGGGGACAACAGAGAATGAGGTGGCTGGATGGAGTCACCGAAGCAGTCGGTGTGAGCTTAAATGGACTCCAGAGGATGGAAGGGGACAGGAAGGCCTGGAGGAACATTATCCATGGGGTTGCAATGGGTCGCACATGACTTCGCAACTAACAACAACAACATATTGGGCCTTCTTGGTGGATATTACAGACTTGTAGTGACAACTGTGGTTTGATTTTTTTTTAAGACAATCAGAATTGAACCAGTTAGATCTCCTTGGCTATAGGTTCCTAACAAATAATTTGTCTATTAGGAAGTTTCTTAACATAAAACTCACATTAATATAATCAGTGAGAATTTCCCAGAGACCTGGGATAGGTGAGGCAGTTGCCCTCCTTGAAATCTGGGCTGGCTCTGAATTCAGAAAGCTTTCTTTTGCTTTGATGTCCAACTCGGAGCATTTGCGCCTTCTGTTCTTCCTCACTTAGCTACTAAGTTCTTATCAATTGGCATGGAGGATCCAAAAGGAGAACTGCCGCAGTAGTTGACATTGATCAGGGATGGTTGCTGTCTTTCCTCCTGTTTGATTTGAATATCTGAAAATAAGGCAGACTTGCTACCTGCAACACGTGTACCTTGCAAAATGCTGCTGGGATTTTCTTTCATCCCCATTTTCTTTTATTTATTTTGTTATTTGGGGGATGCAGAGCGAACTGATTAGCCCAAAGGGAACATTACTAACTTTCTTGCCTCTCATCCAATATTTCTTGAGAAAGTTAGGATCAACCTTGTCTTTGTGGATGGTTGCTCTTAGATCATAGGAATGGTGAGATGTCAATCATTCAGAAAGGCTGCGGATTGTGAATAAGATGGAGGTGGGTCTCTTTTTTTTAAAGAGGCCATTTCGACAACAGTTCAAAAATTGGGAGTACGGTTTGTGCTGTCGATAACTGTTGCCTGATTACAAAATCAGTTGTTTTCATTTTAAGCTGTTGAAGTTGGTGTCATAACTTCCTTTCCATACAGGTCTCACAGCTGCTGAAAAAAGAACTTGCAATTCATACAAAAGCTTCAATATCTATCTATTCTGTCCTTCCTTTTAGAGTCAAAGTTATTTTCCCTTGGAGAGAGAAGAGCAGTCCAAATTGGAGAGCTTGAATCTGTACATGAAGACCTGAAAAGGGTTTCTGCGAGGTACGAATATGATGATTCCTTGATAACCCTTGACTTACAATCATTTGTTTAGTGACTGAAGTTGCGACGGCATTTTAAAAATGACATACAATTGGTCCTCACACTTATAACTGTCACAGCATTCACAGTCTCTTGATTGAAATTCAGGGAGTTTGGCAAGCAGCATGTATTTAAAAGATAATTGCAGCATCCTGTGGTCAACTGCAATCTTTCCAGCTGGCTTCTGAGCAACAGAGTTGCTTAACCACATACCATAATTCATGATTCACTTAACTGTGGAAAAAAACAGATTTTAAAAATCAAACATGACTCACTGAACAACCACCTTGCTTAGAAATGGTCGGAAGTCAAGGAGTACAAGATGGTCCAGGAGAAATTCTTTAACTGATCATTTCACATACAAATTTCAAGTGAAGTCCTTATGTGACCTGTCCTTCCTCTTCCGTCATCCAAAGGCCAGTTTGCTCTAGTAGTTAAGGTACCAGGCTAGAAAGCTGGAGGCTGTGAGTTCAAGTCCTGCCTCAGACATTAAAGCCAGACTTTGGGGCAAGTCTCTCTCTCTCTCAGCCCAACCCACCTCACAGGGGTTATCGTTGTTATGGGGAAAATAGGAGCAGGAAGGTGTAGTGGACTCCAGAAGACAGGCTCAAGATAGAGAAGGATCTTGACAAACGTGAACATTGGGCACTATCTAATAAAATGAAATTCAATGGTGAAAAGAGTAAGGTTCTACATTTAGGCAACAAAAACGGAATGCACAGGTACAGTATAGGTGGTACCTTGCTCAATAGTAGTAACTGTGAGAGGGATCTTGGAGTCCTAGTGGACAACCTTTTAAATAGGAGCCAGTCGTGTGCAGCAGCTGCCAAAAAAACCAACACAGTTCTAGGCTGCATAAATAGAGGGATAGAATCAAGATCACATGAAGTGTTAATACCACTTTATAATGCCTAGGTAAGGCCACACTTGGAATACTGCATTCAGTTTTGGTCACCATGATGTAAAAAAGATGTGGAGACTCTAGAAAGAGTGCAGAGAAGAGCAACAAAGATGATGAGGGGACTGGAGGCCAAAACATATGAAGAACGGTTGCAGGAACTGGGTATGTCTAGTTTAATAGAAAGAAGGACTAGGGGAGACATGATAGCAGTTTTCCAATATCTCAGGGGTTGCCACAAAGAAGAGGGAGTCAAACTCTTCTCCAAAGCACCTGAGGGTAGAACAAGAAGCAATGGGTGGAAACTAATCAAGGAGAGAAGCAACTTAGAACTGAGGAGAAACTTCCTGACAGTTAGAACAATTAATCAGTGGAACAACTTGCCTCCAGAAGTTGTGAATGCTTCAACACTGGAAGTCTTTAAGAAGATGTTGGATAGCCATTTGTCTGGAATGGTATAGGGTTTCCTGTCTAGGTGGGGGATTGGACTAGAAGAGCTCCAAGGTCCCTTCCAACTCTGCTATTGTATTGTATTTGTATTTGTTTGCCACCTTGAGTTATTTGTAAAAATAATAAAGGCGAGATACAAGTAAATAAAACTAGCAATAAATCTCCTAATTGTAACTTGAGCTTCACAAAGGAGCCTCTACCTTGGAACTTAATTGTAGACTTTATTTTGCAGTACTGTAGTAAAAAAAAATAGTTTGGAATAATAATTCACTAAATGTAGAAGCATTAAATTTTGAGTGACAAGGATTTATGGATTCCTCAGCCTCCCTTCACTGTATCTAATTCTAATGGTCATTTCACTAAATTCAGCAGCTTTTTTAAATCTGGCAGATGTGTTGTGATGTCATTCCCACTGGTCTTGCTCCAGATGTTATAACATTTGTAGTTCTACACACCTGAGGGGCATCTGCTTGAGGAAAGTTAGTTAATGTGTTCTGAGCACCTTATTCCCAAAGGCTTATATTCCACGATGAGTGAGGGAAGTGAGATAATCCTTTTTTTAAAAGCTTAGAATCTAAAAGTTATCGTACAAAAAGAAAGGAAAAAAGATGGGAGAAGGACAAGAAAGCCCGATGATTTCCTACTTTAATAATCTATTCGGGTACCATCCAGGGACGTGCGGTCAGGGGAGGCAGGGGAGGCACAGCCTCACCGCTCTCATCATGAAAATTAAAAAAAGGGAAAAGGCGCTGAGGAGCCTTCTGCACACGTGGCCCGGGAATGGGACGTGTGCAGGAGGCTCCTCTAGCCTCAGCCTCCCTCCTGCACACGTGGTCCCATTCCCCGCCTTCCTGAGTCAACATGAAGGGGACCGCGGAGCATGAGCTGCGGTCCCGCGGAGCGCGCTCTGTGGTCCCCTTCATGTTGACTCAGGAGTCAGGAAGGAGGGGAATGGGACCACGTGTGCAGGAGGCTGAGGCAGCTTCAGCCTCCTGCACACGTGGTCCCGTTCCCCGCCTTCCTGAGTCAACATGAAGGGGACCGCGGCTCGTGCTGATGACGTCACCAGCCTCACCAGCCATAAACCTCACCGCACGTCACTGGTACCATCTAAGGAGAAAAGATACATGGCAAGGAAAGAAAGAAAACTGGGCATGAAAATCCTTAGATTTGCCAAGTAATTCACTGAAATCCATGCCAGCGATGTCCAAATCAAGAAATAGACTTTTAAATGTGCCTCAGTGTGAAGACTTCACTTTAAATTTTATTTTAATTTAAATTTTAAATTAAAGGTTTCCTGATGTTTGCCTGTTGTATTTGATTAGGTTTTATTTATATTATCCCAGATGTCTGGTCAATCTCCTTCATAAAGCTGTAGTGTGATTTGGAGGTAGTTTCCTTCCATTTAAAAACAGAAACACAAAAGCATTCATATACCCCATCATATTCTTTTAAAACAAAGCCAAATTCCCCATTTTCAAACCTTGACCCCATCCATGCCAGATGGCATGGCACCAACCTGTACAGTAAGTTTGGCATGCTGGTTAAGAATAAGATGCCTGGAAAACAGGAAACTGTGAGTTCCAGTTGATTATAAAACAAATAGTATTTAGGATTCCATAAGCCAAACAGATGCAACTTTCCCACAACTTTATGTGAATAAGCCTAGTGTAAAATATTGATTTCACAAGGTCATCGTTATATCCAGTATTTCTTGGGGCTCATTAAGAATAAAATTTGCCGACTCTTAAATGGTTAAAAAGATAAAGAAATATTACCTCAAAGCTTAAAATTTGTTTCTTGGCCTTCTTATAGGTGGTAACTCTCAAGAATGCTTGCGTTAGGCTCCTCTCCCAGTTACTACATCAACACATAACTATCACTTCCTTTCCGGTCTGTTTCTTGTTTGACTTTCTTAATCCTTGGCTTGCAAAAATCTTAAAACGATTTCAACATATCAACAATGCAACAGCCGCCGCCGTCTTGAGTCATTAAACCATTTTAAATCATCTGAACCAGGGGCGAAGTCAACTTACCTTCGGTAACCAGTTCGCAAATGTGAGCGCACGCACACTTGTGCTTTGCTTGTACAGGACCTACCGCACATGCGCAGAGCCTCAAAAGCAGGACGTGATGATGTCAGGATGGGTGGGCGGAGCCTCCAGCCACCACCGCTACTGGTTCGCCCGAACCGGATAGAACTGGCTGAATTGCACCACTAATCTGAACCTTTACACTAAGTATCTAAAATTAAATTTTATTTATTTGCTAAGTTTTTATGGGTAGATCTTCACTTATGGCCACAATTGAAATTTCTGTTGCGAAGCAAGGTAGTTGGTAAGTGAGCCAGGCCCAATTTTACCACATTTTGGCCAGGGATGTTACATGAATCATTCCAACAGAGTTGGAAGGGACCTTGGAGATCTTCTAGTCCAACCCCCTCCTACTCAGGCAGGAAACCCTATACCATTTCAGACAAATGGCTATCCAATCTCTTCTTAATGACGTGAGTTTCGGGTGCTGCAATCATAATAAATTCATGGCAGTTCCCAAGCACCCAAATTTCGATCACCTAACTGTTGGGATAATGTGATCGTCGTAAGTGCAAGGACCAAGTCGTAAGTCACTTTTTTTCATTGCCGTTGTAACTTTGAACAGTCATTAAATGAATGGTTGCAAGTTGCGGGTGACCTGCACGCCTTTCAATTCATTCAAAAAGTCCATTAAGAAATCCTTTCAGTTCATTCTGAATCAATTTGTGTAGCTTTATATTGTGAGTTAGGTTTTCTTTTTTTGAGATGTTCTGTGTCTAGGAGTGGATGCTTGGACTTCTCGTTCTTCTCCCCCCCTCCTACTTCTAGTTATTACTGAAGTAGTGGTGACACCACAGCGAGAAAATAAAGGGGAGAGGGGAGAAGGAAAAACCCATCCTTTCTTAGATATGGACATGCCAGCTATATTTTGATTCACCAAGATATAAAACTGAGTTGCTAAGTTTGGCTACTTTGCCAGTAAAAAGCAGGTGGGCTTAGAACTGAATGGCATAGGCTTGTGCCTATGGATAATAAAACAGGGGGTTAGAACAGGGGGCAGCGATCCGTGGCTCTGGGGCCCCATGTGGCTCTTTCATCTCTCTGCTGTGGCTCCCTGTCATTCAAAATATAGGTCATAACCACCAATGTGCGACACCTGCTGGAATGCGATTTATTGAGCTTTTAGACCCCCGGTAGACCAACCATGTATAAATCCAAGAATTGTTTCAGAAGAAAACAGAATGTTTAATTCAACTACATATGCTAGTTTTGTGGCCACCCAGGAAATAGTCAGCTACCGGAAGGGTTTTGTGCCTCCCGATGTTTTCTTTTCTGTGGGGAACAGGTTCAAATGGCTATTTTAAGTGTTTAAGGTAGCTGACCCATGGCTTAGAACAGGAGTGTCCAAACGTGGGAACTTTAAGACTTGTGGACTTCAACTCCCAGAATTCCCCAGCCAGCTGGCTGGGGAATTCTGGGAGTTGAAGTCCACAAGTCTTAAAGTTCCCAAGTTTGGACACCCTAGGCTTAGAAGAAGTGGGACTGATGCCACCATCTCAGAGAAAAAACTTTATTTGAAAACTTCCCATGATTGAACCTCTCTCGCTCAAGGAAGTAGGCTTTTCCACTGCTCTTCCGCTGCTTAATACCACAGGAAACATCTCATTTCAGATTTGAATGTCTCTCTGTAAAGCTTCTACCCATAATTTCCTGTCCTGTAGATCATAAATCCACATCCCCTTCCCTGGAACACCCCTTCATGTACTAGAAGAATGTTATGATGCTATTCTCTCTCCTTTCAACCTCTGGAACATAACCTTGTTCCTTTTCCATTCTTCCTAGAATGTAGTCTAGAGAAAAGAATGAGTAGGGGGGCAGATGGGCATGGCAACAATCTTCCAGTATTTGGGAGGGTTGCCACAAAGAACAGGGGGTCAAATTATTTTCCAGAGCACCAGAGGGCAAAACAAGATACCATGGATGGAAACTAATCAAGGAGAAAAGTAACCTGGAATTAAGGAGAAACCTCTTAACAGTGAGGGCAATCAGAATTCGGTGGAATGGCTTGCCTTCAGAGGTTATAGGTGCTTCATCACTGGAGGTTTTTAAAGAAGGGACTGGACAACTCCTTGTCTGGAATGATATAGGGTCTCCTGTGTGAGCAAAGAGTTGGACTAGAAGACCTCCAAGGTCCCTTCCAGCTCTATTCTGATTGATAGTCTCCAAGACCCTCATCATCTTTATTGATGTTATGCCTGATGTGAAAGTTTCCTTTTTAATATTTGTTGTTGTGGTGGTGGTGGTTCCATTCAACCATATCTGATTCTCAGAAACTGTCTCAACAGGTCCCTGCAGTTTTCTTGGTAAGATGTTTCACAAGTGCTTCCTTCCTAGAGCTGAGAGAAAATGGATGGCCAAGGTCACCCAATTGGCTGTTTGCTTTAAAGCCGGACTAGAACTCACAATCTCCTGGTTTCTAGTCTGATGCCTTAACCACTACACTACACTCTCCCTCCTTTTATTTTATTGTAAATCATGAGTGACATTCAGCTGGTCCTATGCATTTCAGTCTGTGATCAAATAAAATTTTCTTTATATCCATTTCCTTCTCCTGATTTATTCAAATATTGGCCATTGAATATATTTTATATCTAACAGCCCTAATTTATGATGATTGCAGTCTTAGCTGAGTTTATTACCAGAGGCTTAAATTCTGTGTTGGACTCACTAGATTATAAATAAGTCCCTAACTCACTAAAAATGAATGGTTACTTAGTTCCCATTAATTTCAGTTAATTCAATTAATTTCAGGCATGAGTTTAAATGGTAGAGGACAGGAAGGCCTGGAGGAATATTGTTCATGGGGTCGCGATGTGTCGGACACAACTTCTCATCTAACAACAACAATTTCAGTGGTGCTGATGGGCAGCTGCCATAGTTGGCATCGAACTCCAATCAAATTTCCTTTCTCCAATGAAATTATCTTGAAACATTGCAAACATTTATGCCTTTTTATTGAAGAAGATATTTTGCACACATTTAGAGACAAAAAGTTCAGTCACTGATACAAAAGCCATGGTTGAAAGTAGTTCAAAAAAAATTTAAAGGTGTGATATGGAAAAGGGGAAAAGCTGAGATGCAGCGAAGGTGAGTTTGGGGTTTTTATCCAGGTAAGTTCTTAAGATTTACAAATCCAAATGGACTTCAGGAAGAAACAATCTGAATATTTTAGAGAAAAATGGGATGGGGAGGGGCTGGGAACGTATGGCTGTTTTACTACATTTAAAGTAATTCTTCTGCCTTCAACCATCTTACAAATTTGGTACAGGACCAATAATTCTGATCTGTGACTCCAGGTTACCAATTCAGCTTCACTGGTCATCTCCAAAGGCAGTGTCATATTTCTCCTACGCTGTTGTTGCTGTACTCCTATGCAGTGCATAAGTAAGACAACCTGCCCAAAGGGAAAAATAATGGATTAGCCACCCAGCAGAGGAAGTAGAATTTTAAAGAAATAAATAACCAGGAATCTAGGGGGTTCTGAACTCAACCTCATCTCTTTATCCATCTGTTTACGACCAAACTCTAATCCTTAAAAGTCAATGAAAGGTCCAGAATAGATCTATTGCTCTTAACTGCACACAGTCTTGAAGTCAGGTATGTGAGCATCTCCTAAATGCCAGGAACTTCAAATATTTTTGGTCCCAACCAAGCAAGGGATTGGATAAGCTGCAATACAGGATATATATATATGTTTGGATGTTTAAATCAGAGGTAGGTTGCTGGCAGTTCAGCCCGAATTGGCTGAACCAGTAGTAGCTGCAGCGGGAGGCTCCGCCCACCAGCCCGAACGCATGTGGGAGGGCGCCTGAACCAGTAGTAAAAAAATTAGCAACCCACCTCTGGTTTAAATGTTGTTGATTCCTCTCCTGCCAGGGAAATGTGCTTAGTTCCCAACCCGAAATGAAATAGGTTTCATTGTTGTGAAAATAGTAGAATGCATAAAGATGTCTCTTTAGAAGAAATCTCAGTGCAGCTAGTTCAGAACGCAGCCGCGCGGGTTATTATGGGAAGTACCCGTTACTCCCACGTAACACCTCTCCTGCGCGAGCTGCACTGGCTACCTGTAGCCTTTCGGGTGCGTTTCAAGGTATTGATCACCATCTTTAAAGCGCTCCATGGCGGAGGACCTAGTTATCTGCAGGATCGCATCCTACCACACACGTCCCTGCGACCTATCCGCTCACACAGGGAGGGCCTTCTCCTGGTGCCGTCCGCTAGGCAATGCCAGCGGGCGACACCTAGGAGTAGATCCTTCTCTGTGATGGGCCCAACCCTCTGGAATGACCTCCCCCCCGACATTAGAACCACTACTGACCTCCGCTCCTTCCGACAGAAACTGAAGACACACCTGTTCCGACTGGCTGGTTTGGCATAATTTACAACGTCTACCCCCCCCTGGCATATACTTTTTACTGGCTTTTAGAGGGATAGTGTATAAATTGTATGATATTTTAAATTTTATATTGTTTATTTATTAGCTGTACAGTTTTGGTCTATTTTATCCTCCTCCTATGCATACATGTATTTTATTTGGTGTTTTTTAATACGGACTGTACACCGCCCCGAGTCCCTTTCGGGAGAGGGGGCAGTATATAAGTGCTAATAATAATAATAATAATAATAACAAAAAAGATCCTTACCAGTTAGAAGATACAAAGCAAAAGAGCCCCAACCCAAGCCAAAAGACCATCCATAGAAGGTGGTGACAACCGTTCCTGTGAAAACGGACATGGCAATCATGCTGCAGATGGCTGGAAAACAAGGGAGAAGTAGAGGTAGAAACATTTCCTCCAGAAGTATGGAAGACACCAATGGGCATTTCTGCTCTCATTGCAAAGAAAGAGACCGCCTCTTGGGATGCTTATTGCATTAGAATAGTCCAAGTGTTTCATATTTGCTCCAAACTCAGAAACTGGCGCTTCGAAGGATGCGTTAATTTGCCGAATATCTATGGAGATTTTCAATTATCCAGGTCATGGTTGTCCCAAAAAGTACATTTTTTTTCAAAAGCCTAGTGGACTCTCTATGTTTTTCCTTGAACACGTTTTGCTTCTCATCCAAGAAGAGAACTTTAAGTAGCTTCTTGGATGAGAAGCAGAGCATCTTCAATGAAAAACAAAGTAAGTCCAGTTGCCTTTTAAAAAAGCACCTGTGGTTAATTTGCCAATTTTGTTTTCACATTTTTCCATTCCTAAATCTGTTCTAACAGTGAACTGCATCCTTTCCTGGGTCAACAGACTTTTCTCACCATCAGTCATGCTTTAGTCATCTCTAGTCTGAGCTAGTGTACATGGGGCCACACTTGAAGATACCTTTGAAAGACACACTGGAAACTAAAGGTGGCTGCATGAGTAATTATGGTTGCACTTCAGTATGCCTACCGGACATCAACACTTCAAGAGCTGCAATGTTTCTGGTTGGTTTCTGAATGCAATTCGAAGTGCTGGTTTTCATCTCTTAAGCCTTCGTTTATTTGGTTCCTGGCTCTTTATGGGACTCTCTTTGTCTCATTCTCCCTCTCCATCCTACAAAGTCAGACAAGATGGGTATGTTCCATCTCCCTTCAACTAAACATTGCCATCTTAGGAGATATTGGAGCCATGTCTTTTCTGCCCTTGGAAATGCCAACTAGGTTCATTGGCCCCCAACCATGCTCTCAAGGCTGACTCACATTTTCACCTACATTTCACCTTTGTTTGCCACTTGACAATAACAGGCAATGGGGTGGGTGGGATGGAGGGGTGGGAGAACAGTATTCAAGCATCCGTCAGCTTCTGTGAGACATTGCTGTCACTTCAAGGACACACTGAGCAGATGTCCCAGCCTGCCTGGCTGTTTCCCATAAAAAAATGAAAGAAGAGATTGGTGGACATTTTGGACTGGAGAAAAAGGGTGGAATTAACTATCTTTTGAGATATCTTTATTAACTCTCTTCCTCAGAAAACTTGAACTGAAGGAACTTCAAAAGCAGGCAGAATATAGAATTAGGAATGACAGTGAGGAGGATGTTTTGATTAGCAATAGCACCTGGACTTACATAACCCTTCATACTAGTGCTTGACATCCTTCTCTAAGCATATTACAGAGTCTGCATATTGCACCCAACAACTTGGGTCCTCACCAATCTCGGAAAGGTGGAAGGCTGAGTCAACCTTGAGCCAGTGAGGATCAAACTGCTGGCAGTCAGCAGAATTAAAATACACACACACACACACACACACACACACACACACACACACACACTAAATAATAGTCATAGTTTTGAACTAAGCCATACACAAAAAATGTCAAAAAGACTCTTGCACAAATTCTTACCTGCAGTAAAGCTGGCATGACATGCAATCCTGCTCACGGGGATATTGCCAAGAAAGGGTTTCCAATTCATGATGCAAAGCCCACCGAGAGAGGCAACTCCAGCAAACATCCCCAGAAACATGAAGGTTCGGACGGAATGTATAGAAGCTGTAGGGAGCCAATGCAGACACAAGAATCAAGGTGGAGGTTCCTGGACCTTTCAGGCTAATGATGCATTATGGAATATTGAATCTTACCTGACACCAATTCCACACCAAGTGGGTAACATGCACGGACATCACAAATTTTCCATAGACCCAGACTGTTTCCAGAATGTGCTATCCAATAGGGTGTGCTCAAGGCAAGGAGCAGGCACAGAAGGCTGACGCAGGAAGAGAACGCAGCACCGAAATGCAGGGCACTCATTTCTATGGGATGCACTGGTCTGCCACTGGCTAAGAGGTCTGGGGTGGAACAGACAACATTAATGTTATGTTACAGATGTTCATTACTTTGATCATTTATGGTGACGCATCTTAATTACTTTGTCTGCTAACAATTTGAGTGTGTGTATGTGTGTGTGCGATTTTAATGCACGGTAAATTCCCTGGGAAAAATGAGAGCCATTGAGAGCCAGGTGGTGGCTTAGTGGTTAAGACACTGGGCTGGAAAGCTGCCTGCCCAGGTTCAAAACCGGAAAGCATGCAGCACAGAGAAGCAGAAGCCAGCCCAGCCGAAAACGGAGCTCGGGAACCTGTTTTCACTGCCAGAGCGCTGGGGTCACCACAGGCGCCGCTGACAAGAGTGATGGCAAGCTGGCCACATCCACCCTGGCCACGTCCCCCCCCCCCCGCTCAAACACAACCCTGATGCGTCCCTCAACAAAATCGAATTTGACCCCGCTGTTTTAGATCATAGTAAGGCAGGCCATAAAGCGAGATTTGGACATAACATGAAACAGGGTCAGACTGTAAGACCTCCTGGGGACCCCATCTATCCCTTCTATTTTGTTATACATTTATTGAGTCTTGAACCATAAACTTGAACTCTGGAAATACAAATGTCAGACCACAACATCTCTTCTAAGGAGGCCAAGTCAGTAGAGGTCTCGCCTATCAGTCAGGCATATAGCTTAACCACAAAAGCCAACATTTATTCAGTGCTTCCTGCTTGCCTATTCCAGTCTAGACATGAAAGGGAAATACCATAGAATTCGCTTCTTTGCATAAAATAAAGGAATTTAGCCAATAAGAATGTTTTAAAATATTTCCATGTTTTTGATGTTTTGAATACAATAATAATACTTTATTTACAGTCACAGACCAAAACACGACCACCACAAAAGAGACACAGCAGCCAGTCACCAAAAGCCCAGCTAAGGAAGGATTCAGCTCTCTCCTCTAATGGTCACAGCTCTCAAGAAAAACCTGGAAACCTGGGAGGTGATGTACGAGGAGACATCCCCAAGGCAATGCACAAACAAATCACAGCCACAGTTTTGAATACAATATAAAAATGTGTGTTTGGATTAGAACGCTGTTCAGATGTCAGAAATTGCTATTTCTATCTGAACCATTTTGGCCAAATAAAGCTATTTCTTGATCTCGCAGTCCAAATCTCCTGATTTTCTGCAACAATAGGAATGGCGAGATTTCATTGTTTCTGCAGGGCTGTGGATTGTGAATAAGCTGGAGTGGGTCTCTTTTAAAGAGTCCATTGTGTCAAACGTTCAAAAACTGGGAGCGTTGCCGTCAATAGGCATTGCCTGGAAAATGAAATCAACTGTTTTCGTTTTAAGTTGTGGAGCTTGGAGGCCTCACTTCCTTTCAATATAAGTCCTGCAGCTGCCGAAGGAAGAGTTGCAATCCATACAGAGGCTTCAAGGCCGTTTCTATTTTATCTTTCCTTTCAGGAATTACATTACATTCATTCCTTACACTAATTTTCCCAGTGAAGGAGAAGAGAACCAATCCCCATTTTATCCTGCTCAGGAACTTCAAAGTTAGGTAGCTATTGCTGACAGAAAGCAGCTAACTCAAATTCACTTATTGAAAGTGGATAATTTAGGTCTCCATTCCTTATTTACTTATTTTCTAACCACTCCGATCACTTTTTAGTTGGGGGAATGCAAAGGTAACAGATTATTTAAGGAAAAGTCAACATTTCTTCCCCTAGGAATTGGGGAGAAAGAAAGAGAAAAATCTCAGATATTCCCCCCCCCCAAAAAAAGGAATGTGTTTTGAATATTTCTGTTCAAGAAGTTTCATTTAGCCCCACAGATCTCAAAGAGTTGTTACAGAAACTCTGGCTGTCAGATTCAATAGCTCATTTTCTTTTGTGTCCTTCCTTTCATATCCAATGTTAGCACATTTAGCTCCATTCAAAAACCCAGAGTGCTTTCATTTAAACCAGGGGTGTCCAAACTTGGCAACTTTAAGACTTGTGGACTTCAACTCCCAAAATTCCCCACTCAGCCATGCATTCCCCACATGGCTGGCTGGGGAATTCTGAGAGTTGAAGTCCACAAGTCTTAAAGTTCCCAAGTTTGGACACCCCTGATTTAAACGGACGAGCGATCAAATTTATCAGAAATGAACAAACATTTTAAGAAGCCAAACATCTGAAAGAAGATCTGACTTTTGGGATTTCTCAAGGCATCTTGAGCTAATTCATTAATTGAGCTAATACATTAATTAATGTATTAATTGAGCCGCTTTTAATCTCATTATTAATTATGAAACAAACAGTGCTTAGAAGTATTATTCAGCAAGCAGAAAAAAATATGCAGCATTCCCCACAATCTTAAGTGAAGGAGCCTAGCATAAAATATTTATTTCAAAAGATTAGAATTAGATCCCATCAGTATTTCTTGAAGCTCGTTAAGAATAAAATTTGCCAATTCTTAAATGATTAAAGAAATAAAGAAATACTATCTCACCAGCTTAGAAATCGTTCCTTGACTGTTCTGCAGGTGATAACTCTCTGAAGTAGAGGTCTAGTGTGCTTGAGTGCCAGATATAATATGTTAACAGATGACTAACAGTTCCTTTACCAGGAAGGGATGCTTTATATGATATTCAAATTGGGTCCCTACCCATATAAAGTTTGTTTCCTGTTGAATTTCTTAATTCTTGGCTCTCCCAGGTCTTGAAACGATTGCAACACATCAATGCAACCGTCACTGCAATTTGAACCATTAAACTTAGCATCTAGAAATAAATTTTATTTATTGATTAAGTTTCTATGCCTTTCGATTCACTAAAAAAAAATCCATTAAAATTGTATTAGTTTATTCATAGATCAAACTTCTTAACCACCCCTCTCTCTCAAAGAGGGGGCCTTGGTGGTGCACAATTTAATTAATATATTGAAACATTAAAAACCAAATGATTTAAGATTACAAAATTTAAAAAACATAAAACAACATTATAAAACTACAAAAAAATTGGACAGTTCTCTGATAGGGAAACTAGGAGTTTGAATGCAGATGGAGAGGGGCTTCTCACGGGGCCAACCAGCCCCATGACTGTCTGGGCGCCGAACCCTAAAATCTGTTCAATTCACTCTGAGTCATTTTGTGCAGCATTATAGTGTTAGGTTTACTTTGTGAAATTGTTCTGTATTCAGAGTTCCTCTTTCATTTCTACTTGCACGGCAAGAAACGAAATAAAAAAGAAGAATAAGAAACTTATTCTGCCACTCCTAGTTATGACAAAGTCATTACATTTTATTCCTTTTTCAACTCTCCTTTGATCATTTATGAGCAACTGCAGGAAAAAACCATGGCTACCAACCTGCCTTCCATCGAGGACGTGTACACTGCATGAGTCAAAAAGAGGGCTGTGAAAATACTCACAGACCCCTCGCATCCTGGACTTTTTCGACCCCCACTCCCTGTCCCTGGTAAAGTCCTTGTCTTGGATCGTCTTCATTAATTTGATTGATTCACTAAACATCAGCATCTAGATTTGAACCCGGGATTTAGAACATGCAGTGCAAACTCCTGGTACCACAAAGCTGAAACTTTTGTACAATTCAAAAAGAGGGCTGTGAAAATATTCACAGACCCCTTGCCTCCTGGACATAAATTGTTTCAACTCCTACCTTCAAAACGACGCTATAGACCACTGCACACCAAGACAACTATAGATACAAGGACAGTTTTTTCCCAAACACCATCCCTCTGCTAAACAAATAATTCTCTCAACACTGTCAAACTATTCACTAAGTCTGCATTTCTATTACTATTAGTCTTCTCATTGTTCCTATTACCCATCTCCTCCCACTTATGATTGCAGGACTGTAACTTTGTTGCTTGTATTCCTATGATTTATATTTTTATTAATTGTTTCCTGATTACATGTTTCTATGACTATCATGAAGTGTTGTACCATCTGATTCTTGACGAATGTTTCTTGTCTTTTTATGTACACTGAGAGCAAATGCACCAAAGAGAAATTCCTTGTGTTTCCAATCACACTTGGCCAGTAAAGAATTCTGTTCTGTTCTGTTCTATTCTATTCTATTCAACTTGCTTCTGAATAAATGGCGTACTTTGATTTTTTTTTAGCTGATCAAAAAGCAAGCAAGCAAATAAGCTAAAACTCTGCCATTCAAAGTCAAGAAGATTGTTTGTTCTGCGAAATGCAAGTCAAGGCTACAGACATTTGTTTTAAAAATGGATGCTCTCAACAAGAAGCTTTTGCAGATAATGGGAAAGAGTAAGAAAGGAAAAGCTTTCTAGGTAATTCTGGTTGAATGCTCATCGACACACAGAGAGTGTATCAAACAATCACATTATGACAATTCCCAATAATGCAGTCCACCATTTAATTCACTAGACACTGACTATCCCCAGAAATTGGGTTGCAATGAATGATAAGCTTGAGAAAACTAAATAGTTTATTATAATCTTGAATTTCTTTGGTACAAAAGGTGTTTTGTTTGAAGACTGGTGATATCCTGATTCAGGTCTCGAAAAATCTTCAGTCAATTTGAACTTGGAAACAAGTTAAATAAATTTCAGGGCAAGCCCTAGATCTCTTCCCGCTCTTATTATTAGAACTGTTCAATGGAGTGGTAAAGAGATTCATTGCTTTTCAGTCTGATATCTTAACCAAGAGAAGTAAAAAACGTGCTTATATCACCAACACAAATCAAAAATCAAACCAGCTTTATGAACATTTTCTCTTGAATGAATGCAGGACGTTTGGGGAAATCTTGATTAGCTGAAGACCTGTGGAAATGAAAGTCCTTTAAAATAGTGGCCCTTATTCTGTTAAAAAATGTGATGGGTTGTTCTAAATTGTCAGGCTTCAATTTAGCTTTACTTAGTTAGTGAACAGACAGAAACGTTCCTAGGGCATACTTAGTATATTTCCAACCGAGGCACAGGATATTGTAACTGTGACCTCATTCGTAGTATGAGGCTATGTTCTATCTAGCCGAGACAACCAATAGGGTGAAACTCATACAGGAGTTCTTCTTGGTGACTATCATGGCTAGTTGGACAGGATCACTGGAAGAGAATTCGATGTGTCTTCATCAGTAAAGCACCTGAGGGGAAAAAAGAGGAAAGAAGTTATTTTCAGACTAAGCCGAGATGCATCCAAACTAACTCCAATTGTTTACAGAGAGGAAAGTTCTCATCCTGGGGGTATAACTCCCCCCTGCCTCCCTCCCTCCCTCCCTCCCTCCCTCCCTCTCTCTCTCTCACCCCCCCCCCCTCTGCCTCTGGTACCTTCATCCCATTGCAACATTTGGATATTACGCAAACTTGCTTCCAGAAGAAATCCAGGGATTCTGTTACATCCCTGCTCAGTTACTGAATGCAGAGTTACGGTAGTTTTCTGCTAAAACATTTGCTTTGGTTGCTAAGTGGGTTCCTCATGATTCTTCAGCGTTTACTAAATTAATGCCTAGCACATATTGGTGATTCTGCACTCTATACACTCCTGGTTGAATTCTTGGCTGATTTTTTTTTAAAAAAAGCTGCTAATCACGTTTATTTTATTTCAGCTGCATTTTTTTTTGTTTTAAACTATGCTGGTTTTCCTTATTTTTTATTTATTTTATGTCTATTTATCTATCTATCATCTGTCTTTCAAGCATCTCTCTCTCATCTCTCTCTCTCTCTCTCTCTCTCTCTCTCTCTCTCTCTCTCTCTCTCTCAATCTCTATCTCTATCTATCTCTATCTATCATCTATCTATCTATCTATCTATCTATCATCTATCTATCTATCTATCTATCTATCTATCTATCTATCTATCTATCTATCATCTATCTATCTACCTCATCTGTCTGTCTGTCTATCTATCTATCTATCTATCTATCTATCTATCTATCTATCTATCTATCTATCTATCATCTATCTATCTATCTAATCTTCTTGGTTTACATCTGTTTTCTTTTCCCCCTATTTCATTTTAAACTGATCGTATGGTGCCTAAAAATCTTATTTTAGAAAATGAATGTTCACTGCTAAGATAGCTGGCATTCTTCTTCTTCCCTGCAGTAGTTAAACATTCTTTATTCTTCATTTTCCAATACTCTATATGGTACGTCTTCCTTTGGTGGACATTCTCTCTAAGCAGGTGGCCATCAAGATGAGCCCCTGTCCTGGCTCACCTGTTATGATAAACATCGGGATGCAAGCCCAGGCCAAGCTGTAGGAGGACCCAAAGATAATTAAATGCTGTGTATAAGGCCTGCTGTTCCTGTATATATATGTGAATATGGACATGCCAAGTAAGAAGAGAGTACCTAGGGCCAAATAGGAGAAGGGGGGGGGGAGAGAGAGAAAAAGAAGGAAGGCATTTGCTTCAAAAGAACATTGCAATCATATTAGTTTGCTTGCTTAAAAACATTTGCATGGGTGCGCAGCTCAATCAATTCTTGCTGATGTATAGGAAACGGGACAAAATCTAACCCAAAGGGCACAAAACTACAGAACAGAAACTGATAAGTAATAAGAAAAACAGAAGTGATATCGTTCTCCAACTGTGGTGCCAATATGTCTCATCCCAAAGGCTCAGGAGAATCAACAGGTCTGCTTTGCCTCTCATTGATAAGAACAAAAGAATAGCCTTGCCAGATTAGGGCAAAGGTCATAATCCTACATCACCATGGTCAACCATGGCCAACCAGATGCTTGTGAGGGACCTAGAAACAGGATGTGAAAGCATATCTTTCTCCTGTCCTCGTTATCCTGCAATATTAGAATCAGAATCAGAGTAGAGCTGGGAAGGGACCTTGGAGGTCTTCTAGTGCAGCCTCCTGCTCAAGCAGGAGATCTTAATCCATTTCAGACAAAGGTCTGTCTACTCTTTTCTTAAAAACCTCCAGTGATGAAGCACTCACAACTTCTGGAGGCAACTTCTGTTCCACTGGTTAATTGTTCTTGCTATTAGGAGGTTTCTCCTTAATTCCAGGTTGCTTCTCTCCTTGATTCATTTCCATCCATTGTTTCTTGTCCAGCCCTCTGGTCCTTTGGGAAATAATTTGACCCCCTCTTCTTTGTGGCAGCCCCTCAAATACTGGAATACTGCTCTCATATCTCATGTTCAAATAGTATTTGAAGAGATGGTGTTCCCTTCCTGGAGGTAACACTGACATTCAGTATTACTCCAGGTTGAGAGCAGCATGCCTTCAAATACCATCTCAAGAATAATATCCGATGAATTCACTCAATCCCCTTCATAAGTTTTTCCAAATTAGCAGTTATCATTCCGCACAAGTGCAACGTGAAGAAGGGTATTTTATGCCCCATCTCAAATCACTTTTCCCTCAGCTGTGAAATGGGGCATCCTTCGAGAGAGAAGAACGGGGACTGACGATGCAGTAAAATAAAAATGGAGGAGTTACCTGCTGCGATGCTGAAGATAGAGGAGAGCAAGACCAGGGAGACTGATTTGACTTGGGTACGGACGAAAGAAAAAGAGACACAGCACCAAGCCAGGAAGCCACAGATGGTTCCGAGCACCAGGAAAGTCCTGGTAGCGTGGACAAACCATGCTGGGAGCCGGAGAGAAAGAGGATAAGAAAAGCATTAGGCAGTGACGGTACAAAAATGGATGGACTCTCTTTAACCCACCTTCACAGAAAGAGGTTAAGTTTTGCCATCAGCAAAACCTCCAGGGAAATATGTTGAAGAATAGCTGTGAAGCTCTATGTTTATCCTTGTTGTGTTGGCAGCAGGTTGCTTTCTTGTTAGCTCTCTTAGCAATATTGCTGTCATGGCAAATTGTAATAGCCAAAATAAGATAGAAAATTCCATGCATGTTCCATGACAATTATGCACTTAACTCTCGAGTACTTAACAAAACTCAAATATTTGCACATCAACCTGTATTCAGTAAATAAGAGTAAAAATATCCATGTTAGCTCAGAATGAGCTCTGAACATCTAGATTTTTATTACTATGACGGAGAAATTAAAATATGTCACTAAACTCCTTGAAATAACAATATCTTCATTGTCACTATACCTGCCAATACATTAAAACATTCTCTGTAGGGTCGTGTCCCATAGCAAATGTATAAGCCAATGCAAACACAGAACAGCTGCAACATAAATGCATTTATATGTGTATGGCATAAATGGGACTTGAGAGACGCGGTGGCTCAGTGGCTAAGACGCTGAGCTTGTTGATCAGAAAGGTCGGCAAGTCAGCAGTTCAAACCCTAGAACCGCGTAACGGAGTGAGCTCCCGTGACTTGTCCCAGTTCCTGCCAACCTAGCAGTTCGAAAGTATGTAAAAAATGCAAGTAGAAAAATAGGGACCACCTTTGGTGGGAAGGTAACAGTGCTCCATGCGCCTTCAGCATTTAGTCATGCCAGCCACATGACCACGGAGACGTCTTTGGATAGCGCTGGCTCTTCGGCTTTGAAACGGAAATGAGCACGTTCCCTAGAGTCAGGAATGAGTAGCACGTATGTGCGAGGGGAACCTTTACTTTTACAAAGCGAGAAGCCTTACCTAGGTTAATTGGATAAAAGTCACAATTTGGATCTAAGCAAATACTCCAGAGACCCCCGTGAAGGAGACCGTGAGGCGTACTTTCGTTCACCCAGTGAGGGGTGAACAAGGCTATCAGCATCAGCATAAGACTTGCATTGCAGAAAATCAGGCTGCTGTACCAGAGGGGTTGCATCAAGAAACGGAAGTTAGTCTGAGAATACACCGATATGGTTGAGATAGTCCTAGGAAGGAAGAGAAGTGATTGATTATCCACATTGGTTAGAGCATGATTCCAGTGGTGAAATTCAAAAATTTTTCCCTTCCGGTTCTGTGGGAATGGTTTAGTGTGTGTGTGTGGGGGGGGGGGGATGTCATGTGACAGGGTGGGCCTGATCAACTTTTTTTATTTTTTAAACTACTTTAAAAATGCTGAAAAAAAGTTAAAAAAAAGTTTTAAAAAGCTTTCCTTAGCATTTTTTATACTACTGGTTCAGGTGAATCGTCTCGAAGTGGTAGGATTTCACCCTGGCGTGGTGGCTCATGAGGTTAGGATCCTGTACTGATGGTTGGCAACCTCATGTTCGAGCCCCATTGTTACTGCAGGATGGGGTGAGTTTCTGTCATGCGCTCCATGGCATGAGGTCTGTTCTACACCTCCTCCCTTTTCCCTTCCCGTAAGGGGTTGTCCTGTTGTCATACCTCTCGACCATATTGATATTGGGGGTTGGCCCTGGAGAAGCACCAACCCCTTCAGAAAAATATCCAGTTGCCTAGGAGACTGCTGCTGATCCAGTCACTGCCAAGCAATGTAACATTTGACCAATCAGATTCTTGGAAAATCCTACATGTGGAAATTTAAACCAATCAGAGAAGCAATAGGGAAAATTGTCTTCCACCATTCGGGACAAGTTTGACAATGCCAGATGAGTCAATCCTGCGTGAAAGAAATTGTTAGTCATGAGCTTAGGAATTGAAAAAAAAATATCTGAAATAAACATCAGAAATAAGACTCCAATAAACGAACTAAGGATAGACACAAAATTGGAATATTGAAACCTTTACAAGAAGATGTAGGATTCAATCATAAAGAGCAGGGAAATTGATCCTGTTTTGGTGTGTATGAGACATAACAAAGGTAAGCAACGTCATGATTTCGAAAACTGAACCCAAGAGGGGATGAGTTTTTAGCTAGAGGAAAGATATACAGGCCCATAAGATGATACTAATCAACAGTATTAAAGGAGATTTTTGAAGAGTGCAGTCAGGAAGTAGTACTGTCTTGTCAAATTTTGGTTGCTCGGTGAAGCGTTTGTTAAGTGAGTTTGCCCCATTTTACGACTTTTCTTGCCAAAGTTGTTAAGTGAATCACTGCTGTTGTTAAATGAGTCCAATAGTTGTTAAGTGAATCTGGCTTCCCCACTGACTTTGCTTGTCAGAAAGTCGCAAAAGCAGAGCACGTGACCCTGGGATCCTATAACCATCATAAATAAAATGAGTCAATTGCCCACTATCTGAATTTTGATCACATAACCATAGAGACGCTTCTACGGTCGTTAAGTGTGAAAACAGGTCATAAATCACTTTTTTTAGTGCCGTTGTAATTTTGAACGGTCACTAAATGAACGGTTGTAAGTCGGGGATTACCCGTACTTAAAGAGTACTTAAAACCCATTTATAGAATGGATTACTCCACCCTCACGATCTCTTCAGAACTCACCTCAGACTTGAAGGAAAAGAAAATATTTAGTCTGAGGCCAGGCCTCACCATCGCCTTGAATATGTTCATCCGTTTCATCTGTATGTGAAGTCAACTCAAAAGAACCACGAAAAAAAATGGTTTTTATTTATTATGTTTCTTTCCCACCCTCTCTAGGGAGCTCATGATGGCATTTGTGGTCCCTTCAGCCCTCTGTGGCCTTCCAGCCATCACGGGAAGTAAGTCAGAGAAAGAACAACGAGGTCCATCTAACATCTCAAGATATGGTTCAATGAATCATGATCGTTTCAATAAAACATAGTTGACTGGGTTGACACGTTAAGCCAAAACAAATTACGGTTGTTGTCTGTGTAAAGGCGGCATCATGTCCACCGATGAACTTTATGACTAAGCAAATATTTAACCTGGATCTCTTCACCCTAGACAAATCCTTTATATATCTCATCGTGCCAGGGTAGGGGTTTTTTTTTTGAGGGGAAAAAAGTCACTACACACACTTTAACACTGAAAAATTGCTTCTTTAATTTCAAACAAGATCTCTAGAAAATCTGAGTGGAACAAGAAACCATGGGGCAAAATACATAGTTATGTTTGCTTGACAACAACTAACAGACAAAACCATATCCATATATGTTTTCACTGACAAATGCAACCCACAGGTAAACTGATCCCCACAAAGAGATATTTACACGCCAGATTCCCATGCGTTTGCACAAATCCTCAGACAACAAGGCCTAAGGTAAATGGACACCCCTGTTCTCCTCAAGATGTCCATTTTATCGCCATAGTTACACTACCATGTACTCACTCACTTAAACCTGAAGCTAATGCTCCTTCGGCAAACGTACACATTGTCTAATTAATTTTCAGTTGGAGAAGGGCTGAAATATTGTCAGCCTTGGCTCATTGCCACAATATAATTGTAAGATAACTTTTTGAGGCAAACTATTGCTGCCGTGGAGTAGCATCACATGTGCTTTCTTCTTATCTGTTTCTCCCCTTCTCATTTCCTGGCTTCAGCCCTTTCTGATTCCTTACGATACCCAACATCTGTGAAATTAGCGTGACCCATTACTTAGCTGCAAGTCAGAACTGGAAACCATACCCCAGTTTCCAACTTAAAGGTGAAGCAACCTCCTATTCCCCCTTCTCCCACTCCCCAGATCATAGTTTCTGGGATATCATAGCAAGCCATGGTGATTTCATAGCAAGCCATGGTGAGTCCCTCCGGGGAGAGGGGGCGGTCTAGAAATTTAATAAATTATTAATTATTATTATTATTTCCAGCTATCATAAAATATTGCATGCCAATGTCCTGACAAGCTGGGGAGAACTGGATGAAGGCCATTCATAGTAGCAGATCATGGTCCAATTACATCGGAGAAATGGGACACTGTCTTCATATACCCAGAATAAGGTTGCATTTGCCCCAGCTAAATGCTCCAGGGCATAACCGTTTCCATGATTAAAACCAGCAAATGTGCTATGGGTGCCTTTTTAAAATGTCTCAGTGGAAGGGTAGGTGCCTAGGCTGAAGAAATGATGGTTTTTTCAGTCAGCAAAAGTAGGGAACCTGGGAGAGAAGAATAAAAAAGTCATATAAGTCATACAGGTCACCTGTCAAAGCCAGAAATAGTAATATGATGGATTGATTTTAAAAAGGTTGCTTGATGCTTATCTAAGGTTCTTCTCGCACATATGTGCTAGTTGTTCCTGACTCTAGGGGGCGGTGCTCATCTCCTTTTCAAAGCCGGAGAGACAGCGCTGTCCGGAGACGTCTCCATGGTCATGTGGCCGGCATGACTAAATGCCGAAGGCACGCAGAAGGCTGTTCCCTTCCCACCAAAGGTGGTTCCTATTTTTCTACTTGCATTTTTACATGCTTTCAAACTGCTAGGTTGGCAGAAGCTGGAACAAGTGACGGGAGCTCACTTTATTATACGAATAACAGCCGAACTGCCAACCTTTCTGATCGATGAGCTCAGCATCTTAGCCACTGAGCCACCGCGTCCCTGATGCTTATCTACATTTATCTATTAGTCTTGAAAATTCAGACATTTTGGCCTTCATCTCCCAACTGCCCCTGCCAGTTTGGCTGAAAGGAAGAAATTGTGAAGTCCTTCAAACCATGGCTAACCAAGAATAATGACATTAAAGGTAGAAAAGAAAATACAACTGCATCTAAAAAAGATGACTCACTCACCAGTGACAATGTACATAAGAATGGAGGCCCAGCCCAAACTGAAGGATGTGCCAAATACTACTAAACGTTGGGTGTATCCTGGAGATCTCCTCAGAATGGCTGTGAACAGAGACATGGCAACCAGAACGAGGAAACCTAGGGCCAAAAGAGAAGGAGAAAGAAGCATGGGGTGGGAGTTGAAGAGCAACCTAGCAACCTCACCCATCAACCAAGTACTCAAGGTTGGTAGGAGGCTGGACTCCATTATCTTCACGAAAGAATACCATGGCTGAAACTCATCCACTGATTAAAAGTGCAGCCAGTGTGGAGAACTTCTCAGGTTCACCAGCTCTTAACTGAGAATTATCCTGGGACAATAGAACTGAAGGACCACCCAATCTAATTATCCATTAATTATCAAGGGCCATCCATATGAGCAAGAGGCATACCCTAATAACCAAACAGAAGCTCCAACAACACGTAACTAGCTGACTTGAACTATCTACTAAGGCCAAGCTATGTAAATCCTTCCATCCTCTACCATTCAGTCAGAGTGGAAGACGCTTCTTGGATGAGAAGCGAAATGTCCTCAAGGGAAAACTAAGTCCCTTGAGGACTTTGAAAAAGCACTTTTGGGACAAGCAAGACCTGGATGACTGAGAATTTCTATAGACATGTTACTGTAGGAAGACACCCCCTTCCCCAGATTAAAATATTCTTTATTCTTAATATTAAAAAGAGGCAGGGTAGAATACTTCGCCCAGAGGGGAAATGGAGAAAAATCTTGATAAAGATAGAAAGCAGCCTCACCCTTCCTGTTATAGAAAAACAGCCTCAAGCAGAAGCAGGAAGAGGCCAGTCTTTTGGAGATGTTGTATCCATTCAGAAAGATTGGATCACTCTATTCATAAGCAAAGCATTAACAGAGACTCCTGATAAGCAATGCAATTAGGCAAGCCAACGTTGACAAGATTAGCTCAGACAAACACCTAGGATTTGCATTTCCCATTTTGCCTGTAGAGCCATCCAATTACCCTTACATGTCCCCATAGGAATCTGGCAACAGTCGTTAGCATATTAAAGATCATGCACAGGCATCTCAATCACAGGGCCCCCAAAGAATATATAAAAGCTCACCTATCTCAACCCTATTTTGTCAGCCAGCCCCAGAAACATGCTGCTGTCATTGAAGTTTCTGGCTACTAAATAATCTCCTTTCCAAAATGTGGCCTATTTTCAGTGTCTTTCTCCTGGCTTGGAACTGGACCTGATTTTTCTTCTAACAATACCAAGCAAAGATGTAGCTGCTTTAAAGAGTTGTAGGCAAAGGCTACGTTTACACTCTGTATCCATTCCAAAATGCCTTTCTGGAATAATTCTAAAAGGCTTCCCAAGTCTATTACCAACCTGCACTAAAGCTGAAGATGGCTGCTGTTTTTAGCACTGATACATCGTACAGCCTGTTACGTTCAAAAGAGATGCAACTGAAAACCAACGCTATGAAGCCACAGAAGAGGGCCATCAGCAGGAAGGCGCGGGTCACATGGATGTGCAAAGCTGTGCCCAAGAAAAGAAAGATAACATTAGTGTGCGTGGGTGCGTATAACTGCAGCCCCACAACCCAGTCCTTGCACCTCAAAGACCACCCCCAAAATTCTGCAACATTTCGTAGCAAGTTGCCAAGCCTAAACAATAACATTTGTAAGAGGCATGTTAAACCTCCAAAACATTTGATGGCCTTCTTTTACTAACACAGCTACAACTTCACATTCTTTAAAAAAATAAATAAATAAATTATTTTAAATTCCAATCTGATTCACGATTGCTAGCAACCCTTGGATATTTAATAAAAAATGCTGAAATTAAAGGAATCACAAATTCTTGTTATCGAATAGTGAATGGTG
Source organism: Natrix helvetica (assembly GCF_964273705.1). Taxonomy (NCBI): domain Eukaryota; kingdom Metazoa; phylum Chordata; class Lepidosauria; order Squamata; family Natricidae; genus Natrix; species Natrix helvetica. Next base: position 7,058,101 of record NC_138560.1, read on the forward strand.
GAAAAGGAAATGAGATCTGCACAAAATGAATTTTTGAAAAATAGCTGGATTTTCCATCTCTACCTAGTTCACCTGATGCCTACCTAGACATTAATTGGGATGTCAGTTCAAAAATTTGGTCCCGGTAGGTAGCAGCACCTAGCCAAGTTTGTCTGATCTTGAAACTAGTGATTGCATGGGAAAATCTGGGGTTAGTGTAATAATGTAGAGTAGAGTAGAGTAGAGTAGAGTAGAGTAGAGTAGAGTAGAGTAGAGTAGAGTAGAGTAGACTGCATCTGCAGCAGTAGAGAGGGGAGTCTTGGCAATGCTGAGCTTTCCCAAAAAGAAGTTTGGATTAAGAGACTGTACGGAGACTGTACGATCCTGAACTGGATGGGGAGGAAGGAAGAGGTTCAGGGTGACCACAGCCTAAAATCCCTCATGTTAGATACCTGCTAGATTAGAAGGTTATAAGTTTAATTAGGCAAGATTCTGTCTCTTAGGTGTAAGCAAACAAAGGGTTGGATTTGATTGGCTCTCACTGTTTTGTCTCTGAGCTTGGGTCTGGAAGTAAGAGGCTAGATTGGAAAATCAGATCAACATCCTGGAAAAAGGCATGAGTCAATCACTGTCTCTAGCTCAAATGGGGTTGCCTTTTAACATTTATTATAAATTCAGTTTGCTTATTTTGTTCTGGGTCAGGAAAAGCCATTACTGACTAGCTGGTCCAACAGCCGACATGGCAGCTGAAATGGGCCCCAAAAGAACCAATTTTATTTTTTGAGAACTGATTGTAAATTCATCTGAAGTTACAGCAGCCTCCTATTGCTGAAACCCAACTTAATTTAATTAATTTTATTAAATTTATAGACCGCCCCCTCTCCCCAAAGGGACTCGGGGCGGTATACAGACCACAAATAAAACAATATACAAAACTTAGATAATTATAAATACCCATTAAAACAAAGTAAATGATAGGCTGTACAGTATAGTTAAAAATTAAAACAACCTAAAAAATCTATCCATAGAAATTTAAAATTTAAAATACAGGCTAGGGGACACAAAAACTACAGTTAGGCCAGGCCAGCTAAGTTGAACAGGTGGGTCTTAAGTTTCTTACGGAAGGAGCGGAGATCGGTCGTTATTCTAATGTCAGGGGGGAGGTCATTCCAGAGGGTCGGGCCCATCACAGAGAAGGCCCTACTCCTGGGCGTCGCCCGCTGGCACTGCCTAGTGGACGGCACCCGGAGGAGTCCCTCCCTGTGAGAGCGAATCGGCTGCAGGGATATATGGGGCAGGATGCGATGCAACCTATTTCTCAGGGTCCTTTTTGTGGACAAAAATGGGAGAATTGAGCATTGTACATACTGCTTTGACTTCATGGAGGGAAGGGAAGAATATAAAGTGAGTGAGTGAAGGAATGAACGAATGAATGATTATCTTTAAGACATTACAAGGGCAAGTAGAGGGATCTTACCTAAGAGATTAAACTGGTACAGGTTGCATTTTGATTCTAAGCAGATGTTCCAGAGCCCACTATAAACCATGCCTCTGTGAGTTGTCTCCAGTACCCAGTAAGAGGTTCTCAGGGACATATACTCCAACAGCAGACTTCCCGCCGAGCAAATGCCACTGGTAATCTTCAGGGGTTGAGTCAAGAAAGACAAATTTATCTCAAAACTGGTGATGCTTGTTAAAGAAACTGTAGTGGAAGGGATTTCTCTGGATGGAGGAGGAAGAAAAAAATTAAGAGTCATTATGATTATTTCTAACTTATTTTTTAATTCCTGATTAATGGTCATTTGCAGGAAAGTCCTGGGTATTGATTGTAAGATCTGATAGAACAGGGGTGTCAAACTCAAGGCTCAAGGGCCGGAACTGACCAATGGTGCCACTGCCAGCGAAAATGGAGCGTGGGAAGACTGTCTGCGGCCCTCCTGGGCTCCATTTCCCTGGCAGAGGGCTGCAGGAGGCCATCACAGCCAGAAATGGAGCTTGGGAGTCTGTTTTTGCTGACAGAGCACTTGGGCCACCAAAGGCACCCCTGACATGGGTGACATTGAGCTGGCCACACCCGGCCCCCTACATCAAACACAACCCTGATGTAGCCATCAATGAAATCGTGTTTGATACTCCTGTGGTAGCAGATGTCGGTATCTCAAGTTGTAGTGCTAGACTGTACTGTATCTGAGATTTCTTGTTCCATATGTTCCTTTACATAGGAGTAAAATGACACAGTAGGATTTTCCAAAGCACCAGAAGACAGGACAACGGATGGAAACTAATCAAGGAGAGAAGCTCCTCCTGGAATTAAGATGAAACTTCCAAACAGTGAGGACAACTAACCAGTGGAGCAGCTTGCCTTTAGAAATTGTGGGTGCTTCATCACCTGTCTGAAATGAAGTCTCCCGCTTGAGCAGGGGGCTGGACTAGAAGACCTCCAAGGTCCCTTCCAGCTCTATTCTGATTGATTTTCATTGATGGAATTGTGAGGTTTCCCCTTGGCAGGCTGGACCGGAAAGAATCATCAGGCAGGCAACTTTTGATCTGGAATTTTTATTGTAGAAAAATTAAAGAAGCCCATTCTGAAACAATTCCGGCTCTGTGCTCAAGCAGTAGATCCTATACCATTTCAAACAGGTGGTTGCCCAGCCTCTTCTTAAAAACCTCCAGTGATGAAGCACTCACAACTTCTATCTAAAATAACTCCATTTGAAAACAAATGTCATTGATCATTAAGCCTGTGGATGTTAACCCACCTATCTAATAATTTACAATTGCAATTATATAGACATTAAATAAAACTATATGTACATTTATTCTTCCTTTGCATTTGAAGGTTGCTCCTTCTTTAAATGGGAATATGAAAAATCTGTGTGGGCAAGAAATTAATGACAAATGCAGCGATTTGTTATTTCTGTGGATGTTTTATGGGGCAATGTTAAGCTAAGAACCACCATTATACTTTCCTCACGTTATAAGAATGGGGCAGGACAAAATACAGGTCAAGGTTTCCAATTCTTTTTTTAAGAATTTTTTTTTTTAAATGATGATCAGGGGACTGGAGGCTAAAACATATGGACGGTTGCAGGAACTGGGCATGGCTAGTCTAGTGAAGAGAAGGACCAGGGGAGACATGATAGCAGTGTCCCAATATTTGAGGGGCTGCCACAGAGAGGAAGAGGAGGGGGTCAAGCTATTTTCCAAAGCACATGAAGGCCAGACAAGGAACAATGGATGGAAACTGATCAGGGAGAGATTCAACCTAGAAATAAGGAGAATTTTCCTGACAGTGAGAAGAATCAATCCATGGAACAGAAGTTGCCTTCAGAAGTTGTGGAAGCTTCATCACTGGAAGCTTTTAAGAAGAGACTGGACTGCCATCTGTCAGAAATGGGATAGGTTCTCCTGCTTGGGTGGGTGGGTGGGCAGGTTGGACTAGAAGACCTACAAGGTCCCTTCCAACTCTGTTAATTTGTTAAATCTGTTAAGACCTTACTCCTTTCTCCCTCCCACACCAGGTCCAACAGCCACACCTTTCTGCCATTTGGGGCAGCTTCTCTGCAATGGAACCAAGGATGAAGAAACAGCAACCTCTTCGGAGATCTGCTCTGTTGCCTCAGCTACCACCGGAACCTGAAAATACTGACCAATGAGGCTCCTGGGTTGTTCTGTCCTCAAGGTTTCTGGCCAATTAGATTAATGTTGCGCAACAAGGGAAAGAATGTTTGGATTGAATTTACATGGCTGAAGAGTCTGAAGTGTAATGAGAAGAACTGAAAAGATTCAATGGCGTCATATCTGTTTCCTTACAAAGAAACTTCTGAAATTACCTAGTGGCACCTCCAGAAGTTGCAAAATTGACCCCTCCCTCTCCCCAGTATCTATCTTCTATCACTTATCTACCTATATCCTATCTATATCTATCTTATCTGTATCTGTCAAATCTCTGCATCTATCCGTTCATCTATACCTCTCTATATATACTGTATCTTTTTCTTTATCTCTCCCTTGCTATCATCTACCTAATTATTGGGTTTTTAATTGTTTGTAGGCAGGGGTGGGCTGCTAAGAGTTCGCCCAGGTTCGGGAGAACCTGTAGCTGTCATTATGGCCGCTTTGGTAAACCTCCAAATCCCACTCCTGGCTGGCCCCGCCCATCCCTCCCCCCTCCTCTCCCAAGAGTCTCCACGCGGCCCATTTTGAATGTGAGGTAAGTGCAGGGCCCATGTGGAGGCTTGGGGAGGAGGAAAAGGGAGCGGCTAATAAATTTAAATTATTATTATTATTATTAAAAACGGGCCTCCCAGAAATCCCAGAATGCTGAGCGTGGGGGAAGCAGTTTCCGCCCTCCCAAAGGCTCAAGTAGAGCCTCTGGAGCCTGGAGAAGGCGAAAATGCCCCCGTCCGCCATGGTGCAGGAGGTTGACTAGGCCACGCCCACCCAGCAAACGGGCAGAGAACCCATTGCTGACGTTTTTGAAGCCTACCCGTTTTTAGGTATTTGAAACAGAAATAAACAGTAGCTAAATATATAGCTATGCCTAGAGAAATGATCTCATAAAAATGAGACGGTATAGGGTGAAATAGGGTTTCCTGCCTAGGCAGGGGGTTGGACTAGAAGACCTCCAAGGTCCCTTCCAACTCTACTATTGTATTGTATTATAAATAACATCCTGCAGTCTTCGGCAGGGAGATGATCTGGATAAATAACAATTAGGTAAATAATATTGAATTTTAATTTTATTGGCTTTCTTGAAATGCCCACCGTTGACAACTCTGCTCAAGTTTAAATACATGTGCCCATGCCTCGTCTATTAAAGAGAACAGCCTGTCTTGCTAACACAATGCCAACTTTATTTCAACAAGGGACAAGAAGTTATTCGAAAAACACAAATTCCCAGCTTCTCCTAAGGGGTGGGGGGTGGGGAGAACAACAACATTTTACTATAAAGTATTTCAACTCCCCATGGATGCTTTTCTTGGGATTTAAAACCCACGTTCACCACCTAAGATATACAAAAAAGGTTTTTAAAGCTTTCTAAAAAAATTCCGTGTTTAACTATCATGAACATTTAAAACAGCAGGATTCATGCATTTAGATATACTAGACATCATGATTAAAATAACATATCCGTCTCTGTGTGCAAAGAAAAAGAAAAATATGGATGGCTTTTGCTAAGTATTTCTCCCAGGCGGTGAAATGATACCATCTTTGTAATGATGCCATCTTGTCTCCTGAGATTTGCATGATGGCTTCAAGTTGGGCTTAAGCTGGTGTCTGTAATACAGGTTGATCTTTGTGTTCAAACCAGATAGACTGACAGTTTAAAAGTCATGGATCATTTCTACAGAACCCACAATGGGCATGTTGTAGAATTGGAGGTGGGCGACTGCAGGGAGTCAGTAGGATGCTTCTATGGTTAACAAACTGGCTAAGTGAAAAATCCAAGCTGTGATAGTTTAACACAATCTGAAGTAGCTTTCCATCGGTGATATAACTTAGGAATACCCAGGCTAAGAATAAACGACGCCATGAATGCAATTCTCCGTGGCTTTTTCCGTTCTCTCCAAATAGTAAGGCTAGGTACTGGTTATTTGCTGGATAATCTAGCCCAGAGGTCTTCAAACTTGGCAACGTTAAGACTTGTGGACTTCCAACTCCCAGAATTCTCCAGCCAGCTGGATGGAGAATTCTGGGAGTTGAAGTCCACAAGTCTTAACGTTGCCAAGTTTGAAGACCTCTGATCTAGCCCATTTTGGAAGGGATAATAGCAGTGTCTCTGATCATGTCTGAAGAACCCTTGTTTCGTGAAGAAAGGACAACGCAGGTTGTCAATAACCAGTAAAACAAGACATAATAATAACAAGTCCAACTTCTATCTTAACCGATTAAATAGCTCTGGAATTCCAGAAGTGGAAACTTTTGGAGAAATCTCCTTTGATCCCCAATCAGTAAAACTACACAGTATCCTCCTTTTTCTCCGCCTAGCTCCATAATCTTCTACTCCAAAGGTTTTGATTCTTCATCAGGAGCACTCTGCATGACCTCTTCCTCTTCTGGTCTGGATTTCTCTGGATCTATATCGATGGTCAGATCTGTAGAACATTCAGAACTTGACTTCTCCGGGACATCAGAATAAAGGCTCTGGAGATAATGGGCAAACCTGCCATTCTTCCTCCAATCTGAGTCAGATGTGGTGGGTTCCATCTCAGTAGATGTACCTGCCTGGTCTTGGCCAAGGGACTTGGGAAGAGGAGAGGTCTCCAGCTTCTGTTTGGGTAGATCCATAGATGGAACGCATTCTACATGGTAATTATCTCCTGCTTCGGAAGTATTCGGTTCTTTGTTCTGAAGGGAAGACCTGGAAAAACGTTCAGGAGCACTGGCGGTTTCTTGGGTACTCTCATATTCTGCCTCCCAATCTTCGCTTTTATCCTGGCCAGTTGTAGTGGTCATCTCAACAGCTTTGGTATTATTTCTGAAGCTGGCTGATTCTTGTGGCCCTTGGTTCTTTTGCCAGTCAATCTGGCCATAAGTCGAATATCTTTGGCCTTTGGGGGCATCGCGCATCTCTTGCCAACAATTTCCATCTCTCTTCCTCTTCGTGTCCAGAGAAGGTTCTCCAAATGACGTGCCTTCCCTTTTTCGATTCAGCGAGCCTGAAGACCAAGGAGTTGACTCAACTTGGCTTTCCCTGTGGTTGCTCCAAGACTTCCTGAAATTTCCCTCCTCTCCTTGCCAGTTGTCCCCTTTCCAATACCTCCCGCCTTCATCTCGCTGCCTCTCCTTCCATCCCAATGGCGACTGGGATCGTTTCCATCCCCTTCTCGGATCTCTTGGAGGGGATCCAGACCAGTTCTTCCCATCCTCCCACGGGGCAACCCTGCTGGTCCGTTGGTTGTTTTGTCTATCTGGGATTCCAGTGCTCGATTGGCCGTGAGAGTGACAGTGTCTATAAACTGTTTCATCATGGTGAGGTGCACTAGCGTGCCAGGCATAAGGAGTACTACTAGTAGCCTTATGGCAGGTGGGTTGGCAGCTGTTACAGCAGCTCCCTACCTGTAGAGCACCCGGGCCATGACAGGCAGAGACAGATCCTTGCCCACTCTGAATAGGTAGGGGAGACAGGGCATTCTGTGCCCCCTTGGCAGCACTGTTGAGCAAGAAGTAGAGGACATCCAAGCGTACAGGCACTGTTAAGGAGGACAGATTGCTTGATGATGTCCCATGTCCCAAGGAGTTAGGATGCAGCTCTGAAGCTCCAGATGTGGGTATTTCTTTGGAGGATGAGCCAGATGGCATCAGGACTAGCCTTCTCTCAGGGACCTCACCATTGACAGGCAGCTGGTTCTCAGCCATAGGACCTTCTGTGTGACTCTAATGCCCCCAAGAGACACAAAGACTGTAAGAAAAAAGAGAACACAAAACCAAAGGTCAAGGAAACGACTACTTCAGTATGTTTTCAATATGTTTGGGGAAAAAATGTATTATTTTTCCTTTTATTGGTCAACAGAGACAAATGTCTTCTCAATTAATCTATACGTCATCTTCCTGCCTTCCACAAGGAACCCACGACGGCAGACTCTCACCATCGAACCAACCTCCAGAAGAAATACATAACAGTGGGAAATTGAACCAAATTAGCCACTATGGTTTATAAACTCTTCTTCTCTTTCTCCCCTCCCCGCTATTAAAAAGGTAGTTCTCCGACTTAAAACAGTTCCCTTCGTGACCATTCCAAGTTACAAGGGCACTGAAAAAAAGTGACTCGGGACCATTTTTGCACACGTACGAGCACTGCAGCACCCCCACGGTCACGTGATTTTCATTTGGACGTTTTGACAACTCACTCCCACTTACGGCGGTTGCAGTGTCCCGGGGGTCATGCGATCCCCTTTTGCGCCCTTCTGCCAAGCCAAGTCAATGGGGAAGCCAGATTCACTTAACACCCGGGGTTACTAATTACTAGCTGGGGAATTCTGGGAGTTGAAGTCCGCCGGGCCTCAAGTCGCCAAGGTTGGAGACCCCTTTTGCTGGCTGGGGAATTCTGGGAATTGAAGTCCGCTAGGCTTCAAGTCACCAAGGTTGGACACCCCTGGTCTAGGGAGAGCCCTAAGGAGAGAATCAGCAATATTTTCCCCAAAGTTGAAATTCTCAGCCCTACCCCCACCCCTTATGATCTTCTTTATAGTGCCCTTTCTAAGAGCAGTTGAACTACAGCTCCCATGACGCCCAGCCAAAGGTTAATGTAATGCCTATCTTGCAGTTTAAGCCAGTTTGGAGATCTTTCACGCATCGCGGGGGCGAGTTCCACACATACACACCCACCCACCCACCGCGGGAGAGCTTGTAGACCGATCGGGACGGGAAGGACTCTTTCAATCCCTTTTGCCGGCGATAACGGGCCGAGGGTGGAGGAAATGAAAATCTCTCCCGGTCTTCTCCACCTTTTAGACGATTTGTCGGGTCACGCGTGGGCTTTCCCCGGCTTTTTCCAGAACACGCGATCCCGATCTCGTGATGGGAAAAAAAAAAAGGGGGGGGGGGAAGCACAAGGCTGGAATAGGGGCGTGGCTAGAAAAAGGGCGGGTCGAATGGGAATAAAGCAAGAAATGTATAGAAGCGAGAGAGAGAGAGAGAGAGAAGAGAGAGAGAGAAAAGCGAACGTGGATTTTTTGCACGCTTTCGTTTTCTGTTCGTGTATTTTTTCACACGCTTTCGTTTTCTGTTTGTCTCTTCCACCCCCCTCCCCAACGCCCCCAGAGACATCCTTCTTCCTCCCGCCAGGATTGCCAATGCTGGGGTTTTAAATTCAAGTTTTGCTTTAAAATAAAACTTTATAATGTCACGTGCAGAAAATTTTTACCTTTGTCTGCCCGTGACATTATAGCCTTATGCATTCAACAAGCAGCAATCATCTAGATTCAAAACTCGTGGTGGTTGTTTGTGTTACAGGTTTTGTTTTGTTTTTGTTTTTTTGCGGGAGGGGGGGTTGCTTAGAATCGTTTTTTGAGTGCGAAATCCTGGAAGGAAACCCCCGCTGGCCATCCTAATAATGTAGTTTTTATTTATTTATTTAGTTTGTCTCTCATGTACAAGATAACAGGAATAGAATAGAATAGGAATAGGAATAGAATAGAATAGAAGAATAGAGTAGAATAGAATAGAATAGAATAGAATAGAATAGAATAGAATAATAGAATGGAATGGAATAGAATAGAATAGGAATAGGAATAGATTAACGGAGTTGGAAGGGACCTTGGAGGTTTTCTAGTCCAACCCCCTGCCTAGGCAGGAAACCCTACACCACTTCAGACAAATGGTTATACATTTGTTATCCAGGAATAGGAATAAACATGAATAAGGACACAGGAAATGGGTACAAATAAATGGGGATAGTAGGACAGGGGCGTTAGGCACGCTGGTGCACTTATGCATGCCCGTACTAACCTCTTAGGAATGGGGTGTGGTCAACAGTAGACAGTTTAAGGTTAAAGTTATGGGGGTTTGAGGATGTAACGATAGTGTCAGGTTTCAAACACATTTATTGTGGAGGGTTTTTTGGGGGGTGGTTGGAGGTTTTTGGTGGGGTAGTGTGTACAATCTGGGTTTATATGAGTGTAAAATCATGGCCATTTTTTTTTTTTTAAGGAAAGCCTGATGCTAATTCTTCTTCCCTCTTCCACCTCTGGTATCACGCATAGCTGGAACTTGCATTAGTGCCTGTGGAATTTAGAGAGTCCAAAACAAGGAATAAAACAGAACAAGAGATTCAACCTGGAAATAAGGTGGAATTTTCTGACTATGAGAACAATCCATCTATGGAACACAAGCTGCCTTCGGAAGTTGTGGGAGCTTCATCACTGGAAGCTTTGAAGAAGAGACTGGACTGCCATCTGTCTCAAATGGTGTAGGGTCTCCTGCTTGGGGGAGGGGGGGTTGGACTAGATGACCTACAAGGTCTCTTCCATCTCTGTTCATCTAAATTTTGCGGTGAAGCCAACACAGGTAGTAGCTGCCACTGAAGAAATATCCATTAGGAAGATTGACACGTATTTTAGATCTACCCAAAGTCTTACAGTCTGTATGTTCCAGTCAATAGATTTGTTTTATTGTTAATGGCAGATATTTGGAGGGGATGGCTTTTTTAGGCAAAAAAAAAAGGCATTGTAGCTTATGCTTCTTAAATGTTGCAGAAATGTCAGAAAAACAAATTTGGGCTTATGAAAATCCTTCTTTTCTCTGAGATGGATGAAAAGAGGAAGGATTTGGGCTCCCTTAGCCTCTTGACATCTTAGATCAAAAGCCAGTGTTTCTCAACCTTGGCAACTTTGAGATATATGGACTTCAACTGCCAGAATTCTCCAGCCAGTCATGGGGAATTCTGGGAGTTGAAGTCCACGCATCTTCAAGTTGAATATGAACTAGTGGCCAAGCGTCTGAATTTTGATTGCCTGATCATGGGGGAGGTTGCAAAGGTCATAACTGAAAAATGATCATGAGTCACTTTGGTCAGTGCTGTTCTAATTTTAAACGGTCACTAAACGAATAGTTGTAAATCGAGGACTACCAGTCATAGGTTACTTGGAATGGTCGCTAAACAAATGCTCACACAATTGAAGACTACCTGTATTCCTTTATTTAATTAAAAGCGTGGATGGGCTCAAATAAAGAGGTGAGAAATTCTGTGAGATGGTACCCTTGGGCTCAGAAAAATCATCCCGCTTCACAGATCAGATTAAATAAAATTTGTTGCTCTTTTCTTCTTTTTTGTCCTCTTTCAGGATAGCAGAGATCTTTTTCTTCAGCTCTCCAGCTTTTTCCTGAGCTTCCTGGCTCACTTCTGGATCATCTGTGTCCATCAAGGTTTCCAAAATCGAGTCCAGGGCTCCAGCATGGTTGACCGACTCCATTTGCTCAATTGTAATCTCATCCACCCAATCCAGATACTTCTGGAGCAACGCCGTATCAGACCGGAAACAGCTGACAATCTTAAGTTTGGGTTTTCTGCAACGTAATTCAGAGAGGATATCTTGGCCTGCTTGGCTAAATCTGTTCCCTGTAATGCTGAGAAAGAATTTGAAATTAATATGGCAAGGTCAGAATATTCATGAACCGGCAGAGACATGGTAACAAGGTCAGCCAATGAATAAGGCATAGCGTCTGGGTGTGGCTTAGCTCTGAACTGAAACTAAAACTCATTCTCTGTATAGCCTGCCTGTGTTTGAACCTGCTTACAATCTCTTCTCTCTACCACCTTGGAAGAATCTGCTGTTGGTATTGTACATTTGTTCTTTATTATGTACATAAAGAAGTTAATGAATCTTGCTGAAGCAGTTATCTGTGTGTGCTTTCTGGATTTGATTTTTGCAACAAACTGACAGGCAAGATCCAGTTGAAGGATGTGCTAATAAAGCTAAAATATGCTATTAATTACTTCCAATACTGAAAGCTACACATACAACTGGATACACTTTCTAATGGCTTTGCTATGTGCCTAGGAAATCCGTGTTACAGTATTTGCAGGTTCCATATTTGCAAGCTTGCAGGTTTGCTAAAATTTATTTGCAAATCAACATATGTTCCTGGTTTTGGGACAATACAGGTGGCCTTCTCTCCAAATTGAGCTCCAATATGTCGGGTTTTGGCTCCCTGGATTTCCAAGCCAGATGCCAATGCTGGCTTGAAATCAAACGAATTGATCTGCATCTCATCTGGTGAGAGCCCACCTAGGTGTCAGGGTTCCAAATAGCATCCAAAATAAAATAAGAATCCGAGGCAAGAGATTCCTCACAGTTCCAATTTATTAAAAGAGCCATGTTGGCACATCTGGGAAAAACCGAATCGGAAAGCTTTCAGGTTTTCCCACCCAGTTGAAAGTTCAAGATCCTGCCCCCACACCCACAAGTTCATCACATGGTCCAATCTTTCACTGCCATGAAGACAGATTCCTCCCATCCAGATCTGGCCAGGTGCAGAAACAAAGTTGACCTTGACTTTCTCAGAAGAATGTTGTTATGGCTACCTATCACCCAACTCCACATAATCCCCCACTCCCAGTTTCCCATGATAGAGTGTGGCAGGCCTGAAGTCCAAAAAGAAAAGATGGCTTTCAGGTCTGACACTAGGATCCTGACTTCATTGTCCGTGTATTCTTTGCAAAGACGAAACAGAACAGAACGGAGCAATGGAGTTGGAAGAGACCATGGAGGTCTTCTAGTCATTCAACATTAAGACCATCGGAATGCTGGCGAAGAGTCTCACAATGAACAAGCAACTAAGCAAACTCACCTCAGGAGCCGGAGAGTCGTATTTCCTGATAGACAATCCAAAATGTTATCGAGGCCTCGGTCCGTAAGGTCTGTAAAATCCAAATGAAGCTCTTCTAGGGTGGTGTTATCACGAAGGGCATTCCATAAGAAGCTTGCCACATTGGATCTCAGACGGTTCCCACAAAGCCTTGGGTAGAATAGAAAAAATGTGTGCAAAGCAACGGTTATTTAGCCCAGCAAAATCACCTTCAAGCTCGCATTCCCACTCACGACATTGTGCAAAGTCTCTCCAGCAGGGAATTGCAAACAGTTTTACCAGAACGGATTCCCCCTGGCAGATCTGAGGGTGCTCACTTAATCGCACAGAGAGAGTTTCATCAGTAGCAGCCCTAACACCACGTTTTGCCACCTTGGCGGCTCAGTTCCCGGAGTTCCTCTGTCAACATGCGTTTTAAAGGAAGCATTTTATGAGCATCTCTACTTACACCAGTCTTTCCAGACAGCACTGGGGGGACCTCAAAATCGTGGCTTCGATTTCAGCTGCTTCCCCATCTAGAGAATTGTATTGCAATCTGAAATACAACGGACTTAACTCAGCTACAGCATGGGCCCCTTCTCTGAACATGTACAACCCACAGGGATCAACAGCTTCTCAAACAGGTTAAATATCAAGGTTAATGCTAACCATTTCTGGCATGTTTGTGCAGTTGCAGCCACTGCCTTTAGATATCCTGGTAGCTTAAAGGTCACATGTCACTGTAAGACAAGTGTGAATCGGGATTCAAAAGCTCAGAAAACGGAACTTGTGTGATATTTAAAAATGCACCCCTACCACACACAACTCCTTGCTCTACTTAGTCCAGGTGTGCTGGAGGTCCAATTCGTTAGTTTAGTTTAGTTTAGTTTTATTGGATTTATATGCCACCCTTCTCCCAAAGGACTCAGGGCGGCGTACAACATTAAAAAACACACATCACGAAAGTTAAAAAGAAATTAGATACGTATCCAAAAAACAAACACAATTAATAGGACAATAACATTTTTTAAAAATGAGATAAAATTAACATTAACAGGCCAGGCCGGCTTGCTGAAAAAGCCAACTTTTTAGGGCGCGTCGGAAGGACCGGAGGTCAGGGATTATAAGAAGCTCCGGGGGCAGCTCATTCCAGAGGGAAGGCGCTCCCACAGAGAAAGCTCTCCCCCAGGGGGTCACCAGCCGACACTGTCTGGCCGACGGCACCCTGAGGAGGCCAACTCTGTGGGATCGTACTGGACGGTGGGAGGCTACTGGTGGCAGTAGGTAGTCTCGCAGATACCCTGGGCCTAATTGATTTCCATCATATAACCTGATCCATTTCGAAGGCCCTAAATTGAGTCCGTTGGGGGTTCAGTGAGCTTGTCAATCAGATGGTCGGCAGTTCGGTGGTTCGAATCTCTAGTGCTGTATAATGGAGTGATCTCCTGTTACTTGTCCCAGCTTCTGCCAACCTAGCAGTTTGAAAGCACGTAAAAATGCAAGTAGAAAAATAGGGACCACCTTTGGTGGGAAGATAACAGCGTTCTGTGCACCTTTGGCATTTAGTTATGCCAGCCACACAACCACAGAGACGTCTTCAGACAGCGCTGGCTCTTTGGCTTTGAAACGGAGATGAGCACCGCCCCCTAGAGTCGGGAACGACTAGCACATATGTGCAAGGGGAACCTTTACTTTTACCTTTTAAATTGAGGAGGACCGTTGGCATAAATATGCACCACCTAGTTCCAATGCGAAGAGTTTCTTTGAGAAGGGAAAGGAAAGAAACAAACTTTAAACCAGGGATGTCCAACTTTGGCAACTTTAAGATTTGTGGACCTCAACTCCCAGAATCCTCCAGCCAGCATGACCTGGCTGGGGAATTCTGGGAGTTGAGTTGAAGTCCACATGTCTTAAAGTTGCCAACATTGGACACAGTTGCATTAAACCAAGGAAATGAGACTATTTAAACAAAAGAGGGGATTTTTTTTTTAAAAAAGGAAATGAAATAAAAGACCAAAAATGAAACTTGGGTGGAAACTCAGAACCAGGCTAAGAAAATGAAAGTGCGGGGGGCAGAGGAAATATTGCAGCAATAAATTTGTCATCGTGGCAGAAATCTAAGAGACACAAAAGTGACAGATCAGAGCAGTATTTCTCACCCTTGGCGACTTTAAGTTGTGCAAAATTCAGCTCCCATAATTCCCCTTAAAATGGAAGGCAGTAAGAGTGTAAGACAACAGTAATGGTGCCTTCCCTTTTAAGCATTTGATTTCTATAACGCAGTTTGGATAAGATAACTAAGAATAAGAAAACTCTGGGGATGGGTTGACCTCTTGCTTTGAATTTCCTAGGAAAGGCCGGGAGCCCCACTAGGGTGGAAGGACAGCATTGGGTCTTAAATCAAAAACTATGGATAGGAGCTGGGAAGAATCCAATAGTATAACCCGAATTCTGAATAACTTAATGAAGGAGCTATGAATAGTCCTCCCTTCTCTGCAAAGGTCATGCTAGCTTTTGTGAACAGAAGAGGTTCTAGAGTTAGCTTTAAAGGGTTACCCCACATCCATAAAACTATAATTCCCGCATTTAAAGTCGTTTAAAAGTGATGCATCTCTACAATGTGGAGTAGAATCACAGAGTTGGAAAAGACCTTGAAGGTCTTCTAGGCCAACTCCCTGCTTAGGCAGGAAACCCTACACCACTTCAGACAAATGGTTATCCAACATCTTCTTTAAAACTTCCAGTGTTGGAGCATTCACAACTTCTGGAGGCAAGTTGTTCCATTGATTAATTGTTCTAACTGTCAGGAAAATTTTCCTCAGTTCCAAGTTGCTTCTCTCCTTGATTAGTTTCCACGTATTGCTTTTTGTCCTGCCCTCAAGTGCTTTGGAGAATAGCTTGGCTCCCTCTTCTTTGTGGCAGCCCCTGAGATATTGGAACACTGCTATCATGTCCCCCCTGGTCCTTCTTTTCATTAAACTAGACATACCCAGTTATAGTTTAATAGAGTAGATCTGCCTTAGAGTCTGCCTCCCTTGTGGAGCTGAGAATAGGATATTGATTTCTTTCAATGTCATCATCCCTCCCTATTTAGGTCAAAGCCAACCAACTGCCAAACCGATACTCACTGCAAAGTTTTGCAGCGATGGAGGTGGTCCTGCAGCTGCTTCAGTCCTCCAGTGCCCATATTGCTGTAACTTAAGTTGAGATTCTGGAGCACCTGAGACTTTGAACAACTCAGGGCGTATGCCAAAGCTGCGCAATCTGCTTGGTTCAGTGTCACCTTGGACAGGTCCACCTCGCCCATCTTGGAAATGACCTCCCAAGTCACGTCATCCTGGTGCAACTCCGCTAAGCAATGTAACAAGGGCAGCAACCTCTGACCTGATTCACACAAAGCCTTTTTTCTGAACCAGTCTGCCAAAAGCCTGGCTGGGTCTCCTTCCCAACTGCTCCCAAGCAGCCCTTCCAACTTGCCTTCCAGTCTAGAGGTCAACAACCCCATGAAAAACCTGGAAAACATTTGCAGCTTGTCCCACTGTGGGTGTCTATTCAGAGATTGCCAGGTATAATCGTAAAATCCACCAGCAGATCCCTCTGCTGGGGAGAGAAAGCCAGCGTTATCTCGATCTTCTGGAGTTTTTCCATTCCACCAGAGATCCAGGCAATCAGTTAATTCCCCACCGTTGAAGTCCAAGTTAACCACTGAGTATAAAGCGGCCAAAAACTCCTGTACAGTCAAGTGGAAAAAACTGTAGATTTCATTGCTCTCCTTGAAGAAGATCTGACTGAGATAAACAGGTGGCAGATGTCGCGGATCAAAACCCAACTCCTGCAGTTCATCTGCATAGAACATGGTCTGTCCCCTTAGGAGGCCAACGTAGGCCAGATGACCAAGCTGCAGTAGTAAATCTTTCTCCCTCCTCAGATCCCACGTCACTGCTTCTTCTTGTCCAGAAGGAGGCTGGTGTAAGTTCAGGATGGTGCACACATAAAGCAGATAGAGCTCAGTGACGGTGCTGGGTGGGGAGGCGCGATTGAACCCTTCTTCGGAGAAGTATTGGTCCAGAGCCGTACAGAGAATGAAGCAGTAGAGAGGAATGAAGGTGAAGTTGGTTAAGCCATGCTGAGTTGAGAGGTAGCTCATGACTTCCGTGCCGTGTCCGGAGGTCTGGAAGAATTGGGAGACGTAGTCCTTCACCTGTGCCTCTTGTAAACCGAGGATAAGAACATGGCGCTTAAAAAGTTCTGGCAGAAGAGGGACAGAAGACTTGGATGTGACCAAAATGGTGGCCTCTGGAAGTAAGGTCCCGTTGAGGAGACCACACACCAGATCTTTCACGTTGCCTGCCTCATCCGGCCACAGGCAGGGATGTTTGCTGCCCAGGGGATGCCTGAACTCATCCAGTCCATCCAAAATCAGGAGGATCTCCCTCGGTCGCTCCAGCAAAGCAAAAAGGACTCTGCTCAGATGCGGGAACTTACGGCAAATCAACTCTTCCAAACTCTGGGTTGCGGTGACGAGGCTGAGCTCCTGGAAGGAAAAATCCAGGACGCAAAGAAAGCCTTGGAAGGCTCTGCCTAGCGCCCAATAATGGAGGATCTTCTGGACAAGGACAGTCTTGCCGATACCGGCAGGGCCGCTCAGCATCACCCGGTGAGGCAGGGAGCTCTCCCGGGGAAAAGGAGAGAAAAGATGACACAGGTCCAGATGGGAAGATGTGTGGTAGGAACAAAGCCAGGTATGATGAGAAGCCAGCTGCAAGTAATCATGGCTGGTGGAGCTGTAATAGGGCCTGTTGAGTAGCAGGAGGTCAGGGTAGTAGACTTCAGGACATTTACATGGCTCGGTATCTTCCATAGTGGTGCGCAGATTCTCGGTTTGGGTCAGCAACAAGCGACGGTGGTTTTGCAGGGCAGCTGGGAAAGGAAAAGCAGAAGTACATTTCAAAACAATTATGGTGAAATCTGCAGCACTGAATGTTGGAGATCAGTGTTGGCAAACCTTTCCAGCACCAAGCGCTGAAAATGGAGCATCTGTGTGGGAGCACCAGAAACTGGATGAGCAGTTCCCATTTCAGCTGAGCTTCCAGTTTCCAGCATGCACATGTCCTCCGGTTACATGGTCTTCCGGTTTCTGGAATACATGCATGCACAAATGCCAGCTGGCCGATGCGCATGCATGCACAGGAAACCGGAAGCTCAGCTTCCCGGCATGCACATGCATGCCAGGGAGCTATTCTGATGGTCTCTGGTGCTCCCATGTGCGCGAAGACTAGCTGGCCAGCACGCATCTGTGTGCCAGAAACCGGAAACTCTGCTTCCCAGTGTGTGCATGCGTGCCAGGGAACTACTCTTATACTTTCTGGTACTCCCACACGCGCGAAGAGCAGCTGGCCAGCACACATGCATATGCCAGAACCCAGAAGAGCAGCAGGCAATGGCTGGCATGCCCGGAGAGATAGTTCTGCGTGTCACTTCCGGCACATGTGCCCTAGGTTCACCATCACCGTTATAGATGATCTTTCCCCACAAAACGTCTCTTTGCCCTTCCGCTATTTGGTTCTTGTTGGCTACTCTGCTTCTTTTATTCTTTTGCTGGGTGATCTTGCCCAAAGATGGACAACTATCAGTTCTGACCTCGCCTCCCCCTTCGCTTCCAGCTTGGTTGGATTGCTGGATTTTATTCTGGATCTTAAATGAAGAGGGAGCTGAATTAGCCTCCTTTCTGAGTCTTAACAGGATGCTCTCACCAACAAACAACATGGCTGTCAAGAAGGCCACTGGCAGAGGTGAACAACATACAGAGGTGAACAACATACAGAGGTGAACAACCTGTGGCTGCCTCTGGAAGCTAGGAGCTTCCCACTCAACCTGACCTTGATGGGTCTCAAAGGAAAAAAAAGAGTTAGGCAACTGGTTTGCAAGAATCTCACACCAAACCTACTGATAACATTATCTCTGTTTTCTTTTAACCATCTCTATTACATATTTACCTTTGAGCTGGCGGTCCAAACCCCTCCGGAAAGTTGAGCTGTTGTTCTTTTGCATATCTGCAGGGACAAGAGAAAAATATGTTGGAATTGGCCTCGCCTTCTCTATTGACTTCCAAGGAGGGACAGTTTTTCTCTGCTGGGCCACCTGCAGAATGGACAGTCTCAAGACCTGACCTTATTGGGTAACTAGTAAATCCTCAAGAGTCTCACAAAGTTCATTTAGTCATTTTCCTTAGCTTCCCTTTTATAGTTTTTTGCCTTGTCCTGGACAGTTGAATTTAGCTATCATGTGAAATTTCTACAATGCTTCTGGTGGATCTGTTGACCACCTGATCTTAGTTGGTCAAACTTTTAATGCATCTTGTTCCTTTAGGTCCATACATTTTCTACACGAACCTCTTTCTACCTAGCTGGTGCTCTTGCTTGAAACAGTCCAGCTCTGTCTCTTTCTCTTCATCTCAATGGAGTGCTCATGCCTCATGTTGAGACATGTCCAGCGCAAATAGCCAGGAACGGGAGTTGAGCTGAAGGCACTAAGAGTTTATTGTTGCCATCGATATATTAAAAAATCTGAGCAACTCACAATCCAGGCTAAGTTGGCATTAGGTAAGGGTCAAGAGAATTCACGGGGTTGGGGTGCTGGACTTGGTTCTCTTGTGGTTGCACAGTGACTCCAAACTTATGACCTGTTTAACCCCACCCTCTAGTTCAGACTGCCCCTCTTCTGCAGATTGTTTAATCACAGTTTATTGAACAAGCTGCATTAGCTGCAGTTCGCAAATACAGTAGGCACCAATCCATAGTTTCATAGAAGGACTATCAGACCTGGACTGCAGCAACCCATATGGCAGCTAGATGGTCCCAAAAAGAACATTCTGATTCTAACTCATTGTGGCTCTGTAGCCATCTGGAGTTTTGGCATCTAAGATCTGGGTTTGCATGATTTAGTAAGCTGGAAACAAGCAAATGACATAGTTGAAGGCAGCATTTCGCTTCAGGAGCTTGAAGACGTGTGGATTTCAACTCTTAGAATTCTGGGAGTGGAAGTCCACATGCCTTCAAATTGCTGAGGTTGAGAAAAACTAGCTTAATGCAATGTGGGAACTCAGGTATCCACTGAATGTCCTAAAGCATTGGCCCCAAACTCTACCCATTGAAAGAAATTGGGTCAATTAGCCTCCGTTTTAATTGTAAGCAGTTTGAAAATGACTATCTCAGCAAGAATAGATATGATACACAAATTGAAACTTCTCATCGGGTCAGTTGGGAACATAACTTGCCTGCAGATATCTGTGGCAATTTATATTTTCTGTTTTGCCAAAACATCAGCCAATTCCTGCTGGACGTTTTAAGGGGAGCATCTAGAAAGAACAGAGAGAATTTAGAAGCTGCACAAAGTCTAACTCTTGGCTTTAAAACAATTCCTCTTGTTGGGTTCATTTTCTTCTACCATTGAATGCAGGATGAACATACTCCGGGAGCCATTTTTTTGCCTTGTGACATATACATTTTCTAATCTTTGGAACACAGCTGAAGTATCTTAAAGTCATGTTTAGCTGCCCAGGTTACATAACGTTTTACCACTTCTCAGGGGTGGGCTGCTACAGTAAGTAAGTAAGTAAACTTTTATTTATAAACCGCGCCCTTTCCTAAACAGGACTCGGGGCGGTGTACAGACATATTAAAAACCATATAGATACAAAATATAAATGTGCATAAATATATAAACATATAAACATATAAACGGAGGAGGTAGAATGTGCTGTACCAAATTTAAATTAAAATACAAATATAATTAAAATTTCCCTTAAAAATTACACAGTAAGATGTTTGCCAGGAGGTTAAAGATGGGACTACACATCAGTCAAGCCAGCTAATTGAAACAGGTGGGTCTTAAGCTTCTGTCGGAAGGAGCGGAGATCGTTAGTAGTTCTAATATTCACCCGGACTTGGGAGAACCCGTAGCTAACATTATGGCTGGCCTCCAAATCCCACCCCTGGCTGGCCCCACCCATCATGCCCCTCCCAGGAGTCTCCACGTGGCCATTTTGGATGTGAGGTAAGTATAGGGCCCGTGCAGAGGCTCAGGGAGGGAGGAAAACGGGCCTCCTGGAAGTTCCGGAAGAGCCTCAAGAGTCCGTGGGAGGAGGTTTTCACCCTCCCAGAGGCCCAAAGAAAGCCTCCAGACCCTGGGGAAAATGAAAACGCCCCCCCCCCCCTTCATGGTGCAGGAGGCCAACTAGGCCATGCCCACCATGGCCACGCCCACCCAGCAATCGGGCAGAGAACCCGTTGCTGAAATTTTTGAAGCCCACCCCTGCCTCTTTTCTCAGCCTCATTTTTGGTGTGGAGATGTCAGCCTCTCAAGGTAGACTAGACCAGGAAACCAAATCGAACGCATAGAACAATACTACTTTCATAATAAAGATATAGTAACGGAATCTTGAGAGGTGTTTTGGGAGATGAACAGTGACTGACATGCCTATCCCCAGACAAAGAGCCCTTGACGAACAAGCATATGTAGTCAGGCCTGATGTCCTATTTAGCTGATACCAATTAATCCCTGCTTATACCTGGTGGAATGATAAAAAGTTCTGTTTGGCTCCGCTTGAACACCGTCTCTTGCAGCCAGTGCTGAAGTTCAGGGCTGAAGATCTCTTGCAGTTCCTTCAGCTTCTCCAGTAATATTTGGCTTGCGGCTGGCTCCTGGCTGACCCTCTCCAGAATGAAAATGACCTGGTTCTTCTTGGGTCTGACCTCCAGCAAGGAGTAATACTCTGGCCGAGTGATGAAGCCAGAGCCATAAAGGCAGTGAAGCAGAGGAGCGGGACATGGTTCGAGCCAATGCACGAGCTGATCCCAATAGCCCTGGATTAGAAGCGAATAATGTGCAAAATCAGCCATCTGCAGATCTGGAAACAGGAGGAAAGGATGTTAGAGCTTCTGCAAGGACAATATTTGTAGCTCAGGGTTGAAAGGAATGGTCCTTGGTGCTTTCTGAGGGTTTTTTTTTGGGTGTGTGTGTGTGTACTACATCTTCTTTTAACCACCCCATAATCCCTTGCTGGGTGGAGTCTGGGCAACTGAATGGTGCTAGCAGAGTGTTTTAATGGCCGAATGCCCTTCCTGTCGCCAATGCGGAATTTTGTTCACCAGATATATTCTCAGTGTGAGAACCCAGAGAGAGAAATACTGTACCTGCCTCTACTTAGGATTGAACTCACAGCCTTCCGGTTGTGAGGCGAGAGCTCTACCTCTAGGCCACCACACCAGTCCTTTTTTTTAATACAACATACTATGCGAAAGTATGTGGTATCAACAAACCAAAACAAAGAGATGATCAACAAACCAAAAAGGGAATAAAAAGACCAAAACATCCACCAGCAATCAGCACCCTACGAGCAAAGGTTAACTCCAAGATTAATGTCAGACCAACAATCAAGTAAAACAATACTCCGATCAAGGAATTGTCAAACAAGTCAAGCATAAACAGCCGAAAACAAAGAACTTCCAAATCCACCCCCACCAACATTGATAGGACAAGTCACAACGATATAAACTGACAGAAAACTCCACTCCTTACTAGCCCTGAGGATGTTACCTACTTTGGGTAATGGAACGTCTGCAAGAGAACAATCAATCTCAGAGAGCATCAAGGGCCCTTCTGTAGGAAGAAAGGAAGCAATTCCTTGGCCTGGAAGAGATTGCACCTGCTCTGGTTCACTCTCTGGAATGATCACGTGGCTGTATAACTTTCATTCAGGGATATTCAGATACTGTCTAGATTCCCCAAAATTGTTCTGAAGTCGGGATTTTCCATATTGCAATTTAACCGGTTGGTTGATAGAGAGAGAGAAAAAAACAAACAACAGAAGAAAAAGTCACACAGAGAAAGAATGCAGGAAGGACAACATGGGGATGGCCACAGCAAAGCTTCCCGGCTTCTCCGCGTCTTCAGCATTGTGTAGCTTTTCATCTCCTAGGTGAGAAAGAATCACACACTCCCACGCAGGTGTAAAGGTAAAGGCTTTTGAGGATTTGGCTTCCTGCCCAACTTTTACTGGTTTTATTGCTAATTGAATGCTCACCATCCCTTCTCAATGAGAAAAGGAAGTGAGAAATGGAAAAGAGAAATGGACCTTGTGAATCTGACCTTTCTCCAAGGAAACCGAAAGGAGGAGCTGATAACAGAAACTAAGAAGGTTAAGGTTACATTCCATCATGTCAGAGAAATAATAGGCTATAGATGCCTAGTGTGGTTAAAGGATTCAAGTGAGAAATACCTTTCTCTGCTTGAGGCAACATCATCCTTAGTCCTGTTCTAAGCTAAGGACATCCAGATGTTGAGTTGGGTTCAGAGGGACCAACTATGAGATTGCGTGCATGCACAGCACTGCATTTTACAAATCAGTTTCAAAGAATTGGGCGGGGAGGGTTCTCAGAAAAGGATTTGGAAGGAGCTGTTCAGACCCAGCTTCCCAAACATGACACACCCACTGAAGTAAACTCAAAGATTCCTTTATTAGGAGTGCCGGCGGCCCCGGCACAAAGTTTCTCTTTCAATGCAGGCTAACAAGTCCATCTGTCCGTCCAGAAGATGATTAGTTGTCTGCCACATCTATTCATCTCTGCCCCCCCCCCCTGCTTTTTATCCCCAGAGTTAGAGTGGGGCCTCACTAGCAGCAGTGGTTCTTCGTTCCCAAGGACTAGCCCATGGATTTCCACTGCTCTCCTCTCCTCTGCCTTCTGCACAGCTGCACATCAGGCACTGGACCCAGCTGTTCCTCCTCTTCTTTATCAGTCACCTCCAGACCTGGAGGCTGTTGACTCTCCATCTGAGGATTGATGGATGGCCCAGTCTGTCTGTCTGTCTGTCTGTCTGTCTGTCTGTCTGTCTCTCTCTCTCTCTCTCTCTCTCTCTCTCTGTGTGTGTGTGTGTGTGAGCTCCATTCCCACTTCTGCTTTGAAGCTCTCAGACTGTCTTGCTGCTGACCAGTGGTGGGTTTCTAATTTTTTTCCTACCAGTTCACTCATGTGCATGCATTCGGGCGGGTGGGCAGACCCTCCTGCCATCGCTAATACTGGTTTGCCTGATCCGGGCCAAACTGGGAGCAACCCACCTCTGCTGCTGACCCTGTCTCCCATGCCTCCTCCTCCTCCTCCTCCTCCTCCTCCTCCTCCTCCTCCTCCTCCTCCTCCGATTCAGCTGCTGGAAGGGCCAGCAGCCAACCAGCCACAACAGGAGCATTTAGGAGCCTGGGATATAGGCAGCATCTTTCTGCTGACTGCCTCCTGCGTAAAGGTTCACGATGATGGAATTGTGCAATATTTTGCCATGTCCTCCCTGGCCTAATCTCCTCCCTTTAGGACCCTTTAAGTAGCTGCATGCAGGCCCAGCAATTGAATCGTTCTTTCTGTCTTTGGAAGCATCGGGCATCACTTTTACAAAAGCATCTGTTCAGCAGCCATTCCAGGGCACAGAGGCCCTGGTAGAAAGAGGCGGTGACCCTGTTTCAGCACAAAACTCAATTAAATATAGAGTGGTGTGGAGGGAGGGGGGTTGTCATCTGAGGTGCCTCCGGCTCAAAATCTGTGCTCATTTTGGAAACTCGTTGAATGACCTTGAGTGGCTTGTATCTCCTTCGGCTTAACTATTTTAGGAAGTGGGAGTTATTGGATAAAGAACCTAACCATTACAAAGCATTTACGAACCAATGAAGATGAGCAATAATCAAAAAAAGCTGCTTGGGCAACACCGCGATCCTTAATATCTCTCTCTCTCTCTCTCTCTCTCTCTCTCTCTCTCTCTCTCTCTCTCTCTCACACACACACACACACACACACAAACACACACACACTAAAAGTTGCATTTTCTACAGACCGTGCTTTCCCTTTTCTTCTTGAACTTTCAAGTTAAGGCAATGAGTTTATGTTCTGAGAGTCCCGAGGTCAAAAGCCATCATACAACCACAGCCACTAATTTCGTTAAGGGCCAAAAGGTTGTCCATTTGGTTGCACCTAAGAAGGATGAGTGCATTCTTTCCAGGAGCAGAATTGTCTCTCCCATTCTTTCCAAGATTCCCATGGGAAAAGAAATAAGAAGTGGAGATTTGGGTTTACAGCACTTTCTTCTTGTGGCAAAGGTTGTCATTTTCCCATGATGCACAATTTTGTTTAGAACTGCATCGGCCGATCAACAAAATGCCAGGGGCACACAGAGAGTATTTTAACTTACTGCACCTGGGTATGGTTTGCTAATTGCACAGTGGCAGATAGGACAGTGCTCCAGAGGGTCAACGTCATTGCCCAGAGGTTCATTGGTTGCCCTCTCCCCTCTTTGGAAGAGCTTGATAGCTCCCACTGCTTAGGAAAATTCAAAACATTCTTAAAGATCCATCTCATCCTGGATACCTCCTTTTTTTTGAACTATTACCATCTGGCAGACGGTACAGGGCAATAAAAACAAGGACAGACAGGCTGAAAAACAGCTTCTATCCCAGAGCAGTAACTATATTAAATTCTACTGTACAGTGCAATATTAATGCAATATCAGGGGTTTTCAATTCAATTGTACATAATGTAAAGGATGTGTGTTTGTGTTTTAGTTATAATCTACACTGAAGATGGCATTTCATTTCATTGTACGAGGTGCAGTGACAATAAAATAAACTAAAAACTACAACTAAACTAAAACACAAATACTACCATTTCTGTGCTGGCAAAATCCAGGTTATCATTAGGTGGAAGTAAAGAGGTCCTTCCTCCCTGCCATTTACTAGTTGTCTAGATTGTCTAGGGGTCGGCAATCTTAAACACTCAAAGAACCATAAAGATCCTAGCCCACTGTTCAATTCTGGAGCCGACTGGAAGTCTGGTTCCCCCACCATAGAGTCTCCTCCTAGAATAGCATCCTTTTTCCTCTACCTGTCCTAATCGAAAGCCCTATCGATTGTGGAGCAGCAGAGAGATAAAAGAGCCACGTGAGGCTCCAGGGCCACGGGTTGCTGACCCCTGGTCTAGATTGTTGCAGACCAGAGATATTAGTCCTAGACACACCCCAAAATAAATGGGACCAGGAGAAAGAAATAGGTAAGATCAGAACATAATCTGTCCGGGTCTCCATTTTTTTTTTTTTGGTTCCTGGAGAAAACACAAGGTGTCAACTTATGAATAAGAAGAATTTCATGGGGACTTCTGGAAGGAAGGCTGAAAACTACATTCAAGGGTGTTCAAGAATACTTTCTTATCCTCAGAATTCAATTTATGCCCTTCCAGAAGTTGTGTTCTCCCAAACTCTAATACTGGAAGTTTTTATAGAAGAGATTGGACAATCATTTGTCTCAAATGGTTATAAGGTTTCCTGCCTGAGCAGGAGGTTGGACTAGAAGACCTCCAAGGACCCTTCCAACTCTGTTATTCTGCTTTAAGAAGCACGTGGGAGGTCAAATAAGGAGAGAGAAGGAGGGAATAGCATGAATTATTTGATTTTACTACTATAATATGAACATCAGCTGTTCCTAAGTAGCTTCTCTAGTTGACTCTGACTTCTCTTTCCTCTTACCTTACAATCTGGAAGGTCTGTGGTCTTGGCAAATGTTCTCCATTACACTCAGGATGCAGAATCCAGAAAGCCTCTGCCCCTTCTGGGTGTTGCACAAGTGATTTTCTATCAGGGCAGCTACCTATTACAAGTCTACAGATCAAAAGTTCCCAGGGTGTGGCTCAAAGCAACCTTTTGTAGCCAGGAACAGACAACGCATACCTTCCTTGCAACTGTCTATGGCAACACCTGGAGAAATAATGCAACGGGACCAGCCTCCCCCCCACCCCCCACCCCCAAAAACTGTACAGGATCCTGTACATGGCACGGATCTGTTTAGTGTTGTATGGGCTGAGTTCACACAGCACATTTAAGCGGGTTATCGAATCAATCTGTTTCCTAGATCTGCACTAGTACACTGAACCATAAACTAATACCAGTGTCTGACCTGCCAGCACTTAAACCTCTAAATCGAAATGATCCTCGGCTCTGTTTATTGAGAAAGGTATAATTTTATTAGAAGCCAAGTGTATTGCAGTAATGCATAGACAGAACTGAGAATCACGCACCAAAATCTCTAAGTTCCACCTTTTCCTCCCTTCACTGCCTCCCATTGCGCTTTCTATCTCTCTGTGTGGCTCTGTGTCTGTGTCTTTCTGTGTGTCTCTCTCTGTCTCTATCTCTCTCACTCTGTGTCTCTCTGTGTCTTTCTCTCTGTCTCTCTGTATGTCTGTCTCTATCTCTCTCTGTTTCTCTCTCTCCTCTCTGTCTGTCTGTCTGTCTCTCCTGCCTCTCTCTGTGTCTTTCTCTCTGTATCTCTCTCACTCTGTGTTTCTCTGTGTGTCTCTCTCTCTGTGTGTCTCTATCTGTCTCTCTCTCTGTGTGTGTCTATCTCTCTCTCTCCCTGTCTCTGTCTCTTTCTCTCTCCTCTCTGTCTGTCTGTCTCTGCCTCTCTCTGTGTGTGTGTCTCTCTCTCTGTGTCTCTGTCTCTCTCTGTTTCTCTCTCCTCTCTGTCTGTCTGTCTGTCTCTGCCTCTCTCTGAGTGTCTCTCTCTCTCTGTGTGTCTATTTCTCTATCTCTCTCTGTCTCTCTCTCTCTCTCTCTCTGTTTTTCTCTCCTCTCTGTCTGTCTGTCTCTCTGCCTCTCTCTGTGTCTTTCTCTCTTCACACACACACGTCCAATCAGGTTGACGCAAGAGGTTTTCAGAATGGTCACTTCAAAAATAGGTTGATATGCAGTTGTGTTCTTTTCCAGCCATGTGACCTTGAAACAGGTGGGGGGGGGGAGGGATGCTCTAATAGAGATCCTATTTGCTTAACAATATTAATTGGGGCTGGAAATCTGTTGTTAAGTCCCAAAGGTGGGTTTTTTTCAAAAGCCAACTGGGCTTTTTTTCTTCTTTTCTACAACACAACAACTTGTGACTTCCAGCTGCTTTTCCACGTTCCCTTTGCTTGTTGGAAACCCTTGTGATTATGTATCCTTGGAAATGCTGTGATGGGTGTAGTAGGTATGATGACTGCCATAATTACCCCTTGTTTGGTGCCTTTGTGAGTTTAAACAGTCGCTGAACAAGTGGTGTTTAAACACGGATTACCTTTAAATAAATCAATGTCTCTGGCATGTTACTTTAACAGTGTGATAGTAAGAGAACAAATGGTGCTGAAATTAAAGATTTGTAGCTATTCAAAAAACAAATAATTCCAGATCAGCCTCTTTTGGGGCAAGATAACTTGGGTTTAAAATAGTGATTTTACTTGCGGTGGGGGGAGAAAGAAAATTCAAGTTTCTTCCACTGCCCCACCCTGAAGAAAGCCTCTAACAAAAGCACACTTACTCCCTTTTCCTTTTCAGCTGTGCAGAAAATGGAAACAGCTTATATATCTAACCAAATGACTACTTTATGGGTGAGAAAGGAAGAAGAAAAATAAACTTTTTCTGCTTGGCTAATTTTTGTCTTTCTGTTCTCTCAACTGTGGATGCACACTTCCAAAGACATCTCTATATGCTGCTAACACAACTGTCCTATGTCCCACTAGCATGTCAGCCTTGAAACGCACAGCTTGTGTCACATTTCCTGAATGTGTACAGTATGCTGAACTATAAACACACAAATCAACAAACCAGCCAAGACTGACATTAGCCAAACTTACCCCATGCCTGACTTTCTTGGAAGTGTTTTTTCTAAGTCAGTCTTTCTCAAGCTTGGCAACTTCAAGTTCTGTGGACTTCATTTCCAATAATTCCCAATGTTACACTTTAGTTCTTTTTCACACAATTGACCTGCTTCTTAGAATAGAATAAATAGAATAGAATAGAACAGAATAGAATAACAGAGTTAGAAAGGACCGAAGAGGTCTTCTAGTCCAACCCCCTGCCTAGGCAGGAAACCCTACACCACTTCAGACAAATGGTTATCCAACATCTTCTTAAAAACCTCCAGTGTTGGAGCATTCCCAACTTCTGGAGGCAAGCTGTTCCACTGATTGTTCTAACTGTCAGGAAATTTCTCCTTAGTTCTAAGTTGCTTCTCTTCTTGATTAGTTTCCACCCATTGCTTCTTGTTCTACCCTCAGGTGCCTTGGAGAATAGTTTGACTCCCTCTTCTTTGTGGCAACCGCTGAGATATTGGGACACTGCTATCATGTCTCCCCTAATCCTTCTTTCTCTTAAGCTAAACATACCCAGTTCCTGCAACCGTTCTTCCTATGTTTTAGTCTCCAGTCCCCTAATCATCTTTGTTGATCTTCTCTGCACTCTTTCTAGAGTCTCCACATCTTTTCTATATCATGGTGAGCAAAGCTGAATGCAGTATTCCAAGTGTGGCCTTACCAAGGCA